>NW_019211456.1:4463526-4514195 GCF_002443255.2 Varroa destructor
ATATATAGTGGCGTCGTGTTCAAGAGATATTTCCCTTTTTATCCACCTTCTATCTAGCAATTCCATTTGAAAAAGGCTAATAATAATATTAATTTATTAACGTGGTAACAATTTATGAAATTTTAAAATTGCTAAATTGTCATTGGTTGGATTTGTACGCATTATACACTTGAGAAAGACTTGAGAATTTTGGCTTTGTCACTTTCAAAGACTATTGTCGATTAACTCCGTAATAACCCGCATCACTTATGGGTGTGCCACATTAACCACTCAAACCCAAGATGTTGAAATTTTTATCAAGTATCAAAGCTTAGGTTTGAGCATTCATTTGCCCAATCAGAAAAAAAAGAAGGAAACAATAAACGTATGAGCTTTCTGTGATTTAGTTTTCGTTGTAAGTTCGTAAGTTTGAGTATATATCATATAAGTTGCATTTACAGTTGCTGCGTAGATACATCGTGTATTTATTTGATCCCACTAGAAGTAATTAGTAAGAAATACTGCGGTAATGTATCGTTGTAGATATGCGGATGTACCAAGAGTTCTGGTTCTCGTCTTTAAGAAGTCTATTGAAGCTGTTGAGGTCATTATGATTGCTGAGTCCGCTGATTTCTAACGTACAAAGAAAAATGTCCAATAGCTTCCTTTGACGTTCGGGAAGCGGCCTTTAGGGGAGTCCTCCCACTCGGACCTTATTAGCGACTTGTAACAAAGATGCTTGCTTGTTATGAGATTGTAGTAGAATCAGCAATGCATTGTCTTATATAAGCATATGCGAATAAATCTGGTTTTCACCATACCATCGCCGGTGCGGATGAGGCACTACTCGTCTTACAGTCAGTCATTCAACTGTAATATATGCTGTTCTCTATGGCGACTACTGGAAGACCACACGGCCCTGTGGATAATAGTGACAGTAATCAACATACGAGTCTTAGCTAATGTCTTTATTTGCATCATTTTGTTTCAGCTATTGTTCTCCAGCTACTGCTGTTGTTATTGTTGCGACGGCAGCCGCCACAGGTCATTTCGACCTTGAACAAGGAAAAAAGTCAATGCCAGGCTTTCATTACTACGAATATCCTAAATTGGTCACTGATGAATAAACTTATTAACAATAACGTACGCTAACATGGATTATCAGGTGACTACAAGATGAATCGACGGTGTTTTTAACTTCTCGTTTTTTTTTTTATCAATATATTAATTCACTCATGTTCACGTCCTAACATTAGAACGTGTTTTTGAAATGACATATCCTATATTATTCTATCTTGGTTGATCTTTTAAGCTAGCTGACCACTAATTTGAACAAAGTAATTAGTGATTAGTGCGAATCATTTTTGCAGCCGGATGCCCATCTTCTGATGAACTTGACAGATTTGAAGTTCAGCGGCGGAGCAGACGACTCCTATTGTGTGTTTATTTGGTGGTTCATGAGCAGAATAAGCCGGGTTCGGGAGACTATTGAGGAGACTGTATCTACTCTGCTAATCGTTCCTATCACGGATTCTGTCTATGTAGGAAAACATACGCACTTCAGTTGCAGTATCTTCCTTTGTAAAGCTTGAGCATTAGACTATTTGGGTTGTCAACCTAAGGTATGGATGCCACTGTTGCACTGACTGAAAGTAATGTACAGTTATGAGGTGTTTGATATTTTTGATGACAGCCTTCAATATTTTGGAGCAACCATGATTTCTGGTTGCAGTTTTAACTAGTTGTTCAGATGAAGGTTGATCTGGATAGTTTACTATTCTCTACCAGAATGCTTTTAATAGCACTTTAATTATGTTTGATATCGGCACATTTCTTGATAGACCACTCTTGTTTTCGTATTTACTCGTTCTATGTAAAAGTGTCAACTACAAGATCTATAGTGATATCTATTTAGTACCATATGACACCTGCTTTCTACTCAAGAAATCTTTTTCAACACGAAGTAACCATTGTATGTTCAACGGCTTTAATATTTTTCCTACGATGAGTGAACGTAAAAATAGTGTCATTTAAGTACCAAAGCAGACGCGATGCAGATTTGTTCTGCTCTGCTATTTTTTCTTTCTGTCTTTAGAGATATACATTGTTTTTTTTTTGTACATTAAACGGTGTTCATTTTTGCCTGTTATACATCCATGTACCTAACCTAACTTAATCGTCTCTATTCAGCAGAAAAAAATTCAAAATGTCGAACGCATCTCTTCCCGCCGGATGGGAAAAGCGAGTTTCGCGCAGTTCTGGTGATTGCTATTACCTAAACGTGCACACGAAAGAATCGCAGTGGGAACTGCCAACTGAACCCGCCCAACCTAAGGGCGATAAGGTCCGGTGGGTAACCTAGTGGTCATATCGACGCTACAACTATACTGACAACCTTTGATTAGCAAACGTCATCGAAGATTAAACCTATAGAAAATTGTCAGTGTGAATAACTTTAGCCGTTTTTAATTCAGTTTGGAACAAAGCTGAATATGTTCATTAAGTTTTCCGAAATAGCAGTCTAAACCTTTAGTAATGAGTCTATTAACACATGAGCATTTCGAATATTTTCGTACACAAAAATAGTTATATCTTTGAATTTAGTTTGAAATGGTACTTGATCTAACTGCGTAGGCCTTCTGTATTTTTTCTGCGGAAGAGTGCGACATTTGCTGGTAAAACATAGGGATTCAAGGAGACCTTCGTCTTGGAGAGAGGAGAATATTACAAGAACCAAAGAAGAAGCCCTGGAAATTCTCCGAGGTACAAAGAGATTTATTAAATTTTAGCTTTTCGTTAGCTTTAGTTTAAATAGCAAAAAGATTCAAACGATTTAAAAACCAAACTTATTCAATCTGTGCTCTTGACATACACCTCATATTAAAAGCTGTTTTTTTACGAATTATAAAGCGTATTAATGCAGCTCAAGAACTGGGTTATTAACAGCAACGAGATATCAATGCAGACTTGAAATCAAAAAACACTAACTGTCTAATAACAATCTAGTTCCTCAAAAGAGAAAATGATTGATAGCAGATAATGTGCCGTCCGCTATAAACTAAGCAGTTCATTATATATCCCCTTATCCTTAACAGACTACGAATCCCGTATTAAAGCTGGATCAGCGACCTTTGAAGACCTTGCCACTAAATTCTCGGATTGCAGCTCAGCTCGCAAGGGCGGAGATTTGGGCTTCTTTGGACGTGGAGCAATGCAAAGACCCTTCGAAGAAGCTTCATTTATCCTACAACCAGGTCAGATGTCGGGGCCTGTGGATACCGATTCAGGAGTTCATCTCATTCTACGAATTGAGTAGGCTGTCGAGTGAGTCACTGATGTTACACCAATAATTGACTAAGAATAAAGTCAGCCGATATTCCTTAAAAAAATACTATTATAAAAACTATCATTAATAGTTCCGGGGTTTCTAAAAGCTCAGTTATACTGCATCTGTGTCCGTCAGGCGTAAGGAGTGTGTGATCAGATAACGATACTGCGGGCAACCTATTCCATAGAATGAAAGTTAATTCCCACAGAGGAATCTATTCGGATAATAAGAATCACAACACTAGAATATATAATGGCCATTTTTCCCGACACATAGTGGAAAATCGAAAGACTGTGTAGCGAATGTAGTAGCACAAAATTTTTGAATCAGAGTTTGAATTGTTTAGAAATTAATTGTGACTTGACAATGAAATACAATAGCAGGAAACATTGTTGTTACTTGCCAGCTATGTTAAGTGATCTTTGAATGAACCGGAGAAGCCAGAGAAGAAGGGCTGTTTCCTATGTTTCGAATAATTTGAAGGACAGAAAACATTGCGTTTGAATCATAAACAGCTATAATGGATATATTTGTTTATGAATGCATTTAGTTAGATAGATCATCTAACTTTTTTTGGCTAAAGTTTTGGGTGAAAAGACGGATAATTTGACGAGTAAAAAGTAAAAGGGGGCATTTATGTCAAAACAAAACGAACAATCGATTCTAACTATAATACACAAAACAAGATATAAACTTACGGAAGTGTATGCTAGTGAAAGAGAAGCAAAAAAGCACGTATTAAATATTAACTTCGGTTTGTTTTTTATTAAATATTTCCCTTTTATTTTACATAGACACAAAAGCCTGGGTACAGCGACGTTGAAGTTACCGGTCTTTTTATGAATTCAAACCCGTCTTCTTCCTTGGGTTATTTAGGAGCAATGGTAGTCCACGTTCTACTCTACATGCCTCTTTTGTATTATAATTACATTATTATTATTACTGTTTGGTAGCAGGGGCACAATTCTTTATTACAGAAGGTTATTTGGCATGTAATTATTTCAATTAGTTATTGAACTTTTATACTCATTATCGTTAGGATTACTAAGTTATATCTCTAACTGACCTTTGCGTTCCTATCTGTAACAGCAAACTTCGCCTTTCGATTCGATTTGGTAGTAAATTTAATAATAAATATACGCTGGCGCTTATTATGTCACGCGGTTGAAATCGTGCTAATATTAATATACAGTTTTTAGAATTTCTTGAGTGTTTTTCGAATGAGTGCCAAACGCTGTTTGTGAGCCTCAGAAGTTGATGTTTTCTTGTACGTGTGCAGATCTTCACCGCCAAAGCCTGGAATATATAGATTATGTTGACGCTCCAGAACCTGTAATAAAGAAAGCGTTTAATATTCATGGAGGTTATGAAAATGAGAGTTTGTTTCTTACCATGGCGCTTGGAAATAAAAGCAAAGTACCCGTGAACAATTCAACTTCTACCTGAACAGAACGTTTGTATATATCCAAGCTATGTTGTGGACAGGAGCACTCCCGTAGGCGAGATGAGGTATGTAATACCTTAACGCGCTGAAAAGTGCTTCAGCATTGAAAGTTACTTCAATAAACGACTAATGCTAGACAAAATAGGTGTCTGTTGTCAAAAAAAAGTAATTGTTTTTTAATCAGTAAACATCGGAGCCTACTTAGTGCTCTCTATAGGTTGATACCACAAGATTTGTGATCCATTTTGTATAGGTAAAATACTATACCACGGAGACATCCTTAGCTTCGAGAAGCTGACTTTTGCGGTGTTTTGCCATAAGGCATGACGAACTAACAACGCTCTCGATAAAATCATCCGCCAGTTGAAGTAAAACCCCTTCGACCTCTTCATCTAATTGTTGCATGGGGTCAACTTCTTTAACGAGCTCGGTTAGCCTGTAATGATTTATACGGCCACAGTTTAGACATATTATAATAGACATCAGCGAAAAAAATATTGATAGACAATATTTTGCTGATGTCTATTATTTTTACAAGACGCTCATTAACGATGTAATGATTTATACCAAAAATCTAACGCCTTGTATGTACATTATTATAATACAGTAGGTTTTGAGCTATACTTAGCATTTTTAGAACCAGATAAATATTCGCTAAAATACTGAAGAAAACGCTAATCAGGCCTGGCATACATGGCTAGCGTCTACTATAAAACGTGCGTCAATTAATGAAAGCAGAACTACGTACTTTTCTCTATTGAGAATTTGCTTATCGTCGTTTTTATTCTCCTGATCATGCTGATCTTTCTCCTTTTCCTTATCTCTTTCTGCGCGTTCCTGACGCGCCCTCTCCTGTTGCTGTTGTTTCGAGCTACTATTCGCACCTCCTGGGCCAGCGCCGCTACTGCTGCTATTACTTCCACTTCCACCACTAGCGCTACCGGATCCACCGCTTGAACTGCCCCCGCTACCTGAATTGTTGCTGATACTGTTGTTTGAAGTGTTGCCACCGCCTGCATTGCCTGTCGCTGCGCTAGTCGGCCCGGCACTGCTAGATTCGGATTTTGGTGCTCCTCCTCCGGCACCGGTAACTGCATTTCCGGCCGGGGGTGCAGCAACGGCAGTTGATATAGTAGGTGTCCCTGCCGATATTGGAGTAGACGCTGGTACAGACCGGTCGGAAGTTGGTCGGACGGAAGAGCTTGTATTGATCGGCGTTGACGGCGCAGCTGCTAGAGGTCGTAACGGAGCTTGCAGCGTGCTCAAAGGAAGTGTGACAACTTGCGGGCTATTTGTGATCTAGAAACAACATGAATGGCAAAAAAAATAGCTGCATTATTCTAAAAATTGGCTAAAGCAAAAGAGTGAATACGTTAGAAACGAAAAAAAAAATGCTAACTATGTTAATACGGCAAATAATATCTTAGTACAGAGGTATCTAAAAAGCTATTGATCTGTGCAATTCTCCTTCGCCAACATGTAACTACTTGGTAATTAGTTACTTAGATGATTACTTCGTTCTTTTGTCCCTTTGAAGGCTACTATTTAATGATTGGAAGTTCTTTTTCAATATGTCAGTTCTAGAGAAGACTTACCCTAGCGGTAACAGACGTAGGAATTGCTGATGTGGTTACTGCGGCAGTGCTAATTAAAGTTGCTGGGGAAGCGCCACCTCCAACAGCGGTTTGAATCGAACGACGAGCAACGACCGGTGCCGCTACAAGGGTGCCTCCACTCGTCGATAACTGAGGCATCACATATTCCACCCAGAAATAACAACTATTTAATGAAGTAAACGACTCTACTTTTCTTCTGCGGCTCTATCATCGGCTTTAAAAGCTTTATCATCCATATAAATGTAGATGAATGACACAACACTAAAGTAATAACAGACAATCGGACTAACCTAGCACCATTGCCGTAAACCAATGCCGTAATGCCTTAAATCTTAAATGATGTATCTCGGAACCCCGACCCATCTTCTTTCACATATTCAGGTAGGTATATTAAAATATTACGAGCTCACATGAAATAAGTTCAGAAAGAAGCTGCCTCGAAGTTTTTGTCTAGTGTTTTTCTAGATTTCTTAAAATAATTGAGTTGTCATACCAGACTGCCGTTAATTGAGGTTTTGCTTGCGACTATATTTGTTAATTTTGCATAGCTGTTATTAAATTTTAAGAGAATAATAGAAACATGATACTCACAGCGGTGACAGGTAGCTGCACCATAGTAGGATTGGACGATACCACAGTTGCCTGTGGAAATGTCGACACAGCCGAAAATATTGGCCCTGCCGATGAGACTACGATGTGCGAAGATGGAAGAGACATCTGGAAGAATACATTTTCCATTATTTGCATGCTTTCGTGTTACATTGTAATTACAAGTGACTTCTGTCTCAAACTAGAATTTGCGGTAATAGAAAAGCTCATTGAATTTTTAGCAGGTTAGCAAATAATACATATATAAATAATATATATATATATATATATATATAACGATAAACATTGTCAAGCCACTTATTTCTTATCTGTCTTTAATAAAGTTTCTTTCTTAAACATTTTTTGATGATTTCTGGCAAAAGAATACTTTAATAAAATAGCATCTTTATGTATAAGCTTTAGCAAAGTGTTAGCATTGTCGTCGTCACTGCTGGAGTGATCAAGAAGAGATTACCTAGGCGAAGTGTGTGCAGTCTATCATTGACCCTTAGCGAACTTGCATAAAGGCAACAATGATGCACTTTACTAACAAACTACATAGAAATAGAGTAGATATAGGTAAACAAAACAAAAAGTTTTTGATTCTACTTTTGGAAGATAATCTAAATAAACGTATTTTGCTTTAGAGTAGTTCAGTCACTGGAGAAACCATTGTAACCTCCCCGACCAAAAAGAAAGGCATGGAGACACTCAGTAACGTTTCAGTGCTGCAATACGAACTATTCACTATAACTTTAACACTTTCAGTACACACGAACCGTTATATTTTCGGTGACTTAAATGTTTATAAGATTGCTACAAATTACGAAAATTAGCCAGATAGAACCCATGCGGCACACACACACACACACACACAGTACGTTCTAATTTAGCCGACCTGCCTTCTTTAGAACTCCTGCCATAAAATATCAGAATCCTGATCAAATGCATTCTTTGTAAACAAATATGCCCTTTCCACGTATACTGGCGCGGAATTTTGAACATGGTTTGGCGCGAGAGTCTACGAACTACGTTGGATGAAGAATATGATCATAAAGACCAGTCAGATATTGATGCTGCTACTAGTAATCATGCTAACAAGCATACAGTCCAATAGAAGTACGCGCTCGTAATATGCATAGGATCAATTACTACGTTATGAGTGTTTATTTAAATTTAGTGAAAAATTTCTACACAGATGGCACGGAGGGTACGCGCATTTGGAACAATGAAGTAACGAGGATGGAGCACAGAATTATTTTAGAAAGTACTTCGTGAGATTTTTGCTTTCTGACAATAAACAAGAGCAAGTAGAAAATAAATCAGAGAGGAAGAAAAGAACTAATACGAGTAAGTATAAAATCATGCTCTGATAGCATCTACGTAAAATTACGCTATTTTCTTATTGGCAGTTTGTTTCATGTTAAACTCTTCCAGAAGACTCCAATAACCAACTTATCATTCTAAATTAATTTCAGTTTTTTCAAACCGATTAGTCCCGGCAGCTGCTAGTGTTTAACTGACGTTTTTTTCGAACTTTTTTTTACCAGTGGGCTTGCTGATTCGCTTTGTTAGAAATATCGTTTGTTCCTTGCAGCGAAACGAGCCAAGAAGAAAAAGGGTGAGTCTTCTTGGTATTGTTAACAAAGTCTGCCTTCTTTGTCATTTTCAGCGCGTCTGATAACGTATTTTTATGAATCTTCAAGCTGCCGCGCTCTGACTTCCTCCCATCAGTCACCTTGCCAACACATCATAAGTGCCGTTTCAACTAATAAAATATTACGTCGTTAGCCAAGAAATTCGCAACACGTGTAAAGTGCATTTTTTAAATGATGTAATAACCATTCTCCTTAATTAACAGGTGTTTTTCCTCTAGAGGCATCATTAATAAAAGTATTTTATGAAACGCCATATACGATTACTCAGTTATGAGTAAGGTTCGTGAAGCTTCAATTCATGCGACGAAGAATTAACGAAGTCTCTTCGAAACACTCTTGCCGTATATAGGCAAACATACTCGTATTTCGGCACGCAATTCCGAAGTGGAGGAAGAAAATAATAAAAAATGTATCGAATTTTCTGAGACCTTAAGTTTCATTGTCTGGCAAGAAAATAAAAATGCTTATCCCAAAAAAATCCGTATCAAAAAAATCCCAAACTTTACATACATGTTTATTATTGTTACGTAAGTACAACACGATAAAATTTAGTGCATAAATACATTTACATTTTACGATACAGAATACAATACAATTTGTGCGTAATCTAGAGATGCACACTAAAATAAAGTCTGCGTATTTTCATTAATGGGGTCATCGAGTGAATCTGCAAGTTCGTAATGGAATATGGAGTTAATACGACCATAATAGAGCAAAAAGGAGCATCAGGCGTACTGATTTGTCCTATTCAAATATCCTATTAGAGATAGCGAAGCGCTAATGTCGCCGCTTACTAGTGGGCGGGACCGACTCAACTAAATAACAAATTCTATTACGACTATGGAGCCCGGTCCTTCGTACTGGGCTAAGGAAATTATTCAAAAATTAGTTCGGAAATTACGAAGCGATGCTTTCCTCATACAGCTTAAATAGTGGGATCAAGTGGCTCTCGCCAATCATAATTATTCCTGGCAATTTAGATTTTGCTTTATGGATCCATTATACCAGTTTAATGATTCAGACCTGCGATTTCGGTGTTTCCATTGCCGTACCGTGGATGGTTTACTTGCCCTGATTCCGATAATACTCTATCTAGTTTAAACATTCTGATAGTTTGTAGTAGATATCTCATTCGTTCTCCTTTGTGCTCATGGTTCGGCGCCTCTATGGCAATTAAGCCATCGCTGTGTTATCCTTAACTGGTTGCCTTTCACTCTAAAATTTTCGCAAATTGGTCTTTCAAAAGCGCCACGTTCCGAGCGGCTCGGTCGATTCATTTTTATCATAGTGTTTTCTCACCAAACCATTTTACACACAAAGCATCATAAATTGTTAGAGTCATTCTTGGAGAAATTTCTTACCGTCCTGTTAGGTCAGGTATATTTGTCCCTCCATTATAGCAACAAAGATATTTGATCAATCTTTCTTTGCCCACCATTAAACACCATAAGCTGCGACAGCATATTGAAAAAGCCGACATTAGGAACTTATAGAATACTTTGGTAAACGACAATAATAATAATGTGTTGGGGCACCCCTGAGTCATGTAGAAAATTTATTATAGGTCTATACGGTATAGCTTAACCCTTTATTAATGATAATTTATTGTTTAATACCAAGTAGACCAAGCCAAGAAAAGACTAGATATGTTTAGTGCAAGAGTGTAACGTAGCATAAGTGCTTATTGACTTTGTTTATTTTCGAGCTACATTTGCAATAGTCCAAAAATTCTTTGATTCTTAGCTGGTATCGGGTTATCCATTTCGCTGCTTTAACCTCCTGTTCATGTAGCTACTCCATTTCAGTAAATAAATCAGAAATCAAAGTTTGCAATTTTGATAAGTTATGAAATTAAAGTGGCGTTATTGAAAGAATTCGCTATTGCTCAATTGTAAATTAGACTGACTTTTTCGATTTTGCAAATCTGCCAAAATTGTAGACCTGCCAACTAGCGGTATAATACCTCGTTCTAACCATAGCGCCTCGTGTTATGCTTGTGACACCTGTACGTCGTTAGCAGTTCATGGCTGAGCAATGTTTAGAGAACCTCGTTCCTAACTCTCGTGAACGCGAATCCAAAATGACTCATATCCTTGCTAGTAGGTTAGTAACGATCTCGCCATCTTAGATTAATAAATGACTTATCCCATTTAAATATTTTCCTTCCGTTTCGTAGTACAAGGAGGCCAACATGTGCGGCTGTTTTCTTGCCTTTTAGTATATGATTTGTACACCACACTGAGAAGCAAATGAGTAAAATACAAATGTGAAAACCAGCTGAGGTATATCTTTGTGTGGTTTTGCCATAGATGTGTCGCAGTGATTAGATTTAGCGTATCCGACGGCTAAGTAAATTAGCGGAGCCGCTGCCTCGGTCGGTTGATTAACACCATTGGCACGCCCGTTCAAAACTGGTGCTTTTAGTTATATACTTTGATTACCGTTTGTATTCTTATCATTCACGCTTTTATTTAAAATTTCAGGCAAATATGTCCGCATTAAGAGACTGGTCGTATACTTATGGGCACAATTTCTTACAAGAGCTTGCAAAAAAAAGTAATAAAAGGATATTTCATAATCATGCATCAATCGACTTTTCCTTCCAATCATACAACGGCATATAGTCTTAGACCATGCACCCATGCATCAAACGCTACCTATAATTAGAGTAAAACCTAAATTGACTGAAGGCCACTAGCCTAGCTGCTACTCACAGCGTGGGTTTTATGCAGTGCAAAAGATCAAGGAGAATATATATATTTCGAGTTAGACTACGCTCTCTACTGGGCTGCTTTATGCGCCGTGCGATTGACAAATTGCGCTCACACACCTTTTGCTCACGCTTGTTTATTTGGCATTCGGAAAGAAGGCCTGCGACTTTAAACACACGACTTCTTGGAATTTGGGGAGCCTTTGATGCAGGCTAATGCAAACCTTCTATTAATTTTTTGCTTTACCAAAGCTATCGACAAAGTAGTGGGCACACAGTGCAAACGGCAACACCTTACCCATATTCTCGATTTGCACCCAAGTGAAGATCTGAAGAAATCTAAAAAAAGCGCCTCAAACACGTTGCGTAGTTTTGCATCAATTATGATATAATAGCAGATTTGAAGTGCTCTTTCTCTTCGTTGTTAGGGAGTTTAATTATTGAGTGGAAATCAAATGACTAAGGCGACGTTAGGGAAGGCAGGCTGGTGTTAGCACACTGACATGTCACCGCTACGATTCGACCCCCTCAGATTCGCTGCTCAATATCTGAGCGAGCCCCTTTTAAACTGCTGTTTTGAATGTGCCCGGAATATTCCTTTGTCGTACGCCACCTATGCAGCCGAGCACTCTACTGTCCGTCAGAAAAAGAACGGCGAAGCGGCTTTTATGGGATCGTTTTTCGAAAATGTTCAGACGATGCTTAGCACGTTAGTAGGTTAGTCGATAACCCATATCGATGGTGTTTGGGAACAGGCAGATTGAACTTAGCAGCCTTGTATTCGAACGTTTAGCCCTTGTGAGAATTGCCAAGGCGTTAAGACAAAGAATGTGTATCACTATCACAGTCGTGATTATATAGTGGCTATTTCGGGACGCTACCTATACACGAACAAAATCTGCTCTCGCATAATAACCAAGCTCCATTTAGTCCTTTTCAAGATATAACTTAAATATTTAGTATCTAAAACTGATGGATTCAAGATTGAATTCTATGATAGAATTTAATTTTTTTATTAGCTAACTCACGCTTAATATGGGTTATCTTGTCTTGTAATGACATTGACAACTTGTGCTAATTGCCACATTATTTAATTGTGCATGGGTTCGCAACATTATTTTTAGCTTAGATTGTATGCAAAGTGTATAGGACTGCTGCATTACCCATATGTTAATATATACGTTTCTTATGTTCGATTAAAATTTACTGCTTAATCTTACGTTCCCTCATCAATGAAGAGTCGAAGCTGTATTTGAGCCGAGTCAGCAGACTCGGCTCAAACACGGGTTCTAGCAGAGGTTTTAGCAGCAAACGTGCCTGCATCCGAAAATCTATTGACAATCTTATATTAGTTTCCTTTAAAAGGAAGCTGTATTCAATATATTTCTTTGTTTCGCTTGATATGTCTTTTCAAAAAAAATAGCAAAGGTACTCTCTTCTCTTTTTAGCACGTAGTTGAAAGGTTGTGGCCCTCAAGAAAATTATAGGATGTTCATTGATTGGCTATCGCTACTGTTGGTATTGTGTAATTTAAAAGCGATTAGTGAGCTTTTGTTACTGATGATTTTTGAAAATGATATCAAAAATTGCAGAGTGAACCGTTATAATATCTTCTTAGCAGAACAGTTAATATGTGATTGGTAAAGTAGTTCAACGATGAGAGTGCAAGGCGATTGGATTCGAGATATCCTTAATTCAAATTCAATGTTTGGCGCCAGTGTGTGTCCTCAATTTCTACTACAGCTTTTTCGGGTTAGTCCTTACACAGCCCTTAGAGACGGCACGATCACACATTCGAGTGTGCGCACCCTAAGTATGGACGGTCCTCCTATATTGCATGCGAAGACGCTTAACCGGGAATTAATCACTAGTCTTCCATTATAATGGTGGTAAATCAAATATCGAAGATGCGCAGTGATTCTTTAACCATTGGACGCTATTGAAACGACACAGCAGCTTCTCGTGCATTGCACAAACTGTAGCCCTCAACGACCGACGAGTTGGGTAACACTTGACTAATGACGTCTTTATTTTGCTAAGGTAATTCGTTCACATATGCGATCAGCAACTTTGAAAACGTTAGTGTCAAATATAAATAAAAAGGTAATACCCAATAATTCTCTACAGTATCTTAGTTGTTTCTAACCTTCTTTTGCAAAACATCAGTGACTCTGTCTGTTCCGGTTAGAAGATACACGTAAATGGTCGAATTACAGCTGATGTCGCTATTAAGAAGACGTGCTTTCCTATTCCTAGTGGTCATCTTTATGAACTGGGCCTTTGCGAATGCTGATGAGCCATTTACGTGCTAATCAACGTGATGCTTCAAGCAGAAAGTCGTAAGGAGGTCGCAGAATATAGGTAATAGTGCTATGTATTATAACGGTCTCGGATGTAATTATAAGGAGCCTTATGGGATTTTCCCTGAACGTCTTGATTATCTTCAGCCGAAATTTAAACTTTACACACAGGTACTATCATACAAGGGAAACACGTCCCATATCGTTACGATTTTTTTTTCGCTTATGTGCATGTTCCGATTTTTTTTTACTTTTGTTTTGCCTCGCTGCGTACTTACTGCATTTTTTTTCTTAGAATTTCCCAAATACTCCCGCCATGATATTCTGGTATAACAGTTCATTCGGGTTAGAGGACGCAGAAACGCGATGTTTGGCGATCGCTAATGTTAATAACACATGAGTCCGGCGGATCTGGCGATCTTAAATGAAGGCAAAAGCTTCGCGCTGTCACAACGAGTGAGAGCCAACGTCATTGTCGCCGACGGGAAATGAGGCGTGCGCTATTCAACAATGTACTTTGGATCGGTTGCAAACGGTGTAGTAATTGATATTTCTGCCGAAAATATCCAGTTCGTTGGCTTCTCTCTCGGTGGCCAAATGTCTGGCTTTTTTGCTGGACACATTTTCCATGTGAAGCATCACCGCATAGGAAAGATTAAGGCTCATCTAGCTAACGCTAGTTAGCTTAGTTAGCAAGCGCTTTAGTTTAATGATGGTTCCCTTTGGTAACATTGTACGATGTACTAGACGAAAACATTATATAAGGCCAAATGTTCGATTGTTCACAGCTCTCGATAGTGCTGCGTCCCTCTTTGAAAGATACGGCATCTACCCGCGTAAGCAGTACACCTACTTCCTGCACATCTCAGGAGGCAACCTCCTTTGATAAGGAAAGATCGCCATCGAGATCGATTACGGACATGGGGGTTACAATTTCAATATAGGCATTGAGCAACCTGGGGTAATTATTAACAGTTTGTGTCACCTCGTAATTTGCTTTTTATTGTTCAACCTTACCTTTGAGTATTTAATTTCAATATCTATGTTTGTGGCTCATAGATAACTTAGCCTTGCATTTTAGATTTAAAAAAATTGATGCTTATCCCCCCCACCCCAAAAAGAAAACTGCATTTATGGAACTTTTAGCAAAAGGATTCAAGCCATGAAAGACTTGAAACTTTACCGAAGGTACCTTTGGAATTGGAAGGATTAAGCGAATGTAATTGACCCGAAATAAGCTCTGTATTCTATATAAAATACAAATTAGTGAAACGCAAGTATGCAAGAATACCTTACTCATAGAATCTATATGCATCAGTATTTGGCGATCGTTTCTCTCTTTTCAGTTTTTGATCTAGCTTGTTCTCATAACCCCTCATAACGCCAATAGTACATCGACGCCTTGGAGAGCCAAGATCAACGTGTCTATTCAAGACATCGCTATCTCACAGTCACAAACGCCAACCGTAATCATTATGCTTTCGCGAAGGATTTTATTCATTTCTTAGGCATGATCTGAGCTGGCGTAAATGAGACAGTCTACTTCCACAAAACTGACTCTCGAGCTCCTTATTGGTTCAACGATTCCAGTTTCTAAATAAACACTGCCCTGGTCCATAAGATGATGTATGAAACAGGAATTTAGTAGATGTCTGTTTCTTAGGTGCAATAATCTCCGATTATAAACCATTGAGATCTCTGGCCAATTTCTACAATGAGTCAAGGAGGCACTATGGCATGAAAGTCATTTTTTTGGAACAAAAAAAAATATTTTATTTGACTTTTGATTGTTGTACTAATAAACAAAAAAAAAACTTTGTTGGCTACAACCCCCACTCAATAGTGTCTATTTATTTTTCGTCAATTTATAAAGAGTCTAAATTGTTAATTTCGGCAGATTTTACGCGCTTCAACTTACGTGCTTATGATGACCAGAGCCTTAGCTTTCACTTCAATAACACCCGCAGTGACAATCCTATCGAAACAAAACAAAAAAGAAAACACGGAATAAAAATTTACATCTTATTCCAAATAGTCTAAATTCAGGACTATGTATTAGGCATAAGAGATGAATTAAACCTTTATTTGATGACAATGAAAGGGGAAAGCTAAATATCCGAGCAATGGATTAATAAAAAGAACGGATGGCGTGGGCGGATTTGCTGCGACTCTAAAAGCATTGCTAAAGTGACTCTTTTTTCAATCGGTATTTCCTAAAACAAGGTAGCGGGCCTGCAGGTTGTAGATAACAACGAAGTTAGAAGGCTGATTTCATAAGAACCACGGGTTTGCGAAACGCTGGTTCGAGTCCGGAAGTCGCCCGGGGTTAGTATCCGGAAAAGGAGACGCGCATTAAGTTCGTTTATTTTAGGGCTTTTGTCAAAAATCATAATTTTTTCCTGCAGAGCAATACGATTGCCATAAAAAGACTACTAAGAACTGTATGTGTTCGTCCCAGAGAAAAGACCTCTGCTGGGTCCTGGTTTGCACATAGCCCTCAAGTACATTTGATACAGCCATGAGGTTCGTAGCGGGAATCAACAGCTTGCTGTTCCTAAACGAGGGAACTGAAACTGTCAATGCCCGGATAACTTAAGAAAAGGTAAACTTATTTCTGAAACACACCGTCATATAATAAACATGTTTCTAGGTGACTTTCCGACAAATGATTCCTCAGCTAAGAAATCATTATAAAGATTACACTGTATTCTTGATGCTAGCCTTAACGGCGATGTCGTCACCTTAGGTATAATCTGACGCTATAAATTCAGATAGGTTTTCGAGGACACCAAAGTCCTTCGTGTCAGCTATATTTTTAGCTTTGCTTTCAGAAATCAGCGCACGGTCGTCAATTTACAGGTAAACGCGATCTAGTTTTGTCGAGGTTGACGAGGTCGAAAAAACTATATGGGCCAATTAAAAGGAGCGCACACAATTTAACGAAGGCTTTGAAATTTTAGCCAAATTAAGTTATAACTGCTAAAAGTTGAAACGTTACATACACACATCACTCATGTTTTAACATGACTGATTTAATACTATTAAATACGGCCAATATGACAAACATTTCTCAACTTCATATGCTGAGTTATTCAGACATTATCTATAGATAAAAATACATTTTCTTTAGGTTATTCCTAATTGGTCGATGTATCTAAAATAAACCTAATTGAACGACGAAGACAAAGTGGCGTGGAAACATCTTGTTAACGGTGTGTGCAACTACATTGGTTGAATGTCATGGATATATATATGTGGTGAAGGATGATTAGATTGTATTCAGTGCCTATATAAAAGAACAACAAATGAATGTGCTAACTGCAAGCCTAAATAGCCTCTTGATGGCTCTCATTCTTCAACTGGACGCCCTTCGCATCATCACGACTAGACGTGTACAGAGCACGTTGTGATTGGTCGACGGCGTTGTGGGTGTTTCCCATTGCAAAACAAGCTGTGCTTATAAAAAGCCGCTCGATGGTGCAGAAGGAAATCTTTTCCAGTTATAGGTGTAACATTATTTCTGTTTTCAACATTCTGCATCTGACTGAAGCTCTTGTTAATACTCCAGGACTGATGAAGACGTTTGTACTCATCTTGCTTGCAATTTTCGTTGTGCTTTTGAGCACGGCGTGCGCTGAACGACAATGTAATGCCTGCGGTCCAGAATGTTCCGGTCAGTATAAACATTGTAATAGTAACGTACCGCTGAGAATGTGTAGTATGTCACCCTAGGGTGAATATGAGAGTCAACCTAGTGGGCAACGTATCTGTATGCTAATCTTAGAGACACGTTATGGTCGTTTCGAATTTATGCACAGACAGTTTCGTGCTGGAAGCCAGCCGTCTGCTTAACGGCCATGTCAGCAGTATAATTTAAAATACAGAGATTCAGACCTGTTGGTTCGTATGACGCTTACAATTTTCATAAAGTAGTCACTTTTATTGAATGTTTTCCTTGTTATTATTTTTTTATTCAATTTCTAAGTTAATGGTTTCCAATCTGAGTAATCTGTGTATCTTTGTGATATCAGTGTATTATGCACACTTATGTCCGCATAGGAGTATTTATGAACGCGCAACTCTTGTTCCCTTCGTAAAGTGCTTACAAAATATGGCTCCCGTTTTAATATTGTAGCAAGTTACTAACAGCTTTAGCAGAATTTGGTAATGGGTATGCTGGGCTGGGCTGGACTGTTGATGATTACAATGAAAACAAAAAAATCTATGATACTTTTAGGTTTTGGTGGTTTCCGCTTCATAAAAGACAAGAGCCTGTCGAGCAGAGCTGAAGTCCCATCAGCTAGACCTATATTTGATTGACATTATCGTTGGTTTCGAATTTGGCTATTCTCCCTCTGGAATTATCTCATTCAAATAGTCGGACTCTACGTTTCATTATTTAGCATCACTGTCTAGTAAAATAAGAGCAGTCCTTTTAATTATAATTTACTATGTGATAATATAATAATATAGTAATAATTAACTTATCTAAATGCGCCTGAGTTAAAATGAATTTGATTAGCCGGGACCGTGGATAGGCTAATACAATATAACACGAACACGAAAAAAGAAATTCTTATTGTGATCTTATCGTTTTAGAAAAGAAACATTATATGTAATGAAAATCCGTTCATGGCTGTACGTAGCTAGCAGACGCTTTCATATTTGTTGATTTTGGGATTCGCAGGTGCTTGCGGCACCGCCATGTTCCGGGCGTGTTGCTTTAACTACAATCGGAAACGTAGTCTTCAGTTGATTCCACCCCAAATGGATCATACGGAACAAGATAATGGAGGGACTCAAACTCTTGATGGGACGTTGGCTTCCCTACCGAACGTTATTGGACTAAAGCAGGCCGTGTGGCGAGCCAGGAAGGCCGGCTGCGCAGTTGATTACTAAATAGGATAACCATAATTTTTGCCTTTTTCTTCTACAAATGATAGAAACTCATTGACCAACTCACCGAAGCTAGTTCATTTCAACCACAGCATGATAATGCACACCATATGCATTAAGTCTGAACTCACCCTCGATGCTATAACAGTTATACAAAAGCTAAAGTATTACGGCTGTAAGCTAATATATTTGGAAGCTAGTTATTTCTAATTAACCTCTCCTAGTCATCACGTTGAAAGGGATGCATAGGTCTTGCAAAAACATAACCATTCGCCCCATGAAATGGGCAATACGATGGTCGTAGTCAAATCAGGTTCTAGATAGACTTCATAACGAATTGCTATTACAAAAATACCAACCGATAACAACTAATACGTAGGAACGTTCAGCAGAGCTCAGGACGCCTTACGGAAGCCAAACATACACAATAGTTGGTTCGCTAACATTTCGACCCTATGAAACACTACGGTGGTACGGACAACTTTTTCGCTGGAACAATCCACTGCAGCCTCGGGGTCGGCAAGAATAGCTGGACGTTATCGCGCGCAACTGCGGCGACAGGCACAGAATGGAAGGAAGATTGCAAGGCACAAGTGGCACCAAGGCGTCTCACAAGACCTACAGCAGGGCAAATTGTCCTTAACAGTACACTAAACTCAATGTGCAATACTTTTTGTAACTGTGCTAAGAAGACGAGTGTCTAAATTTCATCAAGGTAGATTTCACTGACGAATTACCTGAACTGGTAAACAACAAACGTGGCGCAGCCATGACGTGTGATCTCTTTTAGGAACACTGGCAACTTTACCAGCATCAATGACAGCGACGAGACAACAGCCTACGTAGAAGGAAAGTAAAATAAAAATTGCATCTAGATGACGATGTTATTGTGGTTTATGCCAAATAATATGAAGTTGCTCAAGGACGCAGTAACAACAGGCTGGTGCATTAACAAAACAACAACAACAATGATTATTAGATAAGTTGTGTGAAATCGTTTAATGACGCCGTGCGGCGTCACAATCGTCGCCGGGGCCCCCCCTAGCCCCTAGAGAGAAAGAATAGTTTAGAGTGTAGAGTCAGAGCGTACTATTTCGAATCATTCCATAGAAAATACCGTGTATGCGAGCTCTAACTAAAATAAAGCCGAAAATGTATTCTTTGCGAGGTGTTGGACATAAATAAAACATTCTGACGCTTGAAAGAGCCAAGAAGTGATTAATTTCAGTATTAATGACTTTAGCGATCGTCTTGCGTATTAGCAACATTTTTCCGTGAACAAGTTACCTTTTCGAGACAGAGAACCCAACGAACAATGATATTCAAGGTTTCAATTCCTCAATGAGGTTAAGACACCCCTTTTCCCTTTCTATTAACAACGACATGCTGGGTTCGATTAGTACAGTTCATTGGGTGAGATCTATCCTAACATTCTAAAAAATTGTTTTTTTTTTTTTAATTTTGAATGAAAATTGAAAAGAAAAAAATCTAGACAGAAAAACACGTCTATTGGACACGATAATTAACGACTTTAGTCGACGACACTATCTACAAATGTCTAAAGATATATCTTTACGGTCGTTATCACTAGTTGACGTGTAATAGTATGTTAATTTCTTACACACAATTATGTGGTATCGTTCATAAAAATACTCGACCGGTTCTCGCTCTTAGTTTAGAGAATTAAATTCTCCCGGTGAAGGTGCCTTGGGGTATTTCTTTGGGCTATCTCTCATCATTTGTACATTGAGGAAGAACAGCATATTTACCTAAATTTGGTTTCCCTATGCTTGTAGTTCCTAAAGGACCAGTAATTTCTTGCGATCTGTTTTCTCATTTACTCATTGCCATCATCTTTCAAATTTGCGACGGAACAAAACTATCTTGAATACACATTCTATAACTATTCAGGCTATTTTAAAGCAGCCGGTAAATTGAAATACGAACAGAAGTTCCGTCTTCTGGATACGAAACATTTGACAGTACTTCATACAAGACCAGCACAGGATACAAAAGACAGTTTTATAGAAAATCGTTTGTTTTGCTGGGCTTGTTTTCGTTAGGCTATACAACATTACTTATCTTTCAGTATTAGAAGCCGCCGCTATTGTTGCTGGCAGTCGTATTGCTTCGTAAAACCTGTGTGTCGTTGGAAAACGTCCATGATGTTGTGGACGACATGTAACCGCGCATTTGCAAGCGGCAATGGCGACAATGCCATGACGTTTCGCCGAAGGCAAGGGGTGATTTGCCGAAAAGGACAAAAAACAAACGAGAAAGTGGCTAGTTGCTTGATTGCTTCCGACTGCTAGGTTTGCTAACAGCAGGTTACTATTGTTGCCACCATTTGCGAGAGGACGGCACCCTCGCGGTATCAATTTTCTTCTCGTTAGATGGCGCCACAATCACAAGCGGTAAAGCAAAAGGAAAGTTCTGACTATATTTTAAACGGCAGTCGACAGTAATAGCGTGCTGTCGAAGAACTGCAAGAATCGTCACTTTATTAATATTTATCATTAAAAAGCGTAAATAAGAAGCAGAAGAAGAAATAAACAAAGACAATGACACTCAAGTAAGTTTGGTGAGAGATTGTGCATTTGTTGTGCTTTTGTGATGAAAGCAAGTGTTCGATGCTTTTATGAAGTGTGCTATTCTAACGGTGTGCGAACAAGAGAGTTATGGTAAAACGTAACAGCTTTACAGCTCAGTATATAGCTTTTCGTTGCATCGGCTTTCCTTCTGAGTCGTAATCGTAAACAAAAAGGATTTTGATCAATTTATGTAATTATTTTTGGTAAGGGTAACATGGTTACAGTAACTACTGGTTGTATTAGTTTGTATTTGTATGCTAAATTAACGATATCGTTCTTACTTTTAGAAAAACGGGAAAATATGAAACGCGTATTTTCTATTCGCTTTTAGAAGTTTGTATATAGTGATACGAAATGTATTATCATTAGCTAACAAGCTCCTGTCTCATAGAAGATTCGAAAAGGCAACAAAACCATCATCGAAAAGGTAACCTAGTTGTTTTGGTTGACAAGCGCCTTTTTTTTCGTAGGGTATTTGTCGCGTTACGGGCCTTAAGCCACGAATTCGTCATTTTCTACAAAGTTTTCTTTCAGCGCTAGTTCTCAGCCGCTGTCATGGGAGCCTGGCAAGTGTTTAACGGTGCTGTTTGGCATTGCTCCAGAGACCAAGTAGACGAGAGAAGCTACATGTGCGATTGTTAGGTAAAATTAGGCTGCAAATATTGATTATTCATAGGTTCCTTCTTCCGCTTTTTTGGCCAAGCGGTCACAATAAACTCATCTGCGTTTTCTCCAATAAAGCTCCGTAATGGTACATACGTACGGGTACCTGCTTTTTGCAACTCGATGTTTTTGTAAACTTCATTAATGGTTGGCCGTGCGCCGTAAAGCACTAAACGCACAACAAAATAAAATACAACGTTTTCAGACCATATGGACCCTTCTGTTTCAGCGCAAAGAATACGAGTCATTGCATTCGTGTTACATTTAGTCGCATTACCATTCATAGTAGGAAAAAAAGGGGTAAAGTAGTGAAAACCCTTTGCATCTATGCTTGTTCAATCCAATGGAACCTTATTATTCTAATCACACCAATAAATATCTATCACACGGCTCTAATTAATGTGAGATTTATTTCAACCAGTGTTATTTCCTTCGGAACTGCTGTGATGATTATTTACTAGAAATTATTATCATTGGCACTAAGACCACAGAAAATAACGGGCAATGTAGGAAATTTTTTATTTTAACCTAGTGAATATCATTTTGCCCTACGACGTGCTCTATGGACTTCTTACGAGTTGTTAGGAAACATCGCAAAAGTATTATATATATATATATATATATATATATAGATAAGAGTTAATAGAGTTCGCTTTTGCTGCGGTACTTACGTTCATAGTGGCCTGCTGCCGATTCCTACGCGTTTTCTGCTATTGTTCGAGCAAATATTTGATATAACATTGGCAGGCTTTTCTTTTCCAGTGAGTTTTCTGTTCGCCTCAGTTTGTACGTATTCGTACCGGTTTACAGCATTCTGCATCTACAGGGCAATTGTCTCTACTAAGTTTACATGGTCTACGCGCCAACTTATTAACAACGATGTCTGCTTTTGGAAAAATGTAGTTATAATTTCAAGGCTCTTGTACCGGTGCTGCGCAGAATCTTTTTTCGGCCACTTCGGAAATACTCGTCTTAGTGGTAGTCTGTTCTCATATGCAATGGTCCAGCTTGGTTTTCCGGGCAAGAATTTCCTGAGGAAAAGTCACGTAAAGCGTCATCGACGACGTAATAGATGTGGTGTTCTTGTGGAGCTTGCCCAAAATGCGTCCCTCTATTATTATCAGAAGCATATGACGTTTCTCTGGTCTAATGCTTTTGGGAACCATTATGAACAGTTCAATAAATATTTCAGCACTATAAGAACCTGATATATATACAATATTCTATCGTAACCGAGTGATCGTCAAGGTGGGTAAGACATGGCAGTTCCTATGTTGACAGCTAGGAACAACAACGATGGTGCGGCGCTTTTTCGTCCGGGCGATCCTGGCTACGGACGAGTTGCGACACCGTAATTTGTCGCGCTGTTTCAATATATGGATTTTTTATTTTTTTATCTATTTACTTTATAGCAGATACGGCGTCTTCAACCAGCCGGATTGCTAGTTCTTGCGCCTATGATATTCAACCGTGCGTTCCAGAATGGTCATCTAAGGAATAGATATTAAATGTGCGCCAACAGTGCCAGTGGCGGTATCAGTCTAAGTTGATAATCAACATTAAGTTAACAAAATAACGTTAGGCCCCTAGTTATTCCATTTATTTTTCGTTTACTTTGACAACAAATGGTGGCATCGTAAGAAGGTCGTACTTCCGTACCCGAGCCGAAAAATACGAAATGTGGAAGAAGCGTATTCATCTACGAACGGAGAGGGCCTGAGTTTTCGGTATATCACAGGTATCTGAAAAAGTTAGTTTCTGATAAAGCGATTAGTAAGTTGAGCAGCACATAGATAAGAAATTATTTAAATTATTCCTGAGTGTCCTTAACGTCGCCTTCCAGGGTGGTGTACCCTGGAACGCCACAGGCCATAGCTTTAAAACAACGAGTGTAATTTACATTCGCACCTGACTTAGCAGCTGCACAGTGTACACTTTTGGGCAGCACATGATTATTTACTCGATTAGACGGGATACGGTTTTTGTGTCAGACTTGTATTACCCATTCACTTACTGTCGGCATATTTCATTCGTTTCCTCTTAAAATCCAAATCTGAAAACTTCGGAGAAGCAATACAGGGTACTTATAATAATACGTAAAAGTGTACTAAAACAAATGTACTTGCGGTTGCCGTCGGTGATTGTAAGATCTTTCGTTAACGACTTTTGGAAAACAGAATTGACCAGTTAAGTAAGAACTATCTATTCTATCTACAAATCTTATTTCGAAATTGTGCTAACGTTCTACTTGATCAGCATTATCTATGTTAAGTTCTCAGTACTCGCTCTGATTTATCACGGTACCTAACCATGGCGGTTTGCCCACCTATTCAGTTTGTATTATCAGTAAGTAGATTGTAAGAAGTAATCGTTGAAAAATGCCGCATTCTCATAGTGCTAAAATGGTGCAATATAGAGTGCTATTGATTATTAACATTCACTAACCTTCATGAATTGATTTGTAAAACTATTGCTAAACTTTTGGGCGGTCTACCAGAAACGAAATGTCAAAAATGAGACAAATATCACTTCCATTTTCAGCCTCTCTACATAAACTTCGATGCTCAATTATTTAACGCAAAATTTCTAATATTCGTATAGAAATATCAAGAAGTTTTCTTGCAAAAAAGAAGCATGACGTAATTTGAAGTTTCGAAACGTGGCTAATTATTTCGGTGTTGATTTGTCGATCATTACAGCATACTGATCCGTTCAAAGCTATTATTTCGGTTGATAATTCTCGTTGGGACCGTTGCCCTGATTGACTCCAAATGTTACATTCTTATGCCCCAGGATTTTTACGAAAAACACCAGGACGTTTCAGGTATGCTCAGGCAATGTCGTATATATAGCTATCGTTGAATTAGCTAATCATGCGAGTACGAGCTATGGATGATTGCTTTGGCTATTACGAAAGGCTACTCTAAAAACCAGGGTTTCTAGTTGTCTTCCTTTGTCGTTCTGAAAGCTGGGTTATAGATCAGCTGTAAAGGCAAAATGAAGTAAGCGGTCTCATTTAGAGACATGCAATTCATGTTTGTAGTAAAATGAATTAATTATAAAATAAGATTTCACTACAAAAAACATTTACAGTCTTGACGTCCTAGAGAAACTCAATTACGTAGATATTACTAAACTTATTAGATTAAACTTATAAGAACTAAATATAGAAACTTAGAAGACTAAACTTATTTTTTAATGCATATTGCAGAAAAATCTATCCATATTGACGAAACGAAGGGCCAAATAATCAGTCTACCTAAAAACTATTCACAGGTGTGTAGCTACAATAAGAAGAATATTTCTAACCGTTTTTTTGTCATACATTTGATCCTAACTCTGCTTTTAATTTTATCAAAATCAAGATTTTCCACATGTGTAACAAGTCTGGCACTGGATAGTATAGGTAATTGCAAATAAGAGCAAATTACAGAATAAAAATGTCGTGCAAATATCTACGGTATATTTAAACTAAAATTGTTAAAATAAAGAAAAATTCCAATATAATGGTAGAGCATTATCCGATAAGCTTCTACCTAAATTTAGCTTAATCAGACTGCGAAACAGGAGCTACAAGGACTGCTATGATTCCCGATATCCGCCCTAGGCTTAATCTACACGGTTTATTTTACAATATTATTTTTGAATTTCATCGATCAGCTTCAGTAGCATAAAATTCGCCTTCAATAATATTCATATGACTTGGAGACCCGGTAGATTTTATAGAAGCAGTGCTTGTTTATCGCATTTATATAGGTTAAGATCATTGTAGAGGACGACAACAGCGCTTTGACAAACAGCGAAGTCGCAAGCGATCCGGCTCCAGGGACGTGCACTACCTTGTGGACTACTACATCTTTACGCGCTGGGATTTCTCGGCAATTTTTTAACCGTAGAGTAAGTACGTCAGATACTACTTCAAAGAGTAGTTCCGGAACACAGAATTCATCGACTGCAAAAGAACAGGTGCCAAAAATGCCCGTGGTGCGCATTAAATCAGGAATTATAATGGGTAAGATCATTAGCTTCTTGTCCAGAAAACAATTATTTGAATTCTACCTTTTTACTTGGTGGATAATTTTTCAGCATAGGATTAAATTCATCATATATACCTGATATTATACGATTTTATCCAAAATGCTATACGCTATTCCACTGCATTAGTTGCGTTTTTGACATAAGTTCTCTATTTAGTCTACATATATCTGAGATATGCTCGTTCATAATTTAGGGCTTATAGACACTTCCGCACCAAATACAGTCTACAAATTTCTTGGAGTTCCTTTCGCGGAGCCACCGTTAGGTAAGCTCCGCTTCAAACATCCCGTTGAAATTTCGCCTTGGTCGGGCGTTTTCGAAGCGCACAGAAAGCCTCTTCCATGCCTGCAGGGTCCATTCTATATCAACAGGTAAGCAGATGAGCCTGAATCAATCTGGATTAAGACGAATGCTTTTTCACTGTATACGTTGCTGATTAAAAGTTCGGTGACACCCCTGCTGGTGAATACTTGATATTTCAAATGGACATATCCATAGCAAATTAACCTAAGTAATCGTATAATTCGTTAGCAATTGGACAATCGATAACGTAAACTCAACCGAGGATTGCCTCTATTTGAATCTATGGACTCCGGATAGCTGCGTCACTTCTACCAACTCCGAGTGTACACCCAACAAGTAAGGTTTGCTATGACTAGAATTTACCTATTGTTTCCTGTTAATGTATCTAATGATGTCCAACTCGCTTAGGATCTCAAAATTTCCCATTGTTCCGTTTCATAGTGAGTCTGTAGGGAGCTGAAGTTGAGAAGTTCTGAAAATGCCTTTTGGATGCGTTGGGTACTCATCTTAGATACACAGCTAATTTGTTTATGATGTATTAAATGAGCCTATATATCGTTAGAATTGAAGCCGCACACATCCCTAAACAAAACGATTATAATTAAGTAGGTAATACTTATATTTTGGGTCAAGGCAAACACGCCACATTGAGCAACACCATGCACTTTACTATTGTAATTCCGGCACAAGTTTGACAATCATGGTGTGTTGTTTACGGTGTTCATGCTATAACAAACTTCATGTCAGATCAGTGATGGTGTTTATCTACGGAGGCACGTACACGTTTGGCTCTTCTGGATGGGAGATGTATGACGGAGCTCAGTTGGCTGGTAGAGGAAACGTAGTCGTAAGTAGTGCGCTTCAGCGTTTCATCAGGTCTCAAAAGCACCAGCTTTTCCTAGCTTGCATTCATGAATAATCTCAGTGCTTTTTTTCTTCATATACCTTATATGCATTTTGCTTTAATGTCATAAAGAGCATTTCCGGGATCATTTTAGGCTTAAGGCGCCAAAATGACGTAGCTGGCGCTTTACCTAGGTACGGCCAGCTCGATGTAATCGATATGTCCAATGTGTCCAACAATTCAGTAGTGCGTGGGCGTTTGTCCGCAATGCTGCATAAAAAAGTAAAAGAGGTTCGTGTCTAGCTTATGATCTAAGATGTAAAAGATTAAAAGGATGCGAAAATCTTGAATACTTCCACCTATGCTATACGGTAAAAGCGCCGAAGTGTTCTAGGTAGTAGACAACCATGGACTAACTGAACACCTAATTAACGGATTAAATTCAGGTGGTAACATTCAACTACCGCGTAGGTCCTTTAGGATTTTTGTACGGGGGTAATCAAGATGCCCCCGGGAACGCCGGGCTTTTTGACCAACTTATGGTTCTAAAGTGGGTACGTCGCTTCTCAATAGATCTCATTTATTTCAATTAGATCGTTACCGTTAATGTTCTTCAAGCCCTCTAGCAGGACCGCAGTTCCGTTGTCGTTTTAACGAAAAGTTGTCTACTCGAATTCATTATACTGGCGTATGTTCCGGTCGCTGCTTATTATCAACTAAAATACTTTATAACTTATAATGAACTTACTTACAACTTATAACTGAATAATTATACCGAAATGTATGCTAGAATGGGATATTTCTTGTATTGTATCGTCACTAATTTAGGTGCAGGACAACATTATAAAATTAGGCGGCGACCCACGGGACGTAACTTTGTTCGGACAGTCAGCCGGAGCAATTTCAATAGGTTTCCATATGGTCTCTCCACTTTCACAAGGACTCTTCCACAAAGTTCGTACACCTATAGCTAGCAATAATCATATTCGGTAATTTAATGAGTATGCATCAAAAATACTAAATAAAAGCCGCTTGTTTCTTACACTTTACAAAACTCGCAAATATTTTATTTGCCTGTACGCGCGTGTCAAT
Source organism: Varroa destructor (assembly GCF_002443255.2). Classification (NCBI taxonomy): domain Eukaryota; kingdom Metazoa; phylum Arthropoda; class Arachnida; order Mesostigmata; family Varroidae; genus Varroa; species Varroa destructor. The sequence goes on from NW_019211456.1 coordinate 4,491,577, forward strand.
AGGAAGTTGGTTAGCTGTAGCAACGTTTACGCGAGCCAATAATGCTTAAATCAAATTCAGGCCATCCTTTTTGACAAAATCAATCGAGACATTGTTTGTTTTTTTATGAAATACATGATTCTGTTTTGTCCAAGGTAAACATAGATTGTATGTTTTCAGCTAGCACGGTGACATATACCCCCACACAGATATAAACCTTTATTTCGATCTTGCTGGCCGCTTTTACGCGCTACTTGTTTCGTAAGGAAGATGATGCGTTGGTGTAGTGCTATGTCAGGCATTGTTACATGACTAGTGTTGTAATTGTTCCGCACGGTATCGATCAGGTCATTATGGAATCAGGAAGTCCACTCTTCCGACTTACTGACCCAACCCGTGAAGGGCCAAAAAAGATCGAAAAACTGGCCTACGCAATGGACTGTATACAAGACGGACAGACCATCGAAACGCATTCTAAGGTAAACAAACAAGTACTTAATATTTAAATAATAAGTACTTAATAAGTAAATCATCTTACTGATGATATATATGCGAAACGCACAAGCAATGCAAAGATTTGACGAACTTTTTCGAAGTGTAGAAACAGTTTTTCAGTAACTTCAACTCTAGTTACAATGTGTTATAGGACTTGCAACATGTCAGCTCTATAAGTTTGTTTGTCCTTTTTCTGTATTTGAAAAATAAGTTTACGAATATGATTTAACTGTCTCCACTTGCAGGAAGTGGTCACTTGCTTACAAAACAAAGATGGTAAAGAACTCGTTAACACGACTCTGTTCACGTTTGGAATAAATGCATTAACGTTCTTTCCAATTCACGGTGATACATTTTTGCCTGAGCCTGCTGAAAAGCTTATCAACACCGGAAAACTAGCAAAGGTAAAATTTAAGTTTGATTTTCCTATACAGAAAAACACTCCATGGTTCGCACAGATTTAACTACTTTCGGATGTGATTGAATTGAAGTGATGCAGACCAATTCCGTTAATGTAAGCCTACTTAATATTAAGTTGCGAATATAGTTCTATAATTAAAGCATGGTCTAGCAGTTTCGTCCAGTAGTCCTCCAGCTAAATATTTCTTAAATATCCGCCTGTACTTTTTTAAAATTTCGAATTAGTTTCAGACTCGATTTAACAGGAGTAAACATCTGCGCGCTAGCAGAAGGCATTCACTGGCGCAGCTCTTTGAAGTTGGCCCCACATAGTAGATAGTAGAAATATAATGATTATTATAATAATTTCAGAGATTTATTATATTAATTAATATATTATTGCATAGGTGCCCCTGCTAATTGGAAATAACAAGGACGAAGGTTCGTATTTCGTTTACTACCTGTTTGGTAGGTCGCTGAAGCTCGAAGACGTCAGCATGGTTCGTAGCTTGCTGAATATCTTATAGTTTTTTTCTATTCCAGTTATCTATCTGCTTGAGCTTTGGTGGTTCTCGTTAAAATGGAATAATTTTATTAATTAATTATAGCTAGGCTCGTTAGGAAGGTTTATGAACAGATATTTATTTAACTTTAAAGTCCTTACAACCAAGTCAAGTTGAAATAGCCACTATTATTATTATTATCATTTTAAAGGGTGGAAAGTAAACGCATATAGACAAATTGAGTCGATCAAAAAGATCAGACTTAAATTCTATTCCACAATTCCAAGTTTTCTTAAGTTTCTAATTATGGAGGAACATCAATGACCGATTGAAATACGCAAGTGTTTAGCACACGGTCGCAAAAAAATTTTATAATACAAGTAACAAAACACGGCATTTTAGCCTACAGCTTATGAAGCAGCGGAAAATCGAAAAATGTCAAAAGCCTATGCGTCCGACCCCCGCCTTAAAATTAGTAATTAGTTTAACCATAAGATACAAAGCCTAGCTTACCTGAATGCAGCGACAGGAGTAGATCTTTTTCAAACAAACTGTGGGGAAGGTAATAATGACCTATTAAAGCTACCTCCTCCGCAACGGTGTACGCAGCACCTTGCTGCTGAGCATGTTTTAACAGTTTTTTTTTCAGGTTACCAAATATGAGGTCGATCTCTATATGACATTTAGTCTACAGATGCTTCTGCAAACTAACGTGCGGACTATTCGTGAACGGTATCTTCGCAATGTCAAAGAAGATGAGGGTAAAAATAGCAATAATTTACTTGATATTGTTTGTTCTGACATGAGTTAAGGTTATCATTTGAGCAAAGCTAAATTCAAGTCTTCAATGTAAGCTTTGTTTACCAGCTCAGTATTTGGCAGGATTAACCACTGATAGTTAACAAGCTGTACCCCAGGTTCTTGGTTGTATGACTCTCCTTCGAAAAATAAATTACCTAAGCATATAATGCGCATGAAAGTCTACATAAATTAAATTATTTATTAAACTACTAATGCTCTATATCTAAATAGCCATTATTAATATATATAAACCGATAAAAATGTTTTTGAATTTTCAGGGCGAAAAGCAATTCGGAAAGCAGCCGAACTGGTTGGTGATTTAGCAATGATTTGTCCGACAAAGTATTTTGCTGAGCAGGCAGCCATGCAGGTCTGTGAATGAATTCGGTGGTTCATTCTTTTTTCAGTATTACCGTTAAAAAGTAGTTTATATTAATTCACCATTTTGCCAGATGAATCCGCTGGGAAAGCAAAATGTATATTTTATTAATTATTTTCAATCATCCTGCCGATCTAATAAACTAACCTCATTAGGAGTGTTGCTAGGAAGAAGAAGAAGAATTACATACTCCGACTTTTCCATTATTACTCTTGCTCATAAAGTAAGACGAGACATTTTACTAAGCAGTTATTATTCTTGTATCTCATAGGGTTTAAATGTGCATTATTACGAATTCAACTTCCGCAGCTCTTTCGGAACTTGGCCCGATTGGGTCGGAACGACCCACGGTGAGGAGGTGAGATGCGAAATACGCGAGCAATAACATACCTGGATGCTTTTTAAATTTTTCGCTTTTATGTGTTTGGCCTAGAGAACCTTATATGTGCCAAAAAAAAATACGTTATAAGATGAATATGTTATAAAAAATGTACTGTATGCCCCTGAAACATGATTTTTTCGGTGGAACTGTGTGTGCTTATCTAAAGTGTTAAAATATCGATCATATCTTCGCAGATCCCTTTTGTGTTCGGGCATCCTCTTAGTGGTTTGGAGCCCAACGCCACAAACCGTGAAAAGGAGGTCTCAAAAGAAATCATTTCTATTTGGACAGACTTTGCCAAAACTGGGTTAGTACTATGTAGAAAACAGACCTATCGAAACTGCTGAACGTATCTCTATTCTATCGCACACGTACAATGTTTCTGAATGGAAAGAAAGTAGGCTTTCTTTGTCTCGTTCGTTTGATTACATTTAAGCAGATTATAGAAACATACGAGAGGATTGAGCATTGGTTAGAACAGCTCTTTATTAGTATTATTATATTATTGGGATAAATTGTTCTAAAATAAAATTGCTTAAATTTGACAGTTTTATTAATTATGTTCAGTCACAGGTAGAAAAGCTAGTAACCTTACTTTTAAACGCATACTTGCAAGGTCGACCAGAAGAACATAGCGTCTTAAATTTTCAGTGTAACCAGATAAAATATCTTTCTTCTGGATTACTGGATTTACAAACATTTTTCCATTGAGATAAAACGAAATAGCTCTACTCTTCTGTTACTAGCAATAATAGTCCCTTAGAGGCCCGTTTTATTTTCAGTTCTCAATTTTTGAATTTCACTAGCGTTTATATGTCTGTATACTACAATGTTTTTTCTTGGAAGCTCATTGTTTAACTATATGTCGTGCGTTATCTAATTTCGAAAATTAGCTTAACTAACTCGACACGGTTATATATTGGCCACTCGAAGATAGGCACCATTATGTCTCGCTATTCTATTCGGTTCCTACTGCCAATAATAATCATTTTAATACAACCATAATAATAATAATAATGGAAATCGAAATCTTGCTCTGATTTTTTTGTGATTCGCACTATTTATTCGGTAACCACCCGTTTATATAACTGCGAAATTGCAGAAGAGTGCCTGTCAAAGTTGGGGGGGTGCCATGGCCTAGGTACACAGCCGATGAACAGGTACGTTTCTTTTGCTTACTTCTTGTAACTTACATGAATAGTTTTTGGATGGCGTCTACAATAACACCTCATTTACAGCGCGGCGTGTTTCGTTAAAATGGCGTTACAGTTTACATGCAATGATGAGTTATTTGTTGAAGTATATCGTACTAATTGTTTGTAACTGCTCGACCTGACAAACGATGTGTCACAGCTCCGCGTAGTGTAGTTGGAAGATCAGAAATGTTTCAAAGTTCTCATGTTAACTGTACCAACTTTTGCCATTTATAAGAAGGCGGCATACCACCTCCAATGTGGTGTGATAAGCGTATATCTTACGTGTTTGCAGTATTTGTCTAAGTCGATCATTGATTAATTTATTTTGTTCGTTTTTACAGGCTCTTCTTCTATACGGGCCAGAGCAGAACAGTCTAAGAAAAGGTCCAAACGAACAGATGTGCAACTTCTGGCGAAAGTACATACTGGAATCGTACTGAAAGCAGAAGCATAAGATATAATGTTTGAAAAAACAACTTTATCAAAGTGTCAGGCACAACAAATATTTCTTTGCGACCCTTTGAAATTGTTTATGTCAAAGAAGCACTTTCCAAAACATAAACGTCTTCAAAATGGATTCCATGATAAAAACAAATGAGCTGTATATTTGCCTACTAGAGAACTCGACGAATTTGAGTAGCCCTAGAGCACGTATGCATTCCTATTATATTAATAAGCATACCTGCATTACCTCTCTTGTTTACAACATGAGCATGCGAACGATTTTAACAATGAATGTATATGGTACTCGTTTGCCTGACAACACACTCACCTCTTGCATATGTACATGTATGTGTGTGTGAGAAAATGATTTTCTGTACATAAAGTACATCATAAAAACATGATGTTTCTATACACAGTGTACAGTCTTATTTCAATAGGTAGTCGTAAAGCAACATTATAGTTCGATTTGAAATTCGACGGCTTCTGTAACTTTGTGTATTCGTAACTCGTATAATTATTTGTGTTCATATATATTTACATAGTAGCATTGTAATTATAATTTTAGTCAATGCTAGTAACGATTGAACTTTGCCAACATGAAATCGGTAAATTATAGCACCAGAGCTATAAGGATAAACGTGTCTAAGTGTGACATTAATTGCTAGTACGTACACATGATGGTTAGGATCGGGTTTCGCAATAATGAAAAAAATAATACTGCTTAGTTATACAATTCGATTGATGTTATTTTTAGTTTTAAACTACCTAGTTCTTATAACATCGTTGAGTTGGAAAATATCCTGCCAGTAGTTCTTCTATTTTTTTTATCTAATTACAAATGTTACTTTGTATTTGCCAGTATCAAGAAGTAGACTAGCAAAAACCATTTTTTCAATTAGAAATTTTCAAAGTTGTACATAAGTAAACTTTAAGGGTTTTTTGCAATGTATGCCTTTTCCTTGCTTTTATTAGAAATGTATTATTGTGCAGTTACGCGACGCGTTCAGTATATACTCAATTGTTGTTCTCTAGTGAGAAGTTATCGAATCTTAAATCACAGCGACGTCTATCGCCGCCAACTAGCCTCAAAGTAGAAAACATCTGCCGTTGCTTGTTGCCATGCACGCATATGTTTTCGGAGTGCTCTGGCTCCTAGCGGAAACCAACGTTCCCCTGCTTATGCCTAACCGCCCGGCTTCTGATCGAATGTTAAGAGCCTCTGCGGCGCAGCGCTTGATGCGTTCATCCTAATGATTGTGAGGGTGTGCTGAAGACGCCGGTTGTTTGGTTGACGAGTTACCGCTTACCTGCTCCGGTTAGCTGGCCGCGGTCCTGTTCGCTCGCTCGGTTGAAGCCGCCGCTGTTACTGCTTCTGCTGCCGCTCCTGCCGCCGACTCAGGAGCAAGTACTGCCTGAACAACTGGCGATCCTTCAGCAAGCGCCGACCATCCCTGCAGCATCATCGTCAGCCACTACGACTAGCGCCGAATTCTCGAACTGGTAGTTTTGCATTTGGCGCCGATTCTACCAGTAGCAGCACTTCGCCTCCGCACGTATTCTGAGGTAAGTAGCCATTGCATTTGCGGTAAATAACAGCTAATTGGCTTGATCTACAAATCGTAGCGGGATGAGTTGGCGGCCTGAGCGAATCATCGCAAGTGGTGTCGTGCGTCTTATAGTAGAAGCTAAATTTCTGTTGTTATACAACGGTGTGCGTGTGATTGGATGCTATTAGTGCTATTGTTATGCTGTTGCTCCCGCCACCGCTGTTATGCTGCACCCTGGTTTGAGATAGATAGCTTTAGCACCGATAGCTGGCTGTGCCTATCATTATTGCAAGCACGATAGCTACGAAACAAAAAAACCAATAATAAGAGGGCTTGTTAGGCTATGCTTCTTCGATGTCATCTACTTAGCAGTCAGTTAGTTTGCCATTTATTAGATGACCTATTTGTATCGTTTAATGGCTCGCATTCGGTTTGACAGTGCACCAGAATTTTCTGCTCCGACTTCTCAGTAACAGCAGCCTTGCGCAATTCCGAGTAGACGCCCGAGCGATATTGTCATCAAGACGACGCGATACATTAGCGCTTGTGGAGGCGATAACGACAATCGAGGCTGGACGGATGCGGATAGCCGAGCGAGAGTGGGTGGTTGTTTGGGTGATGTTCGTGTCTAGTTTATGATTGAATTGGTGGTAGAGTTATAAGTTTAAACTGAAGTGATTATACTAGGTGCACATTTTTTGACTTTTCCTAATTACCAAAGAGACTTAGTTCTGGTAAGCATGTAAATAAATAACTAATGCCAAGAATATGTCAACCTAGAAAGCATATTCAACAAATTAATCATTTGGTTTGATAAGGACGATACTAGAAAGTAGCATGTAAGCATAACCAGTAAATGGCTGGTTTTTGCGAATTGCATACACACTATCGGTTGAGGCGGCTTAGCCGAAATTCAGTTACATGTTGTATAATTAATAATAGAACTGGAAAATCAGCCTCATTATTGTGGATCAATATGCTAGTACCAAGCGAGGAAAATATCGTTACTAAATGTTAGTTATTATTATTATATGAATTTCAGTAAATTTATTTTATATATTCGAATTTCTCAGAAAATATTACAAGATATCATTTAAATTTTGCATACTTATCTTAATTAATCATATTGAAATTAAATCATATGCGCAGATCAGAAGTCAAAATATTGCCAAGAAAAGAGTAATTGCAGTAGGCATATTTTTTCTTTCATATCATTGCAATGCTTTTTGAATTTGGCAGTTTTATTTTTATACGGCATATGGGTTTTCTATCCAAGCGTTCGAGCCTACAAGAGATTTTAGTCCCTACATAACTAACAATATTTCTGAATTTCGTTTTACTGTATACTTATCGTAATTTCAATTTTCTTAAGAAGAATAGTTTTTCCGATTCTTTTTTAGTATTCTTTATCGATTAACTGAAACATATCAACATAAAGGAAAGCACCATTATTTTAAAGATATAAATTGTTTCCACATTATAGCAGGCTTTTGTGAGCTCTAGAGTCTTATTTTGGAATTATTCAAAGTATACCTAAATTCCTTGTGGATTTCTTACAATCTGCCACCCACTAAACGTTTCTCCGGCGATGTATAGGAAGCGTTCGAGACGGCTTACGGCATGAGGAGGCTACGCAGTTGAAGGCAAAAATTTCATGAATTTGTCTTTTATAGCTTGCAATATAATTGGATAACTATCTAGACCCATACCCAGAGAAAGGGGCATTAGAAAACAAATATGATTCTGTCTAAGAAGCATTATTTTTTTTATAATAGCGTCTTATATTGGTTATTGACAATATGCAGGGTAAACTTGTTGTTATTCCATGAAAAATACTTGTGCTACACTTCACTTGTATAAGTTGGATATTATGTACGGCTCTATGCATTCGAATGTAGGGTTCAATAACTCCCATTATGTATTTACATATAATCGATGTATTCATCTAAAATATATTTTATGTGTATTCATCGATTCATAATATTCATGTTTTTGCTTACAGAAGAAATCAAATTAAGCAGGATGAGCGCTGCAAAAAAACAGAAACTGAAGAATGGCGCCCGTGCCACCAAGAAAAAGAGGAACGATGAAGACGATGATGATTTTGAAGAATTTGACGATCAGCCCAGACAGGTTCGAAAGTCGTTTTAGTTTTTGAACAAAAAGATCTGTGCATAATGGCTTACAACACCTTATTGTCGTGCTTAATTGATTACACTCTTCGTAAGTAACTGTTAACACGCCTACAATACAACTGGTGCTACAATCCTGTGTGACGTAAATACAAATTTAACTAAATGCATGATGTGCGTTTTGCATTTATGCGGCTAAATTTGCCTTGCTTATTACATGGTTCAAATTTACCAATATAGATTTATATAGCGTGATGTGTTTTTGCGTATCGGTTACCTAGGCGAGTCCAGCTTCATCCGGCGGCGGTGACATGGAACAGGCCGACCTCGAGGAAGGCGCAGCTGCCCCCACAGAGGACGAATTAGCTAAACATCTTGTAAGTATCCATATGCATTCTACTTAGAGGTGGAACCTGATTTCCGCGGTGAGATAATTATTCAAAGGAAATGTTTATTTATTTTGTATCTAGAATTATACCTCAAGATATGCATCGGAACAAGTATTTACTTTTATGACCCTTGCCAAGAAGAGAAGATACGTCTGTGTAATCTCAGCATACGCTTGTCCGGGCTTGCCTACAGTAGAAGCATAACTTTCTGTAGCTTCATTTCTGCTATCTGTTTCCGTTTGTGTCGATACAGCTTCACGTTTCATATTACGTCCTGTTCTTGGCCATAAAGCACGATCGTTTATTGAAGTGCAAGCGTGCTCACGTTTAATTTGTTTTATTTTTATTTATTCCAATACGTGTAGGGTGTTCCCGGTCGCATTGTCTTGGCCGGCTGCGTTTCCTGGGACAGTACGGGCAAAAGCAGTAAGAACAAGAACTCGTTGCGTAAGTGTTGATTTCACCTCGATCCATGTCCATATAATAATACTAATAACATAAATCATATCGTTTCGGCGCAGTGGCCCGAACGGCAAAACCTCTGCCTCAGAGAGTCAGAGGCCCCCGGTTCAAGCACCGTCAATGACATATATTACACGATCCATGTAGTTAAATAGAATAGACATATTAAGAAAGTGAAAAAGTAATACGAAGTGCTCTAGTTCCCCATGTTCAGCAGCAAATGTGGTGTATCCATGTGACTTTCCAGAACTACAAACTATTAAATGTAAGATCATTGGCTTAATAAATGCCTGACCACTTTCAGCGTTCAACTGCCTTTGGTCTCCGATGCGTTTCGGGCCCGTGGCCGATAAAAAAATCTGCCAGGTGATCACCGGTCGTCAAGGTTGTCACACGATATTGATTACCAACGAGGGCAAGACCTGGGTTTTCGGTCGCAATGCAAGTGGTCAACTGGGTGTCTGCGACACAAAGGCGCGAAACATCCCGGTGATGGTCGATGCACTTAAAGAGTCGACCGTCGTAGCGGCTGCAGCTGGCAAGAACCACACTCTGTTCCTTACCATCAACGGAACTGTGTTTGGATGCGGAGAAAATAAATGCGGGCAGGTTGGTTTCTCTGGCTAAAAATATACACGAACCTTGCATACTGAATTCTATCATTTAACTTCGCGTAATCAAATAGCGGAACATTGTGTTGGTTGTAGGCACTCACACGATATATTTAGCATTAATGTATCTATGTTTGCGTCTAAATTAGAAATAAAAATGTAAATATTTTCTTCGGTTTTAGGTGGGTGTTGGCAATAATACGGGAAATATTCTGGTCCCGACGCGCTTGAATATGCGTGGCCGTCGGGTTGTTAAGATGGACTGTGGCAATGAGTTTTCGATGCTCGTTGACGATACGGGCTCGCTGTTCGCGTGCGGGTCGCCCGAGTTCGGCCAGTTGGGCAACAACACGGACGGACAGTACTTCGTCACCAGTAGCAAACTGGCTTTCAACTATGTGACGACGCCGAAACGCATTCCTTTGTTCGTTGAGAAAGAAAAAGATGGTCGTCCGACGCCTATCCACGACGTGAAAGTCGTGGACGTATCTTGTGGTATGAACCATACTGCCGTAGTTGACTTAAACCGCCGCGTGTTCACTTGGGGCTTCGGTGGTTATGGTCGGCTGGGCCATTCGTCGCAAAACGACGAAAAAGTTCCTCGTCTACTGCGTGGCTTCGAAGGCCCTCAGAAGGGTGTGTCACGTATCTGGTGTGGTGGGTCCTGCACATTCGTGCTAAATCACCTCAATATTCTCTATATGGCTGGTAAGATCTACACGGGCGGCAGTCGCGAGGCTAATATGTACCCACAGGTTGTGCAGGACCTCTCCGGCTGGAACATCGTTGACATGGGAGTGTCTGATCATGGTGTGTGTATCGCAGCAGACAACAATCTTGTTGTTCAGGGTGGTGGTAAAACTTACGGCGAATTAGCGCTGGGTGAGGGACGCAAGACTTCGGCCAACTACGACACGGTTAAATCCCTCGAAGGGATCAAGATCAAACAGGTTGCACTAGGTCTTGGACATTTGGCACTTCTCGTTCTCGACGATAGCGAGGAGATGACGGCCAAAATTAACAAACTGGGGCAATGGACACCCAAGTGTGCTTAAGAATGCTGACAATTGCATAAACCAAACTACAAACGCCTACGAACTAATTGCTAGAGGGTAGTAGACGGTGACATCTTCGCTGCCGCAACTCGATAGCCTCGTAAGACTTTACTTTATGGAGGAAAAGGATGATAAAAACATATTGCAACAGTATTGGTATTTTTTTTCAACAGAAATAACCCCCTACCTCTCCTCCGAGAGTACAGCGATGGAGGCTAAAAATCAACTCTTTTCTTATATAACCAATTATACCGGAGAGCATCGCTAGAATCGTGCGTTAAACCCTAGCAAGTGAGCGTAAGCCCCGGTACAACTACCATATAGTAACAACAATTGCTTCTTCTTTGCTGCTATTCCTGCCATGATGATGAAGAAAATGAGAACGACGACGAAGTTGTCACCGTGTGCTAGGTCAGGACTTCTGTTCCTCTTAAATATTGAACCTCACATACCCTATATCTTAAACAGCCCTAATTCCTGATCCCTAAGCTCCAACCCCTGAAATCCTTATTCCTAACTAACCCCGCCGATGACAGGACGATTTCCGATAATTCCAGCCAGTTTTCATCTGAGAGGAAAAATTGCGGAACGCCTCTGAGCGAGTACAGTTGTTTGCTTCCATTGAATCGCAGCTGCTGCCTCTTCTTCTTTATATGTATGTTGTAGGATCATGCATTATTTGTTTGCTCATCAATCAACCTAACCATAAATCAAAAAGCAATCAGTTCGGTCAGTCGAATCATTAGCATTACTCACGCAGACCTGTTACTATGAATCCAATCAGTTTATTAGGGCATCATTTTAGTACGCGCCGGTCATCGTGTCCTTTGTCGCTATCCTTATAGCACATTGGTTGCGATGACTACGAACAATCCGTGATAGATACCATCATCACAACATATAGATGAGCAATGCAGTTGATAGTGAAGCAACGGCGTTATGTTTGTGTGTATGTACATACATAATTGCATACCAATCGTGTTTTTGTGTGCGCGCGCGTGGTAAACATCCTAAAAGACAAATCGTCCAGCGGACGACCGAATGCAACTGGACCAGCCACATTCTGCTAAGCAGTTGTCGGATGTGTGGAATCAGATGTGGTGTGATATGATACAACAACTGTTTAAAATAAGATAGTAATGCTGATGAAATAATTAGTATAACCATGATCGTTATAAAAAATTTAAAAAAAAATTGACAGAAGACTATGTACAGCTGGGCGATAACCATTTCGATGGACGATTTCCGCCAGTAAAATGAATTCTTTTCGGCCCATTTATATAATTATAACATAAATTTGTGTATCAAAACCATTTGCGAATCACAGTGTTGCTACATTCAAGGATTTTTCGAGAACTCGCTTGAAGGATTTACGCCTTTTTGTAAAATGTCTCATGCACATATAGTTAGTAGGTGGCGAAAGTGGAAAAAACGATTCAGAAAATTGGTACGAAAAGAAAGTCGATGAAAGAAATGAACCAAATATCTACAAACACACACGTAGACACACACCTGTCGACGTGGTGATATCGTCCATCTACTTGCTACCTTATTATATTGTGAAGTTTATCAATTACAATATAACGGTTGCTGTTTTCATTTCTAGATATTGATGGCAATGATGATGGTAATAACAGCGATCACGGAACGCGACCATGAGTTCTTTTATTATATATTTATATATATGTATATCACATAACAATACATTGATATATACACGCGCATGTCTAATTGTGACTGTTCCTGCCCCTAATATTGTCCTAATGAAACAACACGAGCAATGTACTATTATGAAATATGAGGATAACCGCAACAGCAACAACTAGAAATTTAGAAGATGACCCTGACATGTCGCTGTGATGTTGGCGTTGCGTTCTGTTAAGAAGCGCACCAAAAAAATTATGATTTCGAAGAAAAATGTAATGATAATAATGTGGATATATTGATGATGATAACGATGAATGACAATTGTACAATCTCCATTTTCAGTGGACCTACTACAACCTACAGTAAAAAAATCGACAACATACTATTATAATAATAACAATTACAGCCACCACTACTCAAGAAAGTAAACGCAAAAAACAAAACCAATAAAGACTGACATTTTATTTTATAAAAAAATGCAACCATGTGTATTCAGCTGTGAACGTGTATCGAGACAAAGTTCGCAGACGAGAGTATATATGCGTCTCTTGAAAAAAATATTTGTTTGTTTTTAGTTTTTAAAAATATTAAAAAAAATAGATATTTGAACAAAGTGTTGCATTTCCCTAAAGTGCCAATTTCGTCCGTAATATCTATTCAATAATTCATTAATCCTGGTCCTAAAGCACTCACAGACTTGTTTCAAATATTGCTGCTGCAACTCTTCGAATTTTTTCTTGTTAGCCCAGGTGAACCAATCAACGTTGTCATGTCGGGGGTTACCTGATTCTCGCTTCGTAACGCTCCATCCATAGCGATTCAATAAACTCGAATCTGGGCCGTTCGACGGCCATATGTGCTCATCTCGCAACATGCTCATATTCTGGAGTAATCTTACCTCACTAGCTGGCTAATACGAATTGGTGTATCATATTGTGGAAAACAGACATTTTAACTATCTTGCGTTGCACAATACGTTGTAGAACACGCGGATAGACTCAGTGATACATTCGCTTTTCTGGGGGAAGTATGATGACGTCTCTTCTACTAGGCGCCACACTCAAAATGTGAACATTAGCCGAAAAATCGTTTTTGTCCTAACCGTACATCTGTTAGATAATGAGCAAACCAATAATTATTTCTGCGTTGAATTACACATCAAGTAAAAATCTTCTTTCGTCAGAGGATCTGTTACGTTACCCTTAAGAAAATTGAAGGGCAAACGACACCGATTAAATAGCCTGTTTTTTTTCACTCCAGAGAGCATTTATTTGACTTTTTATAGTCTATATTTGAAATCTCTGTGATGGAGTTTAACTCGCATCAAGTTTGTTTGTTGACGACGATCAAAATAAAACGACTGTTAAAGAAGTACTTTTGGACAATATCGGTTAAGTTTGCACTGATTGTCCCATGTCGTGAAGATCCCATTGTACTGTGTTAGAACCTGCTTTTTCTTCTTCAGCCGCATATTCATTTGCAATGCCCTAGACTACTAATCTGAGATAACTGAAGAAGTTTATTTTCTCGACGGGAGCTTGTCTCACATAAACGAATTGAATAATATCTGAGCTTCGCTCAAATTACGAAAACGACACGCTATTTTTGTCGTCATAGCTTGCTGTTTCAACCTAGGAAGAACTGAACGCATGCTCGCCTGGATAAATAGCAGACAAAGTTCATCTAAAACTGAATGATTTATTGTGTATATTTATTCAGCGTAGAAAATGAAAACATTACATTTCATCGCTCAGTTAAGAAAACATTTCTCTTTTAAATTTCCGATAAAGAATCATTATGTCAGGTCTATGCGATAAATGGAGAAGTATTTTAGTATTTTTTTGTCGTATTTGGTACAACATCTATCTCACTACGTCTTAAAATTGCTTGCCAAGTGGAAAGTATTGAACTATGAGTTAGGTACGTTAATCATTTTGAGAAAGTAGGCCGTTAGTGGAAGGTTAACAATATGTCGACTATTGAATAGAGCATTTATGACCCACGCGCGCTCAAACTAGAACAGCTATTTAGTATTTAATTTCTTGAATGCTACTTGGCCATCGCTACCAGCTATGTTGCGCTCATGCAGCGTTCACATGTATTTCATATACTATTCTCTCAACGTCTTCCTTTAATAGTCTTTACAGTCTGTGTATTCAGTGGGCGCTCTCCTCCCGTACGACATTCGCTGGCTTTGTTTTCGTGACGATCTAACATTGGTCCTTTCTGATCGAGCCTTCCTCCGTCGCTCGTTTCAGCACAAGTGATCACGTAGATCACGACCTGAATCAACTAACGCCACTCACGATTACAACGAGGGTTGCTTGCTTCTATACGCTACTTTGCCAGTGGCTTCGCGTTCCCGGTCCTGTTCCCCGACCTACACCATTCAGCATGAATTAGGTGAATACCTACCTGGTCGGTCTCGAAGCCCAGTGGCCTGCACAGGTTTAGTAGTGCGCGGCCTTCGTAGCTGCCGCGATAGTGAAGGACTAGACCGTTGATCGGAGATTGACAATATTTAGGCTAGCTGCTAGAGCTGTTATATTCTGACCGTATTTAAACTAGCAGTTAGTTACTATTTCTTTTCTTGACCGTTGTAATACAGTAGAAGATTTTTTAGATCCATTAGAAGAAATAGTTAGATATAAAAAAGCAGCAGTTTGATGCTTGTTAACATCTTCCGGCTTTGTCTCGATGGATAACGCAGAACTGTCCTTACATTGGGTAAGCCTCAGGAATTTAAATTGTGTAGATGATAAACCCCAGTCATAAATTAATTTGCTAGAATTTGGTGTAGGGAAACAGGCATTAAGTTAATCCCTCGATGTTCGAACATTGTTAGAGCCACTGCATCTAGGGGGTTAAACTACCACTATGTTTAATGAGAAATCACTTAGAAAACGGCCTAGTTCGTTAAAAGGTGAATAAATGGCTTGTTAGGAAAGCATTGGCATAGGTTTTGTAACTTCTTTTTTACTGTATGTCCAGCTGAATACTAAAAATTTATGAGCATTAGTGGCATTGTACGGTAAAGGAAATACAAATAATGGAAATATCGTTTACAAACTACAAACGCATTGACCGTTACGACTGTTGTATGTATGAACAAGAAATGGTTTAATCGCACCTTACGTGCCCTGTCATTATTTTTGCGGTCTTTATTTTTGTAGCTGATTAGTTATTTAGTGAATATACCCTAGTATGAGAGTAAGAATAATACGTACAAAATATATTCTGGTAGCATTACGTTCGTAATGCTCCTAATACTTGCAAACGTGCGTTAGCCAAAAATCATCTGTTTTAACTCGCTAATACTAACGGTTCTATACAACCTATATTTTGTTTGATAAAGGCTGTGTATCGTGAGTGCTACACAGTTTTACCGTAATGTGTCTTGTTTGCCTAAATCGCAAATTACGTTCTTCGAATCGAATAACTCGAATTATAAACAAATTGCGAATCAATATGCGATATAATTACACAGTCAGCTAAAATTAAACCATTAATAATATTCTAAATTAATTTTAAAAACGATGCAAAGTTAAGACAACTAATATATAATATGTATATAATAAGAAATTAAAGAATGTCAAATATATTCAAGCTTCATGAGTAATTGTAGAGATAATCTGGAGTCTGGCGCCGCTAACCGAAGATTCCAGTCTGTGATTCCTACTATAACTTTTGTCCACAGCGATCGGTGGTAAAGATTCTAGCTGCGTTAAACATATCACACCCACATTTAGCCCACCCCTGTATCTGCTTATTCGTTGACAACATAGAGCAAATGCTGCCCTAAGAAAAAGACAAATGTATATTCAAGATTATTGCTAAAAAATGAATTTATTATTTGTTCAGGCCGACGTATGAAAATAAGATTGGTTGTTGTGTGCGTCAGTCTACTTCAACATCTATCCACATCATAGCTGATTAAATATGAAGTGAAAGTACTGAACTTATCGCCACAGGAAACACGTATTCGTTTCGTCTTGACAAACCCAACGTCTGTCGAAGTGCGCATCTCCCGATGTGCTATGATATGTTATATATTGTAGAATGATGAAATCAAATTGGCTCGTGCGTACAGTGCTTTTGTTTTATCCATTAAGGGGCAAAAGCAAAGTACGACACACGCACACATCGTCTGATAACCTGAAAAAATAAGGTAGGGGAAGATATTAAGCAATGGCCTACCTTTTAATTGATCGACTGATTGGTTGATTCAGGTAAATCTGCTAAATTCTGGTAAATCTGTATTAAGACATCCCATGCAATAACCATGTTACACAGTATTAGACGTATATTAGCTCTTAGAATAAAGCCGCCTTGGTAGACACGTTATTAATTTAGGACAAAAAGAACGACTAATCGCTTGCCACGTATGATCCAATAACTAGCAGACGGGGATAAATTGAAACTGAACCGGCAGCTTGTATAAAACGAGCCCAAATATCTGCTCATTGCCATTCAAATCTGTATTCTTAATAGAAGCATTTTGATACCTGTTATTTCAGCATGCTGTTTCATATGATCCTAATTAAACGTGACGTATACATGTATATATATATATATATAATCATTTTCGCTCATATTATTTTTCTATGGGTAAACGTCGACAGAAGCTAGGAAAAAATTGGAAGTATCCATATGTTCCACTTACATACCGCTGTGAATAGGTACAATTTTTACTGCATTAGTAAAACAAGCTAAGAGGATCGCTTCTAGCCTTTTGCTCAATAGCGCCCATTTGGGGGACGCTCAGACATTACGTCTGCGTGAAACTACTTGGCTACTTTTTACCGCTGCTGATACATTTTGTGACAAGGCTTTTGTAATTTTTAATGTTCATAGCTTTCTTCACCACTGCTTTAGATATTGTTTTGAATAATTAAATAGGTCTGGTCTAAACTCGATACGGTCTCTGCATAGAACGCTACTTACGTGACAGTGAAATACCACCATAATTTTATTAATGGGTCAAAGCATACTCCTACAAAGAGATACTCTATGAACAGTTGCAATTATTACAAAAAGACCGGCTTTCAGCAAAACACCGGGCTCTCCTGGTTCTTACAAACCTAAACACTGTAAGTTAAGGTATTTAGAATGCGGAGTCACGTTGGGTGGGAGCGACTGGCTGTCATTCTCAGTTTACAACTACAACCCTTTTGTATTAATACTATCTGGCAGCTCTTTTTAGCGGCTAGGTAGTTAGTTCTCGGACGAAGACAAGTCGGTTTTCCAGTTCTCGAAATCCTGTTCTCCCTTTCTATCTCAACATTTCAATCTGCATAGGCACAACAACAAACAAAAATAGAAAGCAGCTGTGGACGCAGAGGGTGACTGCTTAAAACGCCGACGTCTTCGGTCCCGTCGGAATTTTTCTACAATATTTCTTACTTCTCCATCTACGGCCCAGTCGTAGTTGGCTCAGTAATTGATCTGATATCGAATTATATTGTGCGTCCAAAATGGCTAACACCGACCGGTACGCGGATATTGATTGGGACCATCTCCCGACGTCAATGATCTCGTTGGACGCTGTCGCTGTTGCGGACTCTAATGGGGCAATCACAGTGGTACTATTTGCACTCGCTGGCTCCGTTCGTGGCATGTTTGAAGCAAGATCAGGGTCGTACTTGGTCGACACGGCTTTGGATTTTGCAGGTACCGGATTGTATGTAGGTACAGGGCTATATGTTCGTTGACTGAATTCGTAGTGCCATACATTGCCGAAGTACTGATTCAGCACGAGAACTCGCAAAACAACTAGCTATATGGCTTCTGGATTGCGGATGTAGCAGATTTCGTAACTGCCATTGTTTTCGTAATATTTGACTCAGCTGAAACGCAATTTTGAAGAACCTACTGGCCTTATGGTGTAGATAACGACGTATACCATAAAGTGGAGATTTTATTAGTATGTGCGAGAATTCTTGCTATAGTAGTTATTATCAACCAATTGCTTAAATTAATGCTTAACTACTTATCAGATTCCCTTTATTGATTTGCCGATACAGCGCGTTTATATCTATATTTTCTACAGTTTTTTTCTAAACTTACAAACCTTATTTAATTTCAGTCCTTCCTGTCGTAAACACGATGCTGTCGGACAAGTTTTTGACAAAGCAGCACCATGATTGTCACCGAAGTAATATCATTTCATTTCTATAAATTTGAATAATCCTCAAGTTCTAATAGACAAACTTTCCTAGGCATGAAAAAAAAAACTGTTTTCTAGCAGAGTTGTTTTATTGCATTCTATATTTACAAGCATGCCCCTGATTGTACGACAATTTCTCAAGTAAATTAGTGTGTTTTTTTTAAGAAACTCATTTTCCACTAATTGTGTATATTAATCCAAAGGGCACTCTCCTTCTCTTCCACTTTATCTCTGTCCATTAGCGTGAAAGTGAAATTTGTGTTTTGCGGAGGTCTTCGTAGAGTACTCTTAAATCGTAACAGAGGACGGCCTCTGCCAATCGGACCAATTTCTATAAACGATATGTTTATATGACCGTAACAAGTTGAACTAGCGTGCACCGACTCAATACAATCGTCAGCTGTGGCACATGCTATCGCAGTTTGTTTACCGGAAATAAAAAAGCCAGATACAGGTGACACGCATTACGTCTTTTTAACGGGCCTGAGATACGATTACTTCTATTTTAGCTGTAAGCAAAAATTAAAAGGATGTTGAAAACAAACGTCATCGGCAGTAAAGTGGAGTTTTTCAATGCTTAGAAAATGAAAATGGGAGGGGGGGGGGGCAGACCATAATTCTCACGACGAAAAATCCGAAACGTCAATATACAGGAGGTAGCTCCACCGAACGTCGGGCGTATCACTGAAATATAATATTCTGAGCTATGAGCCTTTTTGAAGAATCGACTCTGCCTTGAGTAACTATTTGAGTACAGGAAACATCTGGTTCTTGATTAATGTTTTCCTTTCTCGAGCAAACAAGGGTCATGCATTGAATATCGTTGCCATTTTGAGTTTGTGTTTATGCATACGAACTATCATTCTCGCATATGTAAATGAAAATTAATGAATATGAATAATGATGATTGCTTGAGGTAGAGTCTGCGCTACACTCGATGTGCTCGCATATTGTTGTACGCGTTCACTTGTTGATTTGAGCTTGCTAATTATTTCAACAAGTATGAGTCAACTGTCTGAACTCAGTTTCGAACTGCAGATGGGGAGAGTTGGAAATTTTCACAGGATAGCGTCTTTGCAAAAGCTTCATTATATGTGGCACTTAGATTAGGTATAAAGGTCCTTAATTAATTTTTTGAACCAACGATTGCCTGCTTTTTCGTCTGTGTGATGGATTGGCCGAAATGACCACGACTTGGAATTAAAGCTCGTTCCTAAATATCCTCGTTTAAATTAGAAAAGGAAATAAAAAAAAAGAAACGAAATATTTTTATTAAAATCTTTATTGATTTACCATGCCCCTCATCATAACGTACGCATTATCAGTAATTTTTTTATTCTTTTACTTCAGAAGCATAGGCTGATTTTGAAGAATCGCATCGTTTACACATTGTGTTGAGTACAAAGCTCACACTAAACATAGGCTTACTCTCAAAGAGCCGTTCGGTGTACGCGAAGAAAGTGATTAGGGTGAGTCGGCTGAAATAGAGATTTGGAATCCTACGAATAATTGAAAGACTACCCAAATATTTGAGTAATCTTTAAAGCTATAGGCTATTTGCAATTTACCTAGTTAAATAAATATCGTTGTATCTAATTCCTTGACCTCATTTAGATGGATGTATTAAACGTATACAATACGAGTCGTTACTTTAAAGGCAGTCGGTGTAACACATACACAGTGACGTAAAATTTTTATTTTCTGAATTTCCAATCGCGGCTGTAAATTTATTGCTGGTAACATAGACGATGTTTTAAACGACATCTGTTTTATGCAACACCAGGCTTCTGTAAGATGCTTTAAATCAGATCACTCAAACATTTGGATATGACGTGTCTATAAACATTTCGATTGGTTCTGTACAAGCAATTTTTACATGTATTCACCGACACAAAAAAATTTTAATTCAAATGGAAGCGGTTCAGGTCTGAATCAGTTTTGAATATCAGGATTAGTATGTAGGGTTTCAATAAAAGTCAACTCTTCGAGCCTATATGACAAAATGGATAGAGGTATATCACAAAGTGAGGAAAACATCCTGCTGCTGTTGCTTAAGGTGCTGCTGCTACTTCTGCTGCTCAGATGCAAGTCAGCTACAACATTAGGATCAGTGTATAGTACAATCGAGAAGACTTCTTTTATTCCGCAATCCTGCTGTGTGGGTTCACTGGATGGCTGTAACGATCCACTTAAGTAAGAGGCGCACGCGTTCTAATTACTGGCATTACGCGTTGTTTAGATACACTACCCTGAGATGGAGTAAGTTTTTAAATAAAAAGTTTGCTATCGGAACCTTATAATAAAGTTATTAGGGTGTCTGCGAAAGAAAATCAGGGGCAAAACAAATATCTAAAAAGCGAACGATTCAATTCAAATTTAAATTATTGAAGCAGGAGACGACGGTAGATACGACCATTGATGCAGTAAATTACTACTCATATTCAAAATGAAAGTTCCTTTTTAACCGTTGCAGCGAAAAATACAAATTAAAGCAGCCCAAATCTGTTTGAATAAACAGGCGTACGAGTTGTATTAGCCTGTATTATATGCAATAGGTTTTCGGGCAATACCGATGGCAATAGATATGATGCTGAGATTTGCGATATATGCAAGCTATAGTTCCAAGAAGCAGTGCTCGTTGTAAATGAACATGAAACTTACTACAAAAACGAAGCACGTTTTGATCTCAATTCAGGCCCATTTCTTATACACGCAATTGGTTTGCATATAATTTCTTTTTTCAGTACGTCAGCTTTTCAAAACATGTGAGCCTCCACAATGAGAAGCAAGCATTTAACGATCGCATACAGATCTTACAACTTTTCGTGTAATATTCGTTTAAATTCTCAGTCATGATTCGTTCGCTTGGTCAGACAGGCTGAGCGACACCTCGACTAAATGTGTATGCTAACGAGTCTTTGAGCTTCAAGCTATGAAGCAAGCGTTTAGCTGCTCCTCAATTATGCTGCACTGCTTGTTGCAATATGTGCGTGTGTGTGACGCATGCGCACAATTTTTTTCTGCAGAGATCAATCAGGTTATAGTTTTTATTGAATCTGCTGAGCTGATTTCGCACATCACCATCATCAGCATCATCGTCATCGCTTCTTTGCTTATTTAAAGGTGAAGGCAGCAATAGGCAGACACATTTCAGTTTCTCCCCTTTTCCTTTCTCTCTCTCACCCACTCACTCACTCACTCACTCACTCTCTCTCGTATCACAGGCGCGTCTGTACTCACAATTAGCGTTTTCCGAAAGGTGGGAGCGTTTTCACGTTGCATATTATTGGAGAAAATCGTGGCGCAAAGATGCTTCAACGGTAAGGGTCGTCGCTTTCTGGAGAAGCCCGTTCTCGCTGGGTCTTACCTCATCTCTATGACTCGGTGTTGAAAAAGATCGTTGTAAGCACTCCGTTTGAACAATGATTGTTATAGTTACTATAAACGTATGTACTTTAGGCGTCTGAATGCTATTTGGCAAAAATGAATAAATCAGTTCGATTGGTTAAACGGAGGCGTAGTTGGTTCTGCTTGTCTTATTATATGTGCAACTATCCACACAGATAGGAAAATGTGTTATCTTCAAGTTTCATCTAAGGGCGTAACCTAAGGTTGCATAAGGGAATACAAGGTTGATGGCTGGGAGTAGGCTGTAAACACCAACAATGATGAATGATTAAATGACGTTCGTCTATCAAACAGGTGGCAAGTACTAGGTCGTCGCGCTGATAGAGTAGAGCATGACATGAACCTTTGTACTCTCTTCCGCAGAAAAGTTCTAGCCTGGAAGGGGCAGTGAGTTTCTTTAGATCACAAACAACGACATACGCGTTCAATACTGCGAAACATCTGATTTCCTTGCTCTGTATGTTGAAAAGTCAGATTAATGAAAAAAGTAGATGATGACTCATGATACAAGTGGAGTATAACGGGCAATTAATTTCCTATTCCTCTATGCACCCCGTTGTGTTTTGGTAGTAGAAGTAAGACTTCATTGTTTCGCCGGATTAAATACGAGTTGATATATATATA
>NW_019211456.1:4514295-4544460 GCF_002443255.2 Varroa destructor
TATATATAGATGTTTGTATTGTATGTATAAAATTTAAAGAACATCACGTCCTGCGACACTTGCCTGAATCAGTAGCTTTTAGACGAGCGGGATTTCTTAGCATATCCGGTGTTCTAGATATTCTGACAGTTCTATTTGATTACTGCGAAGTGAATATGGCTATTAATTGAGGAGACTTCAATTTTGAACTACAATTTATTTTCCTTATATGATTTACGCAACGCGTTGCTATGATATCTTCATAGAAAATCAACGTACCCCCAAGATTTTACGAACTATTTCTATAGATAATTTTCTGAGTGGGTCGTTATAAACGCGAAACCATGCTTCTTGGCATGTGTTAAACTTAACTGGTTCCTTGTGATTCGCTTCAGGCTCTTCTTTTCTATGAAGGATTATTAATCTATTCCATATCATTCTTCTTAGCAGCATTTTCGTTGGAAGTTAATCTGTGTGTCTAATATGGAACACTTCAGTCTGCAAAAAAATTCACTTAATTTTTTATATGGTTAAACACCATTTTCTTTTTCTGACGGGACGTATTATTTGTCCAACAGATAAAATTTGTTCGAACTAATTGACCCTCATTGTAAGTTCCGATTAACTTAACGCAACCAAACTCTGTAAGTATATCCGGGAGACAGTGTCTTGTTTTTCTGGCGTCACTTTTTAACTGGAGATGTTTTTATGTAATTATCAGTGGCATCAATCGCTGCTATCAATAAACAAAGATCTTTAACTAGACCAGCATAGTCGACGTGCCATTTTATCCTTCATTTATTAGGTCCTTTGTGAGCCTGCATGTTTACAATGCCAAAGTGCCTTCTATAAAGTTGATTCATTACTCTATTGCGACCATTTTAGGTCTATATATTCGATTACCTTTGGTAGCTGATCCATCTATTTTGACCAATCGTCTTTGCGTTTGTTTTTGTCCTGGAACTTAACTTAAAAGTTATTTTTATTATCGTTCTTCATTGTCTTATATAACTGTTCGTGACTTTGTAATAATCGTTAGAGAGCTTCGGCTTACTTGATTTTCCAATTGAATTGGGATAGGAGCACGACCTATTGCTGCAGCACGGCAGCAGCAAAAGGGAACTTAGCCCTGTTAGGTGTGAAAATTATTACTAGTGGTTCCTTGTCAACTGAAAAAAAATCAAGTGAAACGATTGCCATATAAATAAACTCTAATTAATTTTCCACCCTTTTTTTTGTTGCAAGGGCTTTTTGATGGCATTGAGTGTACTTTCGTTGAGCTTCACTAAATACTCTTGAATAACATGGACGTTTGGATTTACCTAAGTATATGTGAAACAATATTACAAATGTAGTGGTACATTTGCGACCAGAATCAGATTTTTCTATGAGTCTACCAGACGAAGTTGTTGCCAAAAATCTGGACAGATTTCATTCTATTTGTATTGAGGTTTAGAAGTACTGGCCGGTTTTGGAAAAAATTATGGGTAGGGTAGCACTGCGCCCAAATATGATCTTTGTGCAGGTATATTTTAGGCTGAAGAGCTTCAATGATGGTAGATATTTATCTTTACCTTTCTAAATACCTCGTTCATATTATAAAAAAAAAAAAAAAAAGACTACAGAATTGTGTAGAAATTTTCAGTCACTTCCATTTTTCTTTGTTGATTTTCATGTCGCATCCATTCAGATCGGTGACCACTTGGGATTCTCTGCCTATTCCTTTTTAGTTCGCTTAACAGTTAATGTATCGTTTTGATGTTCAATTATGGAGGCTGTTTCAGCTAATATTACACCCATACTTTTCTGCCAATACGAAGCAGACCCAAAAAAGCCCACTAGCATTCATATAGTCTACGGTATGTAATTATTAGAAAATATTCTACGATTGTTTTCATTACTAGTTAACGTATATATGCTGCGCGTAGAGTTTTGTGTAATAGTTTGCTTTACTAATTGATCAAAAATTTCTGATATCCTCAAGACAAGGGGACAACTGTCTGTCCACATGAACCTGTTAGTTATTCCAGCTTATGAAATCGACACTACAATGTGTGCTTTTGTGCTGCATATGGTATTAGGTCTGAAATTGTTTGAGATGCCCCTTTGTCTGTGGCTTTATCTGCTTTATTTTGTCATGCATGTGGGATTCGCCTTGCTCTAGCATAGTACGGTTTTGGGCCATCTTAAAGTTGAACTTTTATCGCAAATACACTTCTATGGGTAATTTTTGAACGCCCTTAGATGTGGTTATTCCCCATTTGTCAAGCAATCTTTGTGTATCACTTTTATCTTTAGTGTGTTTCAGATTCTTTAGATAATATGCATTTTAAACAATTAACTTTGATTCACCTAATATAATTTCTTTAATCAGATAAAATTCTAGCATTTGAATTATATGGGCTACAGTTATACTAGCAAAACTGCGCGGCACTTTGGCTTGAATACCATCAATTGCCAATTCACTAGCGGTTTCATGGAAAGTATTTACATGAAAAAAGATTTTTGTGGACCTAGCAAGCATTTGTTTGTTTACCATCTATATTATGGCAGGTATAGGGTCATTTGTGGAACCTTTTCTTACATGAAGAAAGCTCAAATGAACTTTCCGGAGCGCCTTTTTTTCCCGGAGCGCCGGAGGTATCTATTTTATAATATGTCGATGTGCCTTGTTTGTTCTTCTGAGCTTACTGATCTTATTTTCATCGACATGCAGAAGCCATGAGACCTTCCTTGCGAAAATAAAAGCAAATAAATAGGTTTAGGCCTGTTGATGCCCCTTCTTAATTTTTCTCTGATAACGCCTAGATTTATTCTTTTTGTTGACGTCGTGTTGCTTGGTTTTTTATTTGTATACATTGGCTTTTCTCTGAGTTCACATATGCGCCGTTTCGACTTCAAACTGATCTGCAATACTTAGAACAGAGTTTTAATTTGACCAATTTATAATTATGTAACCCTTTGTATTGTCAATGTGTATATAAAAGATAAATGTTATATCAGACAAAAAAGATTAATTGGTTGTCTAATCTATCTAAGTACTATTTATTAACGTTCTGTGTGTTTTTTTCATGCCTAGATAATTAGAAAGTAGCTTAGTATAAAGTATTCACATGACGCATTATGTACGTACGACTGGAGCACGCGCGTCATCTCGTAGCCGTTTGACTAGCATATAAACCCACCTAAAACAACGTCATTTGAATGTTTGAAAGTCCTAATGTGTGAAACTAATTAGCGGGTGCTAATTTTTTAATTCTACGAAACCTTCGAATCATTTTTAACCCTCATGAAAAATCGGACCTGCCAGTATTGCACTGCTTCAAACGCCCTGAGGGACTGTGTTGAATCGTCTCCTACCGCGACCGCCACCGTTAACACCAGCTACCCTACTCAGCTTTGGCTGTTGGTTACTTGATCACACATAAATGTATGTATTATACACACAAATTTTGGGGAACACCCACTCAGGCTGTGCCAGGTTCGTCGAAACGCCTTTCTGAACAGGCCTGCTCTATAGCGATAGGACGCTTTGACTGTTGAACTGCTACGAGTAACTAGATGAAGCTAGTAGTAACTGTAGTAGTTCAAGCTGTAGTAATCGTAGTGACGGGTGTAGCAGTTTGCTGCTCTTCTGTCGTCTATCTAACTGCTCCTGCATACTTTTTCAGAGAGGCTGGTCGACCACTTGGTAGGTGAGTATGCTGTCGTGCGCAGAAGCAGTTGTTCGATCTTCAATGGGTGAGACCCGCTGTCGCCAGTCAAACAGCCCTCGTGGCAACACCCCCTATCTCACTTCGCGTTGTACCCACTACCATAAGCATGCACATCGGCACCAGGCGTTGCGATACGGTCGTCGGCCTGCTGTGAACGAAAACCCTGCACTAACTCTCTGGTAATTGTGTAGATGAGTAACTACTAGCTGAGTTCTGTCTGAACAGTCCCAATTCGTCCTTCTGTTTCGTCCAGATGAGGAATTCGAGCCAAACATTTATCTATCTCTTTTTCACTGCCGCCGCAGCCACATCTAGCGTCCCCTACATTTAATCGCTTTGAGCTATCCTCTCGACGCTGTGGCGTAACGTCGGCATGAGCAGTGGGCCTGCATTTTTCTCTGCTGCTTCTGACGGAACATAAACTTCTTCGAACCCTTCCGTTAGGATTGCGGTCCGCCGTCGGCTCTTTTTGTTAAAGGTAAATTGTGTATCTTCGTGTCAGCTTTTCTAATGCCGAAAATTTCTATACATTGAATACGTACCTCAGAACATGAAAATCTATCTGAATATAATCGATGACTCTATTTGAGCAGTAGAAATAGTTACAATAAAAATGTTCTTCTAGAGTAGGCTAAAGAAGTGTCAATTAATTTCATAAACTTTAGCTGTATTACCCCACATCGTAGATTTAACTGATCAAATGGCACCAACGCAGTACAACCTATCTTTTCTTTGGGCAACGCCTTTTCTTATGCTTAAATGCTATATTTTGAAATCATAAGAAAGCACTTCTGGACGATATTCTTGTTTTTTCCTACATTCGTTCATTATTGTTTGACTTACGATCAAAATAAATGGCAAGAAGTGTTTATGGGAGAACCTCTATAGCTTGAAACAAGGAATGTTTCGTCCTGAGACAATAACGCAGGACGACGAAGGCTTCACCTAAGTGGCAACTGGTTTCTGGTGGCGCGAGCTACCGCTGCGTCGCCGTCAGTAAGTTTTGTGGTAATCAACCGTTGGCGAACGACCTTTTAGGTGTTTCGTTCGCTTGTTTTCTCATCATTTGGTAGGGTGATGGCGGCAGGAGCCGACTACACGCTCGTCTTCTGTTCAAGTGCGCAAGTTCGCGTTTGAGCAGCGGGTAGATTAGGCGGATGGTGGTCCAGACAGAAGCAGGCCCAATGCGGCGGCCACAACACTCGACAGCTTTCGGCTAGAGCAGCAGCGCCAGTGGGGGCAGCTATCTAGCAGTCGCTACGGGTAGCCTGTATGGCGTGTATCATCGATATTCTTTTTGTTGCTTCTGTTGGTGTACTTGCCATAAGCCCAGGTAGTAAGCGTCTTTCTTTCTTTTTGCATATCGTTCTTTTCACTCCGTTCTCGTTCTAGTGTCGGCCATTGAGGAGCCAGTTCCCGGAACTCTATCGAAGCGACCTTCGGAGACAGCGTCGCCGCCAGCAACAACAGTAGCGACCGGTTTCTCGACAGCCTCTCGCGCTTCGACTTTCTCATCTTCGTCTACTCCTTCCATCCTTCTACTATTTCTAGTACACTCTATTGCTTCGTTGACGCTCATTGTTTTTAGGTCACTCGCTACGCGATTTTGTTCAAGTCGTCAAAGGTTAGACAGTGGCTTCCCTAGCAGCTCTGAAAAGCAGTGAACAAATGACAACTATAACTGCGCAATAAGAGGAAAGCACACTCACGGAAAAGAAATACTTAAACTACAAAAGAATAAGAATTGTATGGCAAATCGAGAAAAGTACCAGAAGGAAAAGCTAACGATGGCCCGCGATTCAGGTTATGCTACCTCGTACATCGATCAGGTTAAGACGACGTCCTTCTAAACGGTTCAGCCTCCACTATTGCTCCTGATAGCACTGCTGGGATGAATACGAGCGAACCAGTCTGAGACTCAGAAAGCATAGCCTTAATTTGAGGTATCGCCACGCTTAGTGCTACAAAGGACATCAGCAGAATAGGCCTTTAGGTGCTAATACCACGTTCTTCAAAATTTAGAAAAAATCTTCCTAAAAAAGGAATTAAAAATCGACATTCTGTGGGTAAATGGTCGTTTAAAGGCATCGCCCCATGTATTGGTCGACCCTGGTCCATAGTTAAAAAGAAGTCCTTAATATAACGAACTCGCCTTTTATTTTGCATTAATTGACCTTTTTTTTTAATTTTTAATGCGGATCTTAGATAAGCCAGCTCAGCTTTTCGATTGCTTCTATGATAACGACTTCCTAAGGATTAACTTAATAGGGGCCCTACATGGCTGTTTAAGATCCTTCATTTCACCGTAATGCTTGTATGCGCATTTGCTCAAAACTATTTGCATGCTTGTTCACTCTGGCGCCAGCGAGACTGGGGAGAGGGGGGCGGGGGGAGGCTATATGCCGGCAGCGAGAAAGGAGAACCTCTATCAGCCGCAAGTGGTACGGCCTTGCCTATCGCGACCTGTTTGGGCATCCGCTGCAACCCCAGCATCAGCAGGGAGACATCATTGTCGGAACAAACGCCACTATGCTCTGTAGAAAGACACGTCTCATCTGAATCTACTCGAAGAGATCTCATATCATTCTAGCATGCAGCCGACAGCGCCGGCGGCTGTGGGGTAGACTCTCTCTTCCCCTACCCCTACCAGTACGCAGCACAAAAAAGAGACTCCGAAGTTTCAGTTAGTCCCCTTCAAGCGTATTTCCATCCGGTTTCGAACATTCCTGCGGGGCGTTGTAGCTGGCGCCGTTGATTCATAGGTATAACGCATTAGTTCATACCGATGAAGTGAACATGTGAGCGAGCTTTTTCGGCGACATTGTAACCATCTGTGCTGCCTCGCTGTTCGTGGCGCCAGAGGTCATGCACCGTACCTGCTATTGTGCATTTGTTGTTAGAAGACTAGTTCAGGAAAGTACGTCGAGCTATTGGAGGTCACCAATCGGATCAGCGAGTATGTATGTGTCCGATACTGAGTCGTCAGACTCTGGGACACTGGCAGCGGGTATTTCGCAAAGTTAATCGTCTTGAGAGCGCCATACCTGCTATTATCATCCCATTGAACTTGAAAGAGCCCCCTGGAATGCGATATGCAATTCGAGTTCGCCCATTTTTGTGGGCGCGGACTGCTTTTCTTCTGGAGCCAGCAAGCCACCTGTTGAGCAGCGTGACAGGTTGGACAGGGAATATCGCCAAGCCGCATTATGTATAGCTTAAGAGCTGGAAGCAATTCTGTTAGTTGGGAGCAAAGGCGGAAGAACTTACTTGCCAGGGGGTAACCGCTCCTAAGGTACGACTGAATAAGCAAGGAACCGTTTCATAACTAGCCAAGAAAAACTAGCTTGAAACTATATACATTGGTAATATTGCCTGAGGCTGGAAAACCACATGAAGGCTTATGGGCTATCGTTGCATCAAAAGAACAATTTTTATTATAAAACAAAAAATTATCGTTAGCAGCCGATAAAGTGATGTATTCTAAATAGTAGCTACACATAAATAATTGAACAAAACAGATTCGTTTACTCCTACTATTCTTTTGTAATAGGATGACATGCAGCGTAATTGCGATCTTGCATGTTATGACCTCCACACGTTGAAAATATAGGACGCAAGCAGAACTATATAGATAAAGCAAGCCCAAAGTCTATACCTTTGAAATTAGCTTTTGAAATTGAAATCTCCAAAGCACCGGACAATCTACATAGATTTGAATATGCATGGACTGTACTCCTTTCAAGCTCTCCATGTACATCAAATCTGTACACCATTCCTGTTAGCAAACGTAGCGTCTTTAATAATGATAATAAACAAGTGAGGACTCAGGTCGAGTCGTCTGGGTCTCATTATGTGCAGTGGAACATTTCTTGAATTGAAAGCCGTAAGAACTTGTTCAATGACTGCACCCCGGATCGATCGAAGCACTTGAACGAAAATCAGCTATAAGTACAATTGAAAGCAAGTTACTTTTGGCTGCATTTCGCAGTATAGTCTTGATGAGTTAATTTAAATTTAGTTCAAGTACTCCTGTATAGGCTCAGTTATTTTCTATTCTGTTTTATTTGACTTCACGGAACTTGAGTTCGCTGTGTCCAATTCCTCGCAGTTTATCCAGCGTGTCCCTTTTCGAATAATACCGCTAGCACCAGACACGTTTTTTTTTTCTGATACGATAGTATGAAGCAAAATCTTTTAAACGTTTTTACTTTATTGGTCTCAAGCAATAAAAACCGACATCAACGGAGTTCCAACGTTAATTTGTAACAGAACGACGAATACTACAACAATAACTATTCTAATTTTTTTCAAGCTAGAGAGATCCAGTCTAGATTAGGTAATGGCCTGAACCTACAAACCATTCGAACCTGCATCGAATGCTGGTACAAGATAGTAGCATATAGATGGCTGCGATGCATCTGTTCTGGGACTCGATAACAGGGTCGGCCACGTGCCCTAAAGATACGTACCATCTGCTCTTTCGCGTTATCCACTTCGGCTAAACACAGTCCACACCCGGCTTCAACAGGTGGTCTTCAGGCACTGACCAGCTCGGACATTTGCGGCGGCGGCGGCGGCGGCGACGACGACGACGACGACGACGACGACGACGACAACGACAACAGATTTTTCATAGGCGCTGACGCCGCTTCTGAAGCTAGCCTCGACGCCGTATTCGTACGCGACATGAGATAATTTCGAACGTTGGGCCAAGTCTCCGTTCATGGCGGTTCGGCGACGGCACGCTTTTTGTGGCTTCTCCGTCGTCATACATAAGCAAGAGCAGCTTCTGGACCTTAGAATAAAAGGAATCAAGGCCTTTGGGACGCCACATGCCGTGCGGCATACAAGGGAGTTAGCAGGCCTGTCAGCTAGTAAGGCCGGCGTGGGGCTTCAATTTAGCTTCCTCGATTTTTCGCGTTCGCAAATTGATAAGTTTTGTTAGTTGAATTTGCAGTTCAACGAACTATGATATATTTCGGTGAAAGTGACTGTTCAACTTAAGCGAAAAACCCGTTAAGCTGATCTAATGTAGCACTTGTAACAGAAAGTTATATAATAGCATACTATTATGTATTTATCTGATTTCGAAGAGCACATGATTGAATATAGAGATCAATGGAAGAGGCCACGCAGGTAGTGCTCTGGGCAAGATCATAGCTAGCGACACTGTATCCTAACAGATCAAAATATTGCTTTGGGTGAACGAGGGATTTTAAGCTATTCTACTCGGTAAAAGCCTATAGAAATATATACCTGCTTTAAGACTCCCAGGCGGAAAGTGTACACATACTTTTGTACGAAACATTATGAAAAGAGCTATCATTTATTATTATTATTATTTTAACGACAATCATTTTCTTTTTCAGCTGCATTTTAATTTTATCTGGGCTTGACTTTCCACTATGTGATATAGTACACGAACGAAATAAGCACTCAAGCTGACCGTATATATTCTAGTGATTATACAGGCTCGGTTCATGTAGTGAACTGTATTACCACCGGGCCACAAAATCTGCGTTTATTTTGTATCGAATATATTAATATATATATATATATACATATATATAACAAGTTGAAACAACATTGACAATTACGAGGGCAACCATTATTATTTACAAAATAGCCGTTCTGGTGTAACGGAAGGCATCATGCAGAGCTCTACACTTATCAACATATATGGTACAACATATAGGATATGGGCGTATATACAATACGAAGCGTCTTTACTGTGAACCAGATTAGCATTACGCGATTCTGGACGTTTTTGTTCGTGCACCATCCATGAGAAGCGCCTGCGTCACTTGGTTAACACCGGTGGAGAAACTCTCAGAATCTCCTTGAGTTAGAGCAGCAAGCGACCTGAAATAATTTCTGAATTAGAACCTTTCCATTGGCGTCTACCTAGATGTGTTTAGTTACCTTGTTCCTAAGCGTGTCCGTCTCAACGAAGTTAGATAACATCGTCATCAAAATATAGTGGCGTAATCATATATATATATATATAGATATTTTTTTCACAGGGGTTTATATATAGGGTATAGGTTTTCATGGGAAGGTAGCGAGCAGCAAAGCCTAACTAGACTAAAACGGTAGTGCGTTAAGTCAATGTTTTTCATTTTCTCAAGCGATCTATTCGATCTCCGAATTTCCATTATGATTTTAACATTGGAACACTTTTACCGAAAAGATAGTGAACTTGCTAACGGTTACATATATTGAAGTCAACCAGTCGACATACGTCATGGTACTAACAATCATATGGGAGAATTTATCTTTTTTATAAGGAAAAAAAGCTATTAAATGTATAATAAATACTGACCGTATGTACGCTGCTGCGATACGTAGTACAGCTAATTTAGATAATTTCTGCTGGTCGCAGTTAGATGGTACAGCCTGCCGCAAAGCGTCGAAAGCCGCTCCAATCGTGTGAACCCTTGACCTTTCCCGTGCATTAGCCTCAATCCTGCGCAGACGCAATGAGTCCAGACTCTCCGGGCTTTCACTATTTCGAATATTGGCATCATCCTCGTCCTTAACAGTGGATGGTTTAGATCTGTCAGTATGTCCCTGAACTTTCCTCACAGCGAGTGCGCGAAGTACATTGGTCTCCCATCCTTTCCGACTGGTTTTCTGGGATTTCTGATATTGTACATGCTCTAGCTCTATGCCATTCTCTTTATTATCATGATTAGTTTCGAGTTTAATTTTGAGCAATTTTTGCGTCGATTTCGGCGGTTGATTTCTGATATTTAGTTCGTGACGACTTTTGCTTAGGTCAACAGCGATCAAAGTTTCTGGCTCGATTTCTTGCCTGAGACCTGCCTTGTTAGCTTGACAGGTTAGGTGAGTTGGCGAAATCGCTCGACGTTCATCGGCGACTTTGGTAGACGTTTGCCGAGTTATCTGGCTTACACTAAGCCTTTGCTGACTCCCCGACTGGTGATCTGAAGAGATCCCAGAGTCTCCGGAAGACGGTCTGTCTTCATCCAAAATATCTGCAAAGTTTTTCGGTGGAGCAGCCGCTTGTCTATTTCCTCGATGAAGGTGGTGTTTTTTAATTACACTAATTCCGTCGTCTTCAGGTAGAAGAGAATCTGTACTTTCCAACGAGTCCAAAGCGGTTGCCTCCGGTTTCCATCGGTCAGTAAAGTCCTTAGGTAGAACGACAGTTTGCTTGTTTTTAAGCTGAAGACGGGCTTTCTTGGCAATATTAATCTCATCTTCTTCCGGCAGGAGGGTATCTGCACATTCTAGAGCATCTAATGAAGCTGCGCGCTGTTTCAGTCGACCCAAAGCCATGCTGGGCTGCTGGCGCCGTCACCTCTCAACTTTGAGCCTCCTAGTTATCACTGTCACGCGTGCTGATCATCAACGTGTTTCCAGGCAGTAAGATAGAATTAAATTTGGGTCATGATACACCCAGAAAAACGCTATCCAAGTTGAACTATCGAGTGCATACAGGCACATGAGTTAAATGTCCGTATCCAGCAACAGCGGGTTTCGTACATGGGCATGCTATGGGTACACGGGTACTCTGAAGTGCTTGTAAGAGTTATCGAGCCACCATGTTGTCTCTTCAAAAACCGGGTACTAGGAAAGGGCACCAACAATGAGAGGGTGAGAGGTTCCTACGTATATTGAGAAGGCCTATCAAGGGGTGGATCGACCACATCTAGAGCCATCCATGTACAGCGTCCTCACCGGCAACGACAGGGTGGAGCAGAAGTACAGGCACGAGTAAGTTATGTTGACATTTCAATGACCCAATCGAAACACTGCCAATTACGATAGCAGAGATTACTTAAGACCTAGTAAAAATACATTTACATTCTCGCTGTACGCAAGCTAAGTAACGTTATGAGCTTTTAGTTCTACGCTAGTAGTTCTGAACTGCATATAAATAGCAAAACTTGAATAAAGTCCAATTGCGATGCGGATATTTGCTCTTTTGTGTTGCGGACAGACAATACTGACACAAATATGAAACACGTGAAACAATCGAAATATGTAGTACGTTTTTTTTTTATTAGCGTATAGGTTAACTATAAGGAGTAATAGATGTGTCATATTTTTTTTCTGTAGACTTACGCGAAGTCGTTTTGCTCGTACGAGCAAACGAACACACAAAAATAACGCGACAAATCGTACAATAAGGACATTTTCTACAATGTAGAAGCCAACATGTGGCCATGAGTATAAAACCATTCAGCGTATATTGCTTTACCTACCTAAGGGTTGTGACGGTTAGATTGTTCATTATTGCTAACGTCGTCGCAATAATTTTACAACAGTCTGCTATGGTCATCGCATAGCGTTGCTGCTGTTTAGTCGCTTATGGTAGAACGCCACCCAATTTTTAATACCATCTTTGAATAATCGTTTACCTGATACTGTGTAAATTACTAGCATTATCTTCGTGGATACAATGCGAATCTAAGATGTCCTTCTGACAACTTCGCCCACTTCATGAAAATGGCAGTCTGTTGAAACAGTAGTATCTTGTTAATGTTAAAGGCGATGATGTGACCTCAGTAAAGAATTGTTAAAAAATTCGAGAAAAAACATTTCTCCCCATGTCTGGGAGCCAAAATGCCGGCTACGAACACGATCAATAATATGCTGTGGAATCAGGCCTTCAAAAAAGGCCGTAAGACTGATTCTTCTTTCATTAGAAGATTCGGAGCTGTTTTCGAGCAGTCGAAACATTGGCCACTAGTCACCATTTTTCCAAATGTGCTAGTGTTTTTGTACTCAATAATGTCTGGTGATTTGAGTGGTCATATTGTACAGACACTTCACAACCTTTGCCGCTCGAGATTAGAGCAATGTTTGCGATATTTCTACACCTAAACGTTGGCTTCCTAAAATTCTCTAGTAGTTTTCGAAAGAGCGTTAGCTTTTGAGGCATACCTGTTGAACTCCGCCATGTTTTACGGTGTAGATTTTTCTATTGACAATCATACAGTTATCTAGGCTGTGTGTAAGACATAGAGACTGAATCACCAAGCATAAGCTAACTCGTCTGACAAACGGTCGATGATAAAATATGTTATAAGATGAACAGCCTTAATAATAATTTTCACGCAATATTTTAACAACGACTCCGGAAGGTTCCCAAAAGAATACTTTACGAAGAAGTTTTTTTTACTTTGTGGTAACTTGCGATCTTGCCATAGGGAAACCGCTACGGTAATACACTTTACATCAGTTCCCGTTACGTGCCTCTATGCATGACACGTGCGGGTATTATATCAGTATTGCAGATAGAAGTATCTCGTGTTCTCTTGTGACCAAGTGCCCAATCTCACAAGGTTCTTCAACGAGCTCTGTAACACCTGCGGTCCATTAATAAGCAGAAACTTATCTTGACCGAGCGGTGATCTTAGAGCTCAAAATAATTCACACCATATGGCAAGGTAAGAATAACGAAGCACTGGAAGTTAACCTTTTTTGTTGTTGTTACGCGTATTGTCTGCACGTTAGTGCAGGCTGACTATTGAGGAACCGTTATCTGATAAATGTCGAACCATTCAATTGTCGATTAATGATCGTAGAGCTTCTGTTGTGTTACTCTGGTCCAATGAAGATTAATTGGTGTGACAGTGCTCCGAGTGGAAGGATTCATAAACAACAATGTTCTTCAATTGAGGAGAGAAACAAACGACGATGGACAAGTGATTACCCTTTTGGAAACGGCACCCCATGGTGCGCCTTGCAGTTTCTCGATTCACATACATCTAACGATTCATTGCGGCTATATAGACTTATATACACAACTGACTACGCTTCCGCGTATAGTTTTCATGAAGCTAGCGTGATACATTACTGAGCTGATCCTTAGTTGTCGTATAGCATCTCCAACGATGCTCTGTATTTGCCGCAGCGTGACGCCAGCTCATCAGATCGTCTCGCTTAAAAGGAAAAGGCTATCGATTCGTAAGTAACTGGTAGCGTTAAGTGCGATTCTAATTAGTGAGAAACACCGGAGACGATCAGAGTAAGAATATATTGTTGGATAATTAGCTTGCAACGTCAAATCAACTACTACGGATCAATGTGACCGCTCGCTGTTTTTTTTTTTTATAGTTCATATATTAGTCATTTTTAGCCAGACATTGACCTCTACGCCATTGAAAATCTATATCTTATTATGATACAACAATTTTTTTTTTATTAAAGATCAGTCGCCGTAAAAATAGATGTACCGAAAGCAAAGCATTGGCGCCATTGTCTCTATTAGTACCTCTTAGAAAGCGCTAGCGAGGCTTCTCTATAACATCGTTGCTTTTCTATCCTAAACTTGTACATAGATAATATATTGGTTTCGTTCTATTAAAATGCAAAAAAATTATTGCTTGGTTGATAAAATTGGGATGTTTACAGTTAAGTATATGATGATCGTGTCCAAGCATGGCCTTCATACTAAATGCTAACGTAAAACGAATAATTTTACTATGGTGGGGTGCCTCTCTGTTAACGAGATAGCGCAAAT
Organism: Varroa destructor; assembly: GCF_002443255.2. Lineage (NCBI taxonomy): Eukaryota > Metazoa > Arthropoda > Arachnida > Mesostigmata > Varroidae > Varroa > Varroa destructor. The sequence continues at coordinate 4,528,486 of NW_019211456.1, forward strand.
AAAATTAAACTTCTTTGTTGGTCAATAGTCTTTGTTAGTTCAAAAGTCGCCTTGTGCTACCCGTGTACAATCTGTCCTTTTTAGGTGTCAATGGTCGAAGTAGATGCCCTTCTCGGGCGTGGCGTACCGGTATTTTCGCATAATGTTTCGTGAGGCCACGTAGCTTTTAACACTAGAAAGTAATTCTGAACAACAATTTTACATGTATTTACACTCATTCATAGATTCATTTTTGGTGTGCTTTTTATTTAGTAAAAGTACCAGTAGGTTTTCCAACGACGTTCAATTGCCAAGGCCGACCTCTGGCGCAGTACTGATAACTAAAAAAAATTAAAATTTCTAATTTTGCCTTTTACGATTAGCAACAACTATTACTAGGCGTGCTCTGACTCGGTTAAATGCACTAGTTATCAAAAGCTTGTTCTACAAATAAAACAACAAATCCGTCATTGTGCCTTTGTCCTCGCGTAATATAAATGATGATATCGTCGAAAGCCATCCGTATGTCACTCTTGAATTTGATGATGGCCGTCAGAGAGGATGAAGGGGCAATAGTAAAACGGGACAGAGTTGATGTCCTCGAAAAGGGGCGATACGTGAGAAAAACAATACGTGAGCTTGCCGCTTGTTCGTTAAGTAAAGCTTAGTTTTTTTAACACTATTCTGACTGATTCGCTGCTGAGCTTGCAGATGTTGCGTGTCTTAAGCTATACCCTCGGATGTGTGTGCCTTCTATCCGTGTCCTGTCAAGGTCTCATGCAAGGCCTGCTACCGCTAACCGCTGTTGGATTGGCTGGCCTCAAGCTTTACTTAGGAATGCATTTGCTTGGAATGGGAGCGTCAATGGTCGGTCGTCAGCTTCACGGCACATTAGTTCCCGATCAGGATGAGGTAAGTGTTGATCTATTGATAAAGTTTCATTAGTTGGCTTCCTGACACTTAATAGAGCTGCCTATTGAGACACGCCATCAAAAGTTTTTAGTTTCTGATCGCTGTCAGGTTTTTGTTTTTCAACCTGACATGCTAGCGTCTAAGAGACAGCTGAATCATATTTATAGCAGACGCATAAATTTTCAAAAGATAAGATGTTTTTCTGATTCAATCGTATTCTAATCCTTATAGAACACAAGCGCATCCGAAAAAGCTATGCTAAGCTAAAGCTTCTTAACATTTGTGTGGCATATGGCTTTCGTAGATTGCCATATTGTTTCGCAAATAACAATAATGGTGAGTATGAGTATTTTGAGTATGATAAAAACAGTTGATACTTACAACCCGATACGATAAACTGATGTCCACGTTTGCTTTATTCCATAAATTGGAATATGGCATTTGCTGATCAGGATGATTCAGTAGTATTTACTACAACAAATTCGCCTGAGGAGAAACCTCCTGCAACAGAAAAGACTGCACGGAAAAAGCGTTCGTCCGCGAAGTCTGCCGAACGGGTGAAGCGCACTAACGAACTTCCCAAACTCAACGCTGAGATGCTTCAATTTATCCACGAAATTGACGACGATCAATGTTTCGAGAGGTTCTTCTGTAAGTACAATTAACGAATTATCAGAATCGGTCAAGTGTGCGTATAGATTTTGTATAAGATCTTAATGCTTTTATACGTTCTCGAAAAGCGTAAATGTAAATATAACGTATTGCTAGAATGGCTAGATGCCTCTATTATTTTATAGATTCACATTTCGACCTAATGGTCACGATGACGGTGATCAAGAGGAGAGAAACGAAATAAATAGCACTAAAAGGTTTATGCAAATGTACGAAGTGATATGAAGACATCCAGATTCTGATCTACTCCCAGACGATGCCTAAATTACCCTTATGCATTATTATTATTAGGGTGCAAATACTGTTATACGTATTTCATTGTACAAGCTAGTTAACTAAGTTGAGTTGTTAGTAATGCACACCAGTCATATTTGCATCCGCGCCCTTCATGGGCCCTTAATCTGTGCCCCGATTACCCTTGATGCTTACGTATATATGCATACAGTAATAGAAATCTACGTCATTGAAAATCCCTTGTTCAGTCGGGATAGCGTGCGATCTTATCGCATGACGCGGTTCGCCCTACACATTGAATAATGACTGATATATTTGTATGTACTAGGTACTAAAGTTTCATGTCTGTTTGTTCGTCAGACCGAAGTCGACTTTACGAGGTCAAATTGGGCTGATTTTTGGAGTTTCATTTCAACGAAAGCGCGTAAGATTAAGCCAATTGGGCGATCAACTTTCCCTAAGAGTGTCTCTTTATCCCACAGCATTTAGTGTCAAGTTAGAAACAGTAATCGCGTTTTTGTTCTTTCACGCGGTCCTCCTGCAGGTATCCCATATGAAAACCTTTAGGGGCCGAGGCGGCCATATTTCAATAGGATTTTCGTAGACTAATTTTGCTGACGGAATGGTAGCCGAAGGTGTTCATGGAGATCTTTATGGAGGGAAAGGTTGTTTTCCAACCTATTGCCGTGCTGAACTAAAATCTAATATACATGCCTAACCTAAGATGGATATTTCAGGATGAAAATGGTCAAAAAGTCATTGAGAGGTTGGCGTGGCCCCAAGCCACCCGAATAAAAATGCGTTACGGCTTATTTTTTTGGGCGAATCTCCCACAAGTACTGGTTGAAAAGTTCTAGCGGCTGATTTGGACAACATTCCAGTTGGGCAACCTTTTTCTTGGGACATCCACTAAGGTTTTCTTTGAGAAACAGAAATTTCCTATGCAAAACACCAATTTGTTAATGTCGTGACACGTCTATCACTGAACGTCAAAATTGAAATTTCGCATTAAAAAGAAGAAACCGAATGCTTTAGCTTTCTTTTTGTCTTCTTATTACGTATAAGTTTACGTAAGGGCTATTCTTTATTATTAATAGAAAGCTCTCGATGAGTTGAACGAAGATGCAATGCACACATCTCTATCTAAAAACGATGTCTTTGAGTGGAAATTGCGTAAACTCTACTAGTCGTATCGGTCTGCTTACGAAACACTGCGGTAGTGAAACAACGTCAACGACTCTATCAATCGGCGCTATCCACATACGTCTCGGACACAGTCAATTCAATTAGAAAAAAATCAAAAAAGCCCCGTAGTCATATTGTAGAAATCTCTCAAAAATCAATACATTACGAGCGAGGCAAATTCAGGATTGGCCTTCTTGCTGTATATACCCTTTGGCACCACCAACCCTTGTTGTAAGGTATAGGATAGTAAACTAACTAGAAAAAGTAGCTGGGCAAAGGTAGTTGCGACGAGATAACTGTTACCCCCGTCGCGAGCTTGGAATTAAGCAATGATAAATCAGCTCCTCGAAGTGGACGGAATAAGCTGACTTTTTCTATTTCGAGGAGAGCTGCGCGTGATCTGGAGCCGATTAGATGGTAAATTGTCCACGGAGTGGGTTTATTCTCCCACAGAGTGTAATGCTGATCTGTGTGACAATCATTGGCAATTACCGATTATTTATTTTAGAGAAAAACGGGCACGGAACGAAAGCTCCGTTTAGCGCCATTTTGTGCCAGACACTTGGCATTTAGTTTATGGCAAAAATTCTTTCGGCTACTACAGACGTATACGTATACTTTTATCGTGCTAGGTCAAATTGGTGCAGATCGTGCAGCTTTCGGGAGCTTTGGGACGAATACCGCTCTGCTACTCGATTTCTATATTCCGGATAAGACGGCGTGGTACGCAAAGGTTGGTAAATACTGTTTCTGCTGTTGGCCTTGATTGAAAATGTTCGATATGTTTGCGTAGTAGCATTGAGATCTAACGTAACGATGGCAACATTAGAGTTACTGCGTAGCTGAGTTCGACCGTAAACGGTAATGATAATAGTTATTCAGCCTTTGTTATCTTACTTTGAAAGACACATTAATCTTCTTCTATATATATATATATATATAACATTGTCTATTTGAAGTTATCTAGTAAAAAAATGTAATGGATATTGTTGCATAGAATTAGTGCCGGTTTGTTATAGTAACAACGCACGCAATGCTGACCGTATAGGTCTTAGTCCTTTTATCGTCCGTTATAAGAAGGACAATTTTATACAACAGTTGGTTATCTGTAACGATATATTGACGCACATATTGGGCGCTGTTCAGCCAAAGGCTTGCAAACGGTATCATTGCATTGAAAGATGGCCCTTTAATCTAGGGCAGCTCACCTGGGGAGTCCAGCACAATCATTGGGGCCGCAGAACTGTATTAAGTTGTGTCTCGATCTGCAGTACCCTTAATTCGCAATCGATCAAACATAGGTTACACAGGAGAAAATTTAGTTAAACAACATCTTTTTTCTACGGCTTTTCCGTCAACGGTAGGCAATTAATTATCGCACCCCCTTACTAGGTAGTGTGACACCTCGAACCTTGGACCATAATCGAATTCATTTTGTAGCACTTTGAGTCTTGATTGGAACAAACACGTGCTTGAAAATGTCTCAAAACACTTTTTTCTCATGCTCCTACACAATCGACAGTTTCCATTTGCTTAATGAAAATAGTTCCGTGTTCATGAAGTGCCTGGTGAAATCGATGCTGAACTATCAAAACTACGCAAAAAGATGGATCGAAATACGCGAGCGCTTCCCTGAAAACATGTGCGTGACGTAACTTCTACGTGTAGCGTAAGTTGAACTTGCTGAGTAGGGATAATTTAGGAATAAAACGGACAGCGTGCTTCCGTTCCGAAGGTACTGAAATTTTTCGCACACCGCTAGAACGTCTAGATCCGAAGATAATGTATACCTGGCTTGTTGGGCCTTCAACAGCGTCGAGGTGGCCTGCGCTCAAACAGACAACAGGACTTCAGCAATTTTTTCCTCGTAGCCAGTTAGGCATCTGCAAGTGCAATGAGAGCCGAAGCCGTCGCCAGTTAATAAAAGAATGATAAAGAGAGAAAAACAATTTAAGCGACATCATCGGCGCAGATCAAGCTCCCGCCGTCCCAGGCCCGCACTCGAAGTTGTCAACTAAAGACATTATTTATTTTCAAAGTTACACAGTATAAATCTGTGATGCTGTATCGCTTGCTTATATTGTTTCCTCTGTGGTTTGCATTCGAACTTTGCTTTCTGAAGGGAAACTTTATGATGACACGATTTACAGTCGCCAACGAAGTTCGCTAGGCGTCCTACTAACTTCGAATTCAAGTGAATGCTTAAGGTACAATCGATAAAAACCTCTCGTTGATTTTACAGATTAGTTGTATACGAAGAAGTTATTCCATATCCGATAGTTACATAGATATTTAGCACCTTGACGCAGTCTCTTTCGTACTGCATTTGTGTGCATATGTGTGTATGCTATAGTGTATTAAGAACTTAGAATCGACGCTCGCCGATAGAGTTTGGTAAACGACGCATTTTCTCAATAGAAAAATAATAATCGCAATTTTACAAAAAGTTACATCTAAAATGTGAGTGAATGAAGAAAGTGATTTGGCCCCCGTCAGGAGGTCCCTAATGAAAAAGGTACAAAGTAAGACATGCGTGCAGAAAAGTCTTCCAGTCTAGTAGTTTTAGTTATAATATGCATTTTCGCTGGATACAGGGACATAAAAGATTATACTGAGCATTCTTACTCTATTTTATAGTATAAATATCAATGGTAGCGCGCTACAGAACAGGGAATAATATTCTTTTTTATGACTTCGATAATTCTTTACGCGATAGGCTATGCTCCAAATTTCCAAGTCTGAGTTCGTCATGCTGGATCAGACACGTATCGCCGTATAATACTCTCGGTGTTGAGTGGCTGAAGTAAGTTTGATAGATTTGCGTTTTGTCGGTCACAAGTTTTGTTCGGAAGATTATCACATTTTGTCTTGAGTTAGTTAAAGCCTTTACCAATCACCTTCATCATTCAGATCGTCATCGCAAATGTTGCCGTCGTCATCCGTTCTCTTCAACGATGTGGCCGGCGATTCCAATCCTGTTTGTGCGAACCCGGATGGATTCGATTGACGTTCCATAGCCTGACCTTGAGCGTAACCGGGGTCCTTTATTTATTTATACAAGCAAGACAGCATTGGCAACTTATGAAGTTACACTCTAAATTGTGCTTGAGCGGCTTCCTACAACATATTGTTCGACTGTGAATTTCCAAATTGAAATTGACTTACCATGGTCGGTAAACAGATACCAATTTCAAGACATTAAATTCCCGATAGAGTATCCGTCGTTGAATAAAACTAGGAATGACCAGGTCAGGCCTAAAAATGACTAGGCTCCTTTAATCGACTCCTTATTCAAGCTTGTATATTAAGGTCAACGAAATCGTCAGTTTCAGAGGTGAAACATTGCTATCTTTCAGGCATTGGCGCAGGGACGCGAGTTGCGAAACAAGGAACTTTGTCCCGGAAAATGTAGAAGCGAGGATATACAGAAGGCTGTCAAATACGTCTCAAAACATCTTTTCGATGGGACTTAATTTATTATTTGATAAGGAGCTTTTGAGGAAATCAAATGAAATAATTGGTTAATTATAATTGTATCTGCTACGGAATGTTGGTAGCAGTGGTTTTGTGACGCAATCTAGACAAATTGTATGTACATAAATATATTCAACATAATACTTTGTTACTAGAAGTGGAAATTTCTGCCTCATACTTGTATGTTACGAAATCTGTAGACCTATGTAAAACACAATGAATGATCGATATACATTTGCGTCTGTTTCTTCTGTTATAAATACAAAATCCTATGAGCTAAATTGCTGGCTATATAGCGCGTGGCCAGTGGTCCGCCGTATTCAATTAGTTTCCAGTTAATTACGTCGTTCTTTTTTTTTTAATTAGACGATAGTTTCCGCTTAGAAAGCCATAAATATTATATATCCAGTGATCCAATTACTTAACGAAATGACAATACGTGATTTCGTAACTGGTTAGGACAAAGCTTTAAAAACAAAATGTTTTTAATTTTTGCACGAAACAAAGATTATTCTGTCGTTGTTGATAGCTGAAGAGTACCAGGTACCGTCGAGACGATGAGGAATCGATAGCGCTTCAACAGCGCTTTGTTAACGTTGCCAACGCTAGCCGTAGTTCGCTACAGAAAATCACGTTTATCAGTACTTGAGCTGAAGCTTGTAGATAACCTTGTTTCTTCACACAACGTAAATTAGAGTGAGAATAATATAAATACGTATCGACTTACTTACTTGTAGAGTCGAACAAAATTGCCCCCCAACTTGGGCCTTGTTATTTAGACCATTATTTGGGCTCAAGTTACGTTGAGAGATAGGCGACAACTTCTGCTTAAGGTCATCACTAAAATAATAATTATTTCGACTTTAGTTGATGGCCGGCATCTACGTATACAGACGGCCAGCCAATATTAATATATATGATATGTACAGCCTTTTTTTCAGCAAAATAGCCACGTATTTGTTGATGATTCAAGTGTTATCGTGTGCCTACAAAGGGCATCAATGCAGCGCGAGATTCACACATTTAAAGGTGAGCTTCTGAATTGAAAATTCCTCTAAGGCTCGATACGTCTTAGCCTGAACGGCCGAGATGTCCTTCCGGAGCTCGTAATATGAAGAGTTTTAGATATTATCTTGAGCCTCCGAATCGAAGTAGTATTGCATATCTACAAGTTTCTATAGATGTACATTTATCGACTCTTGAAATATTCAGTTTATTCATGGTAATATATATATAAGCGATTTTTATCGAAGGATGTTATGCACGCGCCATCGGTTATGTAAAAAGTAAATCTCTCGTCTAGAAAAAGTCCTAGTGTTTTATGTCCTTGGTGGCGAAAAATGTCACGGACCTTATGAAAATAAACAAGAGCCAAAAGATCAGAGATAAAGTGAATATGACAAGTGTACCAAAAATTTCTTTTTTTAAGTTACTTTCAACAGTGGACCTCTCCGCAGTTGCTTAGTCAAAACTTCTGGAGAACAATCCCTATGTTGATCCAGCGAACATACGGCTGCCATTTATGTTGTCCTTTTTGTTCCTTAAATGCTTTTTTGATGCATTATTACCTTGTTTGATTATCGTGCTGTTTTCATCCTTAAATCATTTTTATTAATGTACGTTGAATTTATTTTTCGTTACCAGTAACAATTCTAATTAGATTTGGATCAGTTTTAGAGCGATCAAAAGTAAGCCTACATACGAAGTCTTTTTATATATCGACCAGCTGACGGGGCACTCACCTTGCAACCTTTTTCACTCTGGTACACCCAATTTTCAAACTATAACAGCAGCGCTTATCGAAGGGTCTAAGTACTTTTGAAGCATTTCTAAAACTAAAATGTCTTGCTTGTAATTTCCTAAGCCAAAAATACGCTGTGGGAATTGACGCTGCTGCTGCTGCTTCCCTAGGGTAACATAGATTTTTGTAAAAATGTTAGTCTTAATGGTTCTATATTTGGACGCAAAAGAGAAGATCGCGCGAATCGTGAGACTTTCCAGAAATGTTACCGCTTTAGTTCGATGGACGAAGCATTTTTCGGCGATATCGGGATTCATCTTGTTGCTGAAGGTAAGAGTTCTTCATAAATTTTTTCTGTAAAGTGACTTGATAGATATATGTTTAAGAAATATAGGATCATGTGATGAATACGGCGTCAATTGAAAGAGTGAAGAGTGCTTATACAGTGCTTTTTTCCCATTTTTTTTTCCCTTAGTCACAGCACTTGCAACGAGTACTGAACCTCATTAAATGCCCATATATATAAAATGGACGACTTATGCGATATAGTGGCCTAAAAAACTTATTAAAAATTAACCATTGTTAATATGGGCGGTGACGTTATCATTAATATTCGTTTGGGTGGTATAGGAGGCATGGTATAATATATATATATAAGATCAGAAAAAAGAAGGAAGAGTGACGAGCAACGACGTAGTACAATGAATGGATCCTTTTTGTGCGAAATGGCGATGGATCCGCAGCGACAGTCGTTGGCGAGCTCTGTCGTAGCTTATGATCGTACATCTTATAGATCGAAATAAGGTTATTGGATTGAACGTGTGTGTTGGTTTAAGTAAGATGTAGCAATTTGCTACATAATACAGTAAACAATAACCTTGTTTGAACATGCGCGGCCGTGACACGAAGTATCGTCCCGATCTCGTTTTAAATACTTTCGACTCTTTCTTGTGAAACCATTACACATCGTCGAAAGCAACTGATGATCTGACACCGCATGTGATTGGTCAAATTATATTCAGAATTGTACGGAGATATAATTACGCGAGACGGACTGATGTACGCAAGAGATCCGGTGTAAAACATCACCTTTAACGTATAGTACCAATTGCATTTTCCCAGCCGGGCCATCTCGAGAATAAAAGTACGCACTGAGCCTTGTTTTTTAGTTCTGCAGCACTGAAATTCTCCGGACCCTTTTAGCCAACCAAATTCAATTGTACGATAATCCAATTAACACATAACGTTGAGTTGAACACGTATCTTCCTCTTCCTTTATCAACGAATTCTATCATTCCACCGCCACCACCGCCAGTACGCCTCAATAGGCTTTCGAGAGCCTGACCCTAGTCCTAAGCAGTACCACTTATTTTAGGCATATCGCTACAACCGACGTCGTCATAATTCTTAGAGCTGTTTAATTTACGACTATGCCTTTATTGTGCATGTCTACAGCCAATAAAGTAACTCGCCTTATGAGTTAGTTATTGAAAGTGATTAGTAAACTGCGGTTCGCCCTATAAATATGCTAATGATATCAGAAAAAGCCGACTATACACCTATGGCGATATCTCGGCCCTGTCTTGTACTTCGAATGAACTGAAAAATTGTCTGAAACTTTTGAGCTAGTTATTTTTTTTGCAGTTTTCGAGGTTTACATTATATGACCCGCAGCCAGTGCTGAAGGCGTATTTGTACTTCATATTGCTACCACAGTACCGTGTAGATGAATGATTTGTTCTTCGAAATCAATAGAAGGCTATAATTTTGAAACAACTATTGATCGTTTCCTTAGACTCTAAAGTTATGTCAATTAAATTGATATAGGTATTGGAGTTGGCTTGTGTGATAGCGAATAAATACAGTTCGGAATAGAGCTGGCTAGCATAACGATCTGCGTCGCCAAATCTGCCGCCCTATTGAACTGCTAAATTCGAAAAGGTTCAAGATTAAAAGCATCTTCCAGGCATAGCTATGAATAGTAGAAAAAATCCCTTCGACAATTAATGTTCCCTGCTCAGACGGGTCAGAGGACGACGCTTTTATATACTATCGGTACGTTCTGAAATCGAACGCATCAGAGGCTAGTTTATGCTAGTAGGCATAAAAACCTCCGTGGCAGAACGACATAGAGTCTTTGTACGATCGCACTCAGAGGTTTATCAAAGGATTGTTGGAAAAAAGGTGCTGTGCTTGCCAAGCAAACAATCGAAACGAATAAAAGACGAACGAACTTATGACAAACTAGCTTCGCCGATGCTACTGGTTGTCACTAGTCTTTTTTAGTAGTGTTTTTTTATTTTTTTAGTTTAATTACTAGTTTTGCCATAGGCCTAGCTTTGCTGACGCGATGAGGAACTGAAGCACAATGACCCGTCAGTTAGTTTTCTAGCAGCTATCCGTCCCTCCCACAAGTTGGTAATACTATCAAAAGGAAATCCGGCTTCGTACCATAAAGAACAAAGAAGAATCTTGGCAGAATGAAGTGCTTGGGCGCTGTGGGCTAAATCATTGGCGGTCTCAAACAGCATATGTATCCGCGTTTGACTCAGCGATCGATTTTTTATGGAGTTTGACACATTCTCTGTGCCCATAGTATTGTTAAATAATGACATAGTTATGTTATGATGTTTTTGTCCCGAATAGCTGTTAGGCAGCAGGATACTGCTGTATGCTAGGTAGAATTGTTCTGTCGTTAAGGCAAACACGGCTTTATCAGCATTATGAATTAGCTTCGTAAAATTTTCAACGTTCATAGCAGAAGAAGAACAGCGACCGACTGGATACCTCTAGAAGACCTTTTTTACATATATTTCGAAGTTCTGTATTGCTCGGTCAGTCGGAAGATGGCGCTCGCGTCTACGGGGACATATTGGCACCAGCTGCAAGTATAATGCGGTTGATCTACGGTTATATTGGCAATTGAAAGCTTTGTTCTTCTACATGACTACGCCACAGGTACGATATTACTACCCGTCGAAAATGGCAAGCGCTCAGGATGGATCGTTGACGAAGATACATCGTCTAATGCAAAAAATAAACAACTACGCTTTTCTATGATAGTGAACAGTCATCATTTAGCTAAACTAGTGCTCTCGCTTTTATTTCTATTGATTTTCTATGATCTGCGCAAATAAGGCACAATAATGATGTAGTAATAATCATAGATCAGACCTATCCGGTAAAAAATTAAAGACAAATGTACATTTCTTTTTTTTTTTTTAATGTTGGCGTGTTAAGCACTAACTGGGCTGTAGGAAAAATTAGATGGACCATTTTTTAGACAAACCTATGACATTTTCACCATTGGTCTGTCTCCCTACGACCGTCACTTGTAGCTTCCGTTAGGGTGCTCTGCGCTGTCATGTCACGTGCCATCACGGCGTATGAATTATTGTCACACGCACAGAGCGAAGAGAAATACTTAAAAATGATGTTTTTAGCTCTTCTTGTTTCATAAAGGTCTTCCAGCAACTCATTGCGGGAGTGATAGTAATCTCTTCAAGTATCTCACTAGACGGGGTTCGATTTGAATGTTTGCTCTGCGACACAAAGTGTGCAGCCCTAATTGCACTCGTGCACTACGAGAAGGTGCAAACATTTCTGAAACACGTTCAGACCCGCAGGCGTATCTTTTGTTATCATATGAAGCCAGTACCCAAGAACGTAATGAAATTACCCGAATTCATAATACGAAATAATTGTCCCCTTTGCTTTTCTTGAGATAAAATAAATACATTTACATTAAGCTTAAGCGACCCTCTTTTCTACTTTTATTATTATTATTATTATTTTTTTTTTATTACTTTTACTCCTCATTGTTAAATTGAGCTTAGCAACAATGAGGCTATGTTGAAGTAAAGCACTCGTCAGGAACGAATCGTTTCGTGAGTTACCAGCTTTTACTCACAGGCCCAATGTAGTATAATTCAGATTTTCCTCCCTGAATGTTCCGACAAAAATATCGGAACATCTTGTCCATGATGTTCGTGACTGAACCATGGGCGCTGGTTATTGACTATTGTTTCATTGTTGATTAGAGTAATTTTGCTGATTCGATAATAGATTCGAGCCTTGGAACCAACTCCCGCCTGACACTGGCTATGGTGCACATATACTTACGGTTCTTTATTTGCAAAACGTAAAAAATTTTAGTCCGTCGGTCGCAACGTTCCGTCCCCACGTAGTTGTTTCTTCGTCTGCGGTTTGAAGCATGCTGTTGTCTCTACTCTGATTTATCTGTGTGTCGCTTATTTGTAGGTTACTAAATAAAGTTTCTACGTAACCTAATAGGTATGAGAACAATTTTTTAAAGCCTAACCCTGTTTAAGACATTTTTCAAGTTATGTTAAATTTGCGGATCCTCTATTTATTAGCGATGCACATAGTTGCAAAAGTAAAAATCCGCCGCGACTTTCTGTCCGAAGAGAAATTGTAGATAGCCATCCTGTAACCAATCATTTAGACTTAAATAAAATGTAATTTAAATACAGCAATGAACAGTCGAACATCACCAACATTTACAGAAGACAAACCTTATTTATTATCAATCTGCCGTTTGCATTTTAATGAACAGGCTTTAACGCAGTAGCCGTAGAGTACAAATAAATTGGTAACCTTTTGATTGTTTTCATCCCTATCGGTACGATTCTTATCATATTATCATAGTATGATAATTAGAACATAATTACTATGATAATATACTCATTTTCATCTCGTTGATGTGTTTCATCTCGTCGTAAGATGTGAGTCGATAGGTAAATTATGTTTCGTATTCTTGTCCGTATCGTTGATCGGGGGGTGAAGATTGAGCTGAAGTTGTCCGTTGATATGATCTTCGCGTCTTCACTTGAAATTTTCTTTTCTTTCTCCTACTGTTATTTCTTTTGGTGGAGATTTTGTTCGCTACTTGTTCAATTGTTTGTCGCAGACTGTCATTTTTATTCCTGAGGGAGTGGTTAACCGCAAGGCTGTATATTATTATTGTTGGGATTATTTTGATTTTTCTTGTGTCTGTATCACTGTGCAGTAAATGGGCAAGGACGAATGTTTAGTCCAGCCTGACACTGGTAGCTCTCTGACGATTCGGGGATTCTAGATGGACCTGCGCATCAGATAGGATAATATATTTTTTTTTTTATTTTCTCAGTCGTCGTCGTCGTCATCATCATCATCCTTCAGTAAATCGAACGCACCTGTTATACTACAATGTAAAGCATCCGCCTCCTGCTACCGGCTTCAGTTGTTATTGTTCATTAATGGGCTACCCCCGATTCAGATTCGAATGCACACTCGACGTTCCGAGCATTTATTTTACCTCCGATTCGTGAGTATCATCGGGATGGTCTGCTATAGATTCATCCCCTTACAACAAGCTGGTTTTTTTTTTTAGAGTCATCTCAAACCCAGACATCTCCCTCCACGAGCCCTAATCACATGCATGCATGCATTATAAGTCGTCGTTACTTGTTGCAATAATCGTTTTGTTGGCTTTTCACATAACGCTTCAAAAAGCTATACATGTTGTTATATGTTTTTTGCCATATTTTATTTTAACAATTGTTGCTGCTTTAATTGGCTATAGTACGTTTACGTTTGTTTGCCTTTTTGCTTCCGTCGATCGTACATACTGTTTGTGATGGTTACTTGTTATTGTCTTATAATCATTCTACAATCATTTCGGAACGGCTTCCTCGCAGCAGATAATTATTAAAAACATTTGCGCCTGAGCTTATTTTGTGGCCTTGGACCGCGCCTCTGCGCAGCGTGCGAAAATGAAATGAACCTTGCTTTGCAACCTATCTGATACCCTCCTTTTACCTTCTACTCATTTCAATATTATTACACTGTTGTTGTCGTCGCCGCTATTGTTGAATACTATATAGACGGCTATTTTACGAAGCACTTTTTACCAATGGATATTCTTCTTTTTACTGTAACCTTCTATGTTTATTACCTTTGTTTCTACATGTGCTTTGATATAATTTACTTTCTACGGTTAAGGCTAGAGACGAACAACTCAATATAGCTACTATTGGTAATACTGTCACCATATTGTGCTGCAGTGGATATGTGACTGTTGCACCATTGTTTCCTAACTCCTATTGCAAACTCAGCGATCGGTTTAGTGCTTGCTAAAGGTCAAACAATATTTTGCCCCCTTCATCGCCGTTAGGCTGCATCTGTCCACGGTGACATCACTATTTGGGCTACACCAAAGGCTAGCCGACCAAATCGGATCGTTTTTCGCAGGTGTTTCTTTGCCGAGGAGAAAGCAGCCTTATAAAAGACCGCAGAAGTTAATTTTTGGAGAAACAAGGGGAAACAATAAAAGGGTTTTGTTTTTAATCGGTCTAAAGTACACCCGAATTACATTTCGTTATTGTGGAGGGACTTAGGGCGTGAGCCTTCATTTCCGTGCGTGTTGACAGCTCACCTTGCATTATCTATCGTTTCCATCCTTGGGTCTGAAACTTGCGACTGGCTGGGCTTTTACCATCGGACGTGGCAGATCCAGTAGAGTCCTTCTTCTTCGCGAGCGACAACCTGCGAAATAAAAAAAAACGGACGTGCATCTTACTTTAGTTTAGTTTTTCATTCATTTACAAATATATAACGACATACTTTGTATGCCTAGTGCTCATGTCTTAGGGCTTCCGCTTTTGGTGTTGAGCTTGCTTCTATCGTATTAAACTTCCGATTCCTTTAACCAATCAAAGTCTCAATGGATTCATTCATTAGTGAATTCGTCAACCGGAAGGCTATTGTACTGCAGGAACGTCATGATGTCACAGAACACGTACGTTGAGAGGACTAGTATATAATAGATACGAATACGTGTGGCAAGCCTGCGTGCATTAAATAAGCCCATGTTAGTATGTGTATGATAGTTACGCCTTGTCGGTGTGAATCGAAGTGGCGGTTCCTGTCAGATGGCTGGTTGTCCAAGCCGCCGTAGTTCGACCACTCGTGTAAACTAAGAAAGCTCTGATCTAGTTATACATACACATAAATGCGTCGGCGTAGAATACATAGGCGGAACGTGTTAGCGATTTCAACAGATGCACATCGTGGAGACGGTACGTAAAGATCGTCAATGAAAAAATATCGAAGTTGACTTACGAAAACAGGGAGCGATTGATGTACAGCATGGAGGGGAGCAAAATATTTAGGGTTGCGATAAGCGAAATAGTAAGCAATTAGTAATTACTTGAGATGTACACTATACAACTCAATCGTCACAGAATTTGTGAGCCATTAGGTATGCCTTATTCCGTAGTTCAATTAAATAAGTAAAGCGAGCAAACATTGTCCTCATTGGTGGTCTTCGATAGCCTCTGCAGTATATGTAATATATAAAAAGAGGAGAGCTTTAACCAACTAGCCTTGTTAGATTCCGAAATGGATAACCCAAACGTAATTTGCTCAAGAAAAAGCTTCGATTTTTAATATGGACCTTGCGATATCAACGGAAATCTCTCTTTTATCTTAAACATCGTTCAACGTACGTAAGCCCTGGATTTTAGCATGCATGTACGATCTCTACTACTTTAAGGTTATCTAACTCGCCACAGATTTGTTAAGAAAAATGCAACAAATTCAATGTAGATAGATGATAGATTAGACATACATAACGGAGATAAAACAAATATAATAGCGCTCGTAGAATGAAAATCAGAGTGAAAATTCCTTCTGGGATTCTTTTCTTCTCTTCTGAGGAAATTTGCCATTAAGGTTAGAGTATCACTGATAAGAAATTTTCTCTACTTTTCCTATAT
>NW_019211456.1:4544560-4669554 GCF_002443255.2 Varroa destructor
TGTATGTATGTATGTATGTGTACGAGGTAGAGAGATAGGTTCAGAGAAAAGAAGCATTCTGTTAATAGATCATTGACTTTTATCTATTTATTACGCTTAGTACATTGTCTTTATTTTTTATTCAATCACATCTGCAATATTGGTTGGTTTAACTTAAGCATATTTGAACAAAAGTATTGATTTGTTTCACCGATAACGTTGATATACTGAAATGAAATGATATCATTTGAGTCGATGTTTTTGATTTATAGCGATTTATCAATATTACCTGCTACCCACTATCGGGCCATTAATTTGTAAGGGTTTTCTGCCGCGAGTTGGTCACGCTATCTAACCTATGGTATCTTCAAAGTTTAGCACTCATCAAAAGAGGTGCACTTTAACCTTTCTGTATTTAAAAGTTACGTTTTAGCCTAGTTCCCCAGCTATTTGACTTTCTGCAGGTGTTTTTTTCTCGTTAGCGATACTAATATTCTGAGCACTTTACAGTTCACTAGGCCGAGTAAGGGATAAACGGTAGAACGCCAACGATAGAACACCATGACGCTATCTATCTCAAGCTTCAATTCAAATGGAACGACTATATCTATTATTATTATAACTAAAATTGCATGCTAGAAAATAAATAGGTTTGTGCGAACGGATGTCCTTAGTATAAGCGAAACGATCACGATACGTTGTAACTGTTAAGCCAATAGTATAGTTGCTCCTCAGGAATAAAATGATACGCGGGTTCCGATGCCTATAAGACAGTGATTCTTTTTTACTGTATTTTTATTGTTATATATATAGTACTTCTTATCTACTATAAAGAGGAAAGAGAAGATGGAAAGTCTAGCATTATTTGTGTAACTATTGTGTTTCTGCCAATGAGTGTCCAGCACTGGCGGATCTTTAAAATGACATAGCCATTTTTCTCCGGGCAAAGTGATTGCCGGCTGATTGCGGTATTTTGTGAAGGACGATTTGGTAAATAGAGAGACAGTCCACCATCGAAGAAAATGGTAGATCTGCAACAGTCGAGAAATCGAGACCCATTTCGTGCACAGACGTACGCGTCCCGCGTCGCCATCACTACAACGACTGACACGTCCAATACTGTAATTGTTATGCCGTAAGTACATCAATAGGTTGAACTTAGCCATCTTGTTAACGAGAAGCAATATAAGTCCCGATGACAACGTGCACCTTGCGCTTTTCGTAGTAGGTGCACGCATGTACCATGGGTTCGTATTCGGATCCCTAATTTTCCGCTCTCGTCATACACCTTTCGATTAACGAATAATTCTGTGCTTAGCTGAGATGACGGGCAAAAATAAACATAGTTCTGAGGCAAACTTGTAGGGGACCTGTTGTTGTTGTTCCTACTAGAGGAAAACCATAAAGCCGGAGATTACTGTTTGAATAGCGCTCAGTTTTCGTGACGGAACCCATAGCAAGAAAGGAGATATGCCATAACAAACTTGTGGTGCCTCTAATGTAATGTTTTATTGTAGCCCTTCTAGTCATGAATTGTACAGATAACTTGCAGCAAACTTGTTCGAAAAAAATCATGTTCATGACCATCAAACAACGACACACGTCTGTAGGCAGCACAAGATAACTTCTCAATAGAGATGTAGTTAATATAATACAATCGGTATATTGGCGCGAATCTTCGAATTCATCAAAACAGCAATAGTCATTGCCCTTATATATTTATATGGTTTCTATGATGACGTATACGCTAAATGCATGTAATCTCTACAAAACACAATATTAACGTTCGTATTCAGTAATTTCACCTCCGACCGAAATATTGCTCGGTAAAAAAACATCATACCTTCTTTGCTCTGCAATAGCCAGCTAGGTTCTTCCTAGCCTGTTCAAAAACGTACTTAAAACATTATTGTCGAAAAACCACGCCGACAACATGTCGGACCGAGATTGATTTTGACGGTAACGTCGCGAATAGTAGCAATGTAATTGATGAGAGTATAAGGTGCATGGACAATTTTCATACCTCCTACATTAGAAACAAACGTGTAAGACTAGAAACGCGCGAAACCCTAAGGAAAGAGCTAAATATATCCTATATTTAAAGTCAGTCAATTGGTCCCCAGCGAGCAATTACATTATACCTCTAAGGTTAAATGAGTTCGGCTTAGTAATACGTATACTGTCCTAGCCTGTGTGCTTAATAGAACTTAAAATTCAAACTAAAACCAAATTAAGCAAATACTACAAGAGAAAAGTGTATATATAAAAGGAGGTTGCAGATTGTGGATGTACTTACTCTAAGCGTACCTGTAGTAAGGGTAATAGGAGTTTTCCGGGGCGAACGCCAGTCGCCTCTCCATTTCGAGATAGTCTTCATCTGAGGAGCTTCCAAAGAAGGGGAATGTTGCATCCTCACTCATACGCTTAGCCAAGGCCAGCTGGGAACCCCACCGGCCTAGACATTATATACGATATGGCACAGAACACCCATATTGAAGACAAAAACCGCGACGTGAATGAAAAACAATTAGTAACAATCGCTCACAGTTTTTTGTTGAATTACATTTTTTTCAATAATATCGTTTCAAGTTTGAGTTTCTATGTAATCTATCAGTGCATTGCTTCAGTTGCAGTCTTCGTATCGGTGAGCATTTACCTCTGGGCAACGCAACGGCGGTACACGCCAGAGACGCGATAAACAACAGAATAGCATATACTTGCATGTTCGTCTCCTGAAATGATTCCACAAACAAAGGCAATTACTGAACTTTGGCTACATAACGTCCTGTGCGTCTATATATGCGCTTCCTGCACGGTGTGTTTATATCACATGTTTATATATCGGCCGTAGGCAGCATCAGTCCGTATATGCAGATACCGTGAAATTTTTGATGGAGGACAGCACACGGTTCAGCGGCATTTCGTAATAGGCCTCGTAAACTTCCGACTATTAAAAAGCGAAACCATTCTTAAAGAAGAGTTGTGAAAATATTAAAGCTGATTGCGCTTGATCATATTGTGGGTGAATGGGATAAAAAGCGACAGCATCCGGTCGATTAGGCAGAAAAATGAAAAACCCCAGGGGAATTTTACACTGGGCTGCATCGCTATAGATCGATGCTTATATATTTCACTATATTTGAACGATGATTACCCCCAAGTGGCCCCCATTCGTTTCCCTGTTAATTTGGATTGCTACTACAGAATGGGCACTACTTGTACGCCGCTGTATCCGTTGTGGGTATAAACTTTTCTACTTAGAATGCTACAGAAACGTTCGATTTAATGCCAGTGTTCGTTTAAGCCATTCAGCTAGATAATCAAAAATCGTTATAAATATCCCTTGTAGCTTCAGTTAATCAAAATACGAACGTTAATATGTCTTTAGCCGCACGTCCTGTGGCCATTGAAATTAGATGTAAGGCCTCGCATCATGGAGCGTATGGCTTCAACTCATAACATGTTTCGGTCCTTGCCAAGAAAATTTCTTCATCTTCCTAGTTGTACCAGAAGCTCTCATGCAGACAAAACTTGGACAACGTCCATTTACCTGAAGGCTTCTATCGCTTCCCTCGATTTAAGCTGTATATTTAGTCGAGTCATTCAGAAATCGCTGAACGTCTTCTGTACTGCGTTATATCTCATTGTCATGCAATAGGATAGAAATCACTATCAAAGGTAACCTGAACTTCTGACCCCCTGTTAGCGCAGAAATCGCTCGTCTATGATTATTATAATAAGTTAGAACAAATGCACGTCGTGTATAACTTGATTCTCCTAGAAGATCTCTTTCCGATAACGGTGTATCATGGGCTACCATTCGAGCCGATGATTGGCTTTTGTCGCTCCAAATACACGGACATTTTTAAAGGTAAACTAACGTCCACTTCTTAAACAAAAAAAAAAGCTGACCCGAAGCGTTTGAGATTTGTCAGTGGCAGTTACTTGTATATCGTTCGAAGATGCGATTCACTGCCGAGCTTAGAAATGTATGGAATAACACAGATCATCGTATTGAGTGTATCCGTAAATCTACTATTGATTAAATTATTTGCCTAATATTTAATATGCTAATACGTTTCTGTTTAATCAACAACAGTAGAAACACCCTCATCGTCCTACCATTGTATGAAGCATCAGCTCGAGGGCGAAGACAACGTTTACGACGATCGGTTTCGCGTTCATCCTTCATCGTCTAATGCAAGCTTAGACTATTATATTTATGGCCAGAGTGGACTGTCCAAGGCTCAGCGCATTACGATTCCTCTCAATCAATGAAGTCTAGCCCGAGGGCAAAAATGAGATGGATGCATATTATCGATGGTAAACCGAATACTTTATGACCTCAAAACAGCGTGATGAGCTGATAAAGTAATAGCGGGTTATTTCTGCTATCATCGCGACCTTCACTGGCATTCGTTCAAGCTCGCTTGGTTGGCGAGTTTTCGTCAATTTAGGATAATGTATCGGCGGAAGCTGTTTGCCCACACTGTAGAGCCATTATCACACAGGAAAATAGAAGCTCGTGTGAAATCATATCTGAGACCGATCGTCTTAGTCCCGGCACGCACTAGCAAACGTGGTACCCCAAATCCTCTTGTTCGCTTCATTCAAAGTTGTGATGCTTTGGCAATTATTAAATTTCTCGCCAAACGTACTTCCGAAGAGGAGTTGCAAACGTACATAAGAGATCTTCATAGCGGTTGATGAAGGATCCATAAAGGCTATATTTACGTACTAAGTGTCTCAGTATAATCCGACATTTGTAAGGTACTGAAATATCTGCTGGATTTCTCGAGTGCTGCCTGGATCTGGAGTGATATCTTGAAGGTCGATGGTATGTATGTGCAAAAATTCGCCCTGGTCAAGCGTAGGACGAGACGTTTTACCCATATTCACCATATATTGGTTTATACATTTTAGATAATATTAACATAACGCCTGTACAAGATCTTCAGTCAAAATTGATTTTCAAACTGTTTGCGCATGTATGTTCTATATTCCAATCAGAAATTAAGTGAAAAAATTAATATTTAGCATAATTTTGTACATGTCAGTTTTTATGGACAAGCTTGATAGACTTAGCCATGCGATATATTGCCACAAAATGTCCTAGCCGGCTGTTTGCTTTCGTACATGTTACTATCCACCCGTTCGTTTATCGCCAGACATTCACTGATGTATGTTATAGTCGAGAGTGCTACCCAGAAGGCGTTCGTACCTAAATTATAAATAGCCGATTAGACATGGTGGTCAGCTTTACATAACGGTGAACTCACAGCTCATCGTAAGAGAGGTATTAACTAGTCGTTATCACCCCATCTGGGGGACATTTCTGCGATAGCTGCAAAATAGAAGTTATGCAAGCACATTCGAATCTACTCAGATTTACGCCTACGCTCGAATTTGTACAGAATACCTACCTGATGAGAGGACAGACCTGAAGAGGTTCAGAAATTCACCACGTGCCTTTTTTTTTACCGCTATTATTATTATTTACTATCTAATATTTTCAGTGGGATTAGCAGGGCCAGGCCGACGGCAATATCGCTCATAATTTAGGAGAAAGGGGTGTGAATCGAAACTTTTGCAATTCAGAGCGGGGCCAAATTTGACCACAAGCGGATTGATAGCGTTCCCCGCTGAAGATGGGCATCACAGCCATGTCTCCACTTCATTACCATCAATCTCAATGTAGCTGTAAACTGTCTCTTTTTCAAAAAGGAGGAGGAGGACGAGCAGATCTGACTGGGGCGTTGTCAGACAAAAGGCCAAAATTAAATGAAATTAAAGGCCTTTCCATATGAGCGTACCGCGAAAATTGTACCGACCTAGTTCAAAATTTGGCAGCTTAGTGCTCGTACAACTTCTAACTAACTGGCGTTTACGGTTGTTATCCCAATACTGTCAAATTTTAATGAACTATAATGAATGATGAATAGATGAATGAATGAATGATGAGTGAATTTTAATGAATGAAGGAACAGGGTCAAGGTGTCGTCTACGGAACAAATACACTTGCTAGTCTGAATCGAAATTTTGTCAATGTCCTGCACAATATTGCTTAGAATAGTATAGGTGAACTACAAGAATAGAACTAGTAAAATGAATGTAATGAAACTGTACAGGGCCGAAGAGGAAACGATGAAGGTCGAATAGGAGATGAAGTATCTACCATTATGAAGTACACCGCTTGATTTTCGAAACTAAAGCACGACACTTGCTTCCGCTCCTATAGTTTGCTTTCAAGTTCGCGTGCCGTACTGCTGCGTACTTAGGAAATGAAGATCTTTCCAGTGGCTATATACTGTGTGTCAGTGGTACCATTGCACTTTAACTTAGTAGGCACTGAAGACGCCGGCATAAATGGAACGCTGGAAATAGATCGAATATATCAGTAATTAGCGGTTTAGTCAGAAGACGAGCTCGCACTTTGCGGCCAATTGCGATTGTTCGCGAGTTATCGAATTTAAAGGAGCGTTCGCCAATGAACCACAGAAGTTGTCAAATGAAAAAATTGACAAAAAAAAGTTCGATACGCCGGCCTACCTGGAAAGGTACTTCTTGATTAGTCCTACTAATTATAAGTTTTTGGTAACTCTCGGCTAGAGTGCCTTTTTGCGCACTATCAAAGACGTCGCGACATACGCACACTCAACCTTAAAGCCCCGCCAGTTGCTCTATCTAAATATTGTAATTACAAACAGGTATCCTAAACCTCTGCCAGCAGCAGCATTCACTATAAGGTCGAGTTAAATAAAGAAACAAATACATTGGACATAATAGGTAATAAGGAGATCGATGATAGAAAACGAATGAAGAACATGTGCGTTACTGTGATATAAATGTATAATACGTTTGATTATATATATATATATTAGCAATAAAGTGTTATGATCATTTCGTATGAGCGAGACCGATACTGGCTGTATTCATGAATTTTTCCTTTATCCTAGACAAAGGGAAATAAGTAAAGCTTTTTTTGTTACTGCGAAGAGCGCATATTGACACTCCACCCGAACCAGCTGAGGCAGTCTGTTAACTGCGCGAAGCAAATGCTGTGTAGAAAAATTATCGTTTAACATGCCGAAACTTTTAACTTAGAGACAAGCAGACAGGTGTCTCAGAAATATCGAAAATTTTAACTAACTTAGATATTATAACTCAATCTATCCTATATTTAAGGATACTTCCTATATTTACAGACAAACACGTTTTGCAAAATAGTATGTTAACACAAAATAGTTAGGAGGGCTTAAACGGGGCGAAACTCAGATTACTAGAAATGGCTTCACTTTTGTTCTTTCGCATAATTAGAGATACAATCCGAGAATATCCCATCCGACCAGACAATTACACTTATATAGATTTATATGGTTGTCCTAATTAATACAAAAAGGCGAAAGTGACATTAATTTAAGTGAACAAAGCTAGAATAGTAAGGACTGCCGGTATGCGTACCATCTTAAAGAAAACGATGTTTTGAAAGAAAATATCTGTTATTTTTAGTGACTTATAGGAAAACGACGTAATTTTCACTTTTAAATACTAGCTTTTCTCCTCAATATACATAAGCCCTAAGAGTTGATGACAACAGAAGACCAAATGACAACCCGAAAAAGCATAAGCCTTAGCTTGTACAACTTTGCCCAGCTGTGTGATAATGACCACTGAGACAAATCAAATTTATTTAGCAAATTATAGTAATTTCCTCGAGGAGAGCGGCACTACTTATGCTTAAGAGGGTTTATTCGCGAATCTTCATGAAGCTCCAACGAGTGAATCGATTGATGTCCCTGGTGAAACTAGAACACCTCATCCTGCTATCGTCACTCATAGTTCATGTCGTAATCGGTGAATTCTGGGAGGTGATCGTCTCGTAATCTTTGCAATATTTCTGCTTGGAGCTTGTTAACAGGGAGATTTTAAGGTACCACAAATCTCGCGGCCACCGCAGCGGGAACAGCAGTTGCTGTGAATCTATATTTGGCCTGTCCTGACCCCACGTCCAGCGCCGCTGGCTTACGGAAAAGACGCTGTTCGCTGTTTCGTCATATTTAACATCTTCACAGCTTTTGCAATTTCGTGGGGCTGGAATCAGGAAAAGGAGCAAAGCAAACGGGAGCGGTTAGGTGCATCGTCATTTGCGAAGAGCCAGTTGCGCATCGTCTGCAGCGTCACACCATCAAATGAGGCAACTTTTTTCGGCGCTCAGCAGGTCCCGCGTGATTGTAGGAGCTTATTTCTCCTCTACTAAGACTGGTCTCATAGCCAGCTTCTTGAAGTGCTGCACGCCTATGTAAGTGGAAGTCGATATGTTTGCATCGTCGATCATATCCAACCCGCTCAAATCAGCTGATTATTCATCTATTTACATTAGAAGCGTACTCGTCCGTAGCTTCCAGCTCGTCGATGTTTTGGAAGCACGTAAAGACCCTGAGGTTAAGGATGAAAGGAACAATATATTTTTTATTCTGCAAATAATCTTTACCTAAAGGTATTTTTTTGTACGAAACGTACTAATACTTATAGTAATAGTATTAGCTTTGGGCTGAAAACCCACCAAATTTATAAAATGGTCCAAAACGAATCAAACTTGTCGTTGCTTAGAACGAATGTCGAGTTTTACGTCACTGCTACCGCCAGCAACGGGCTCTCACTAGCATATCGTATGGCGAAAAATCTAGGCCTATAAAGGCTAGAGCCTAGCGGATGAACGAATGAATGATCATCATTGGTCCTGTGATATATATATGGATGTTGTTGTGCACTTTTATACATTAACCGTATTAAATATGTACCATCAAAGATAAATAAACTAAAAATATCTGTTTACATGGTTAGCACGCCGTTTGGTAGGCATATTGGAGAAACCCCTACAAAGTCCAGCAAGATTCATTCCGGTCGGATCTCTAGTGAGGGTACTCCGTAACGAGGTGATTCCGAGACTATCTGCGTACCGTGTGCAAAATCAAAGGCGTGTTTTCGATCGTTTATAATGCACAGGAAATGAGTAACAGTTGCTCGTTGAAGGTTTATATACAGTTATAGTATAAACATAAAACATAGTATTTCGTTGAACGACATTGATCGTTCAGTCATTCTTGGAAACGGCGCAGATATTTTCAGAAACAGAGTGTTAATAATCGTTTCGAAATAAATAAACCTCGAAAATAACAGCCAACATAAGCACCGGCATAAATGAGAATAGTCTCACATCTTTAAACTAGTACAGTTTATTAATTGGGTATTTTGATTGATTCGTTTAGAATACCACTATAGAGTTTGTATATAAGCCGTGGGATATATATAAGGTAAGTAATTATTAGAATAATTAGTAAAACGATAGAAATTCGTGCTTATGAGAAAATGAAGAGATTGACTAAGATAATATATATCTTAGTCAATCTCTATTATTCTAATAATTACTTACCTTATATATATCCCACGGCTTATATACAGGTTTTGCTATGCGCTTTTCAGGGCTGTGCGTTACTGCAGTGCACACTCACGTGTGCCCTTCTCTATGTGCTTTTAGTTATATAATTTCGTTAAACTGAAGGCTTTTCAGTTTTACTTTAATTCAAGGACGCTTATTCTACTTGACCATAATAAAGCAGGGCAAGTTTCGTTGAGTGGTCATTTGACGTAGATCGTTGAGGACGAATGATCCTTTGTCCTGTTCCCCGCTATAGAGACCAGATAAGCTTGTCAAAAACAGCGCCCTCTGACAGCAGCCTTAACTAAACTAAGCTCTTTAGAATGACCTATATAATTTCCAGGTTTTATAGAAATGGTACAACTCTAGCTAGAAAACTCCGCGTGGTTTTGTCGTCGTCGGCAGGCGGGGACAATGCAGAAAACGGCGGTAATATTCTAAGTTAAATTGGTATTAAGTTGCTAGTATGATTTACGCGAATGGCCTCGGCGGCAAGGATCGCTTGACACAATTTCCGAACTGCATGCTTGTAAATAACACCCAAGTTACTCATTCCAAGAACCATCAAGTCCAAGTGTTTGATAATACGTGTCGACGAACACAGCTCTGGGGGGGAAATCTTAGCTAAACGAACCCCATTTTCAATGGAAACATCCTTGATTGAATGATGAACAATGAAACATATATGATTATTTAATAATGTAGTCCGTTCGAGTGAAAAAGAGTAAGCGATAAAGAGTAGGCGCGGGTTTCACGAGTGGAGTTGGAAGTGCCAACCGAAGATTTCTAATGCTATTAGCTTGAACATGAAATTTTCAAGTCGGCGGAAGTTAATTCCAGTGAAATAGGACATCAAACTTAAACAAACATAAATTCATTAGAAACGATCGACAATGACACCGTGCTCAGAATTAAAAAACTATCCGGCTAGAGACTGAGCTTATGAATAGAGGTACAATTTGAAAGAGCTCGGAAGGATTAATAGAGCAGTTTAAGCAGTGAACATACAGCTTAATTTTTATATTCATATAAAATGTTTTCTTACATAGAAGAGTATAGGAAGAAAGCGTTTAACTTCTAATAGAAGGCACCGTTACATTCCTTTGTAAGGGAGCCTTTCTAAACGTAGTTAGCCGTCCGTACTCCGTGCTCACATCGGTCGTTCACGCGCTTTCGTTATGTCCTGGTTCCTTGACCAGATTCGAGTCCATTAATGAGAAGTCAAGCACAAATTACGAATTCAAATTATCCTAGACCCCCTACACAGGCGAAAAGACATTGTAGCAAATTACATTGTCAACGACCTTTAAAATAGCTATAGGTCCTACTGCGCCGCTGGCAGCCAAAGCATAGATACAGGTTAGGATAGGGTTAGATTAAGGTAGGAGCGCGTGACTATAATAGAATCTCTTAAAGCAATACATGACGACATATTAACATTGCATGTTGACTAAATCCAATAGATTTCATTGCTAGAGGACTAGCGATATCTCGGTCAGTTAAAGAAAATTTGCCTACAAATACCGATGGTGGATCCAGCTTGGAGCATCGCTAAAAAGGACGCAAAATTAAATATTGGTATCGTTCGCATCGATGTTTGAATATTACATGATCTCCAAACTAGTATAGAAGCCGTAAATGTTTTCGATATCAGTGACGCTGCTGGGTAAATGCAGCCCTTAACCCCATGGGATGGCGGCTCATAGAGGAGGACCAGAAGTGGCCTATAGGAATTAATTATGCCTTTGGAGTGTCGGGGCACAGACTCTGGTTTGTCCTAACTAGATCCTCTAGGTCTGCCATCGACCAGCGAATTAGGTCATGCTTATTCATAGCTATAGAGATGTAATTACTTATAGAGATAGCTTATTAAAGATGACTCCTTACGCCTTGGCTAACATGTAAAGACTTTGCTAAAAGCAGACGCTTCTAGGACTATAGGCACTCAATTTTTTAACCTGTGTCCGCTGCCGAAATGGCACTACAGTCAAATAAAAAATAACATCATTGATCATCACGATAAGCTATTTGTGCAAATAAAAAGATAATATAAAGAAGGCAGTGGGCAAAACCTTAAAACCGAAAGCTTGGACGCAGTTCTACTGCTTGGTAGAGTGGCTCATCTCGCTAGTTTTACAAACGGATACAATCTACCTTATAACTGATACTACAATAAAATAATATGTTATTCTTTATACTGAAAAAGGTCCCATTCTGAAAAATCAATAATGGACTTCCTCGTATATATAGCACTGCTGTTTGATCTACTCAGTTACCTTAAGTGCTATATGCGTATGTATAAATAGCGCTTTGTATCCATTTTGAGCGTCCGTTGCATAGCTTTGTCGTTACTGCGTTTGCTCATTCAATATTTTTAGGCCTATCGATGGTGCCTAATCCTGAAGAGAGTCGCTATTAACGTCCTAATTGAGAAGGCAATGATATGGGCGAGTACCAATTCCTCTACCTACGTCCTCTCGTTGACAGTTCAGAGTTTGGGTTTTGTTTCCTCAGGCATTGCAGTTGCTTTGCATCTTTATTAATGTGCCCAGAAAGGTCAATTTAGGTGTCTCCCCCTTAGCGTCACAGTAGGCTATAGCTTTCTACCTGCTTTTCAAATTCCTATTGAATCATTAGAATATTTCTAGGAAACGGACGTTTAAGGCATTTTTTCTATAGTTAGCCGTTAATGTTAAGGAAGTACACGAAATGATCTAGGGGCAAATAGAAACAACGGGTGAGTTTAAGAGAGGATAAAACAACGATATCTGCGAAAACCGTTACTTTTGATAAACTATTCGCAAATATTTAAAGCAGCGCTACGTGAAAGAGCCAGCGTCGTCATGTTAGATATGGAGATCTATAGAAAAAGCTTTCTGCCCGTAGACTAGATAACGACCAGTTTAGTATGGTTTATTAATAACGAAATAGCTGTCCTAGGATGAGGCCGAAAATGCAAAAGCTACTGGCTAGGTCACCGACAGGTTTAGGCGGATACCTTTTGAGGACAACAAAACGAAGAGATTTGGCAGGTGTTGCTTGTGGTTTAATTTTCTCAGGAATGAGACAACAGGAGATTTTTTTCATCCTTGCTGGGTGCGGGCTTGCCTTCAATCCAGAGGAAGTGCCTATTATAAAGAGACGTAAATTTTCAGGCAAAGTCCATGAGTGTTGAAACGCGATTGCATCACTACTTACCAAAACTTATACGCATGCTTCATGGACTGTTGTACAATTGTAAATATCCTGTAAGAAAACCCTACATCTTCCGACAAGATGATGCGTGGACTCATATAAGTCGATCAATGTAGGGTTGGCTGCTTGAAAATGCAAGCATATGTTGGATTCTTTCCAATTTTCAGCACTGCTAGTTATGTGTTCCATGAAAACAAGTCCTATTTCACATCACCGACTTTTAGATCTACTTTCAGCGACTTGCCGCTATTAGGAGGCTATTCGGAGTGGTTCTTATTGAACTTATTTAAGGTTTCTTCAAAGGAGTTGCGAAACAGCAGAGAAGTTGTGAACCTTTACCTCTATTATTTAAGTGCTTATTCTTTTTTATTCCTAATTTTCCTAGTTATTAATAACTGCTGATCGTTGTTGCCAACATTGACATTCGAATTTCCTTAGCAGCATCCTTGTTGGTGATAATTACCATAGCAACGCAGTCAAAAGAATGTACACTAGCCACCCGGACTAAGCCATTTCAAGTTAAACGCATATAACCACCGAACAGCCCAGCTTTGCCCCAGCTGGGTTATTATATGCGGAGTGCGCTTGAGCGAGATCCAACAAATACAGTCATGACAACACTCATTTGTGTTCTCAAATATTTGAAACAAATCTGTGCGCAGTTCAGGACCTGAATCGAAGAAGGAAAAAGAAAGAAGAATAAACTTGAGCATCACTAAGCATTCTTCTAGCAAATATCAAAAAAGCCGTTAAAATATCTGCTTTTGTTTAGACACAGTCTTAGAAAGAGAAGTCCCAGTTTAAATGCCGTACTCGGTATATTTATATTTTCAATCATCGTATATGATATATTGATCTATTTTAAAGTTCCGCAGTATTATTATTATTTATTCAACTCACAGATATACCTGAAATATGTGAATAAATAATAATAATAATAAATTATCAGGACAATGGACAAGGATAAGCAGCCTTGCCTTAAGTCAGGAGCAAAATAGGTGAAGGTTGACGTCACGTTCTTGTATTAACATTAAAACCATTTTGGCTAGAATCATCATAAACGCAGACGGAAATCGTTATAATGATCTGTTGGCGCATGGGGTACTTCATAAATCGTTGGTGCAGTAACAGTCTAAATAACTTATCTACTCGTTCATACTGCATTCCATTTTAAGAAAATATTTTTCCTTGTTGGAAATTCTTATGGACTATACCGCAAAATTGCTATTTCAGGGGACAATAAGACATAAGAAATGTTGTTAAATTGAAATAATCATAATTACCGCACCAAGTTCCTATTTGTTTAGCTTTTATGGATAATGGGGGGATTATCTGGTTGTTTTTTTTTTTTAAATTTATCCCTCATATGTGACGACGATCGCTTACTGAGCCGTAAAGTTCAGTTTAACGCAATTTTTTTTATCAGTGTTATAGATTATCACCGAATTCATGTGTGACCGAAAGTAGGGGGCGTAAGACAAGCTTGTGATATAAGTCCACAGAAATAAGTTTGAGGTACAATTAGGGCAAGCTGCAAACGCAGAATGATTTATCTGTTGGATCTTTTCAACGCTTAGCTTGAGCTCATATTGGGCAGCGGTACGGTTCGCCGTTTGAAGCCGACGTCATTAGGACAAGTTCAGTCTTGAAGTTTTAACTCATGACAGGCTTAACAAGGTTTAGGATCGAGGTCAGCCTTTAGTTCCCACTCATAATTACTGGTCTGCAAAGGTTGTCATAGCTAAAAAGGAAAGTAATGATGAGATTTTAAATTAGCGATGAATGTTTTTTGTTACGATTTCCATCCTGTAAGTTACTTTTAAAGTGTATCGTAGTGCTTGGTGCGGTCTCTAATGATGATTCCATGGTCTACATTTCGGTCCTACAAATCATAGCCTCATGTAAATGCCGTCAACACGCCTAACCATTTTCCACCAATCGCTACGCTTTGTCACAGCAATAATATACACTTATAGTCAGGGTGTGACTAATAATATGGACGAAATAAATAGGTCCGTTTGCCCCCAATGAAAAATAAGGATACCATTAGAAATAAAACGATACGTTCTGACGAAAATTACGATTAGCACTAAATCATCATGATGTGTCTGTACTTTTTCAAGTTCGTATGTAACATCTACTTTAATAGGTATGAAAAATTGTTTGCCAACACAGTCGTCACGACCGTGCCCAAAAGAACAATGAAGGGTTGGTAAACCCGCATCGTTGCAGTATATGGGCAAAACATACTGACACTGTGAACACGGAGAGCGTCAACGTCGTTCTTCCCAGGAGTGGCTCAAACGAGAGCAAGTGACTCCAAAAAGGTCGCTTGCGTTTAAACGTTCATTGAGTTGTAGCAGTGTTGAGCATACTGTCGTAAACGCCCGCACCGGTGAGATATCTATGCCTCATCTTTTCATAATAACTAACTAAAGGGACATTTGTTATTTTAGAATCAATCCTAGATTCAGGACACTTCACGCTGGCGACATTTAGTAGCGTTCGGAGGGTGCCTTTGCTATTCTAGTCGATTGTAAATGTCGCTATTACACGCGACCGGCATTTATGATGACCGCAACGATAAAAAGGAATACGTCTCCGAAGAAACTATGAGAAGTTCCTGTGCGGACATTCAGCTAGATCTTCTTTGAGCCATTTTTGCGTCAGCGCGGCACGCGCTAATCAGACCTCTATGACTAAGAATCACCGTTGGCAACAGCGTTCCTGTGCATTTCTTCTAAGGTATATAGTTTGTTAAACAAGAAAACTAACGGGACTAAGCTAAGGTGCAAATATAAAAATAATAAGAAAAATACAAATACGCTATCATAAAAAAGCGTACTTTTTACTTTGATCAATGTCTTCGTTTGAAGCATTCCTCTTATGGCTGAAGAAGCAGATAGATCAAAGGAAATAAGACCCTATTACACTGGCAGATAGAAAAAGGCATGTATAAATTATCGTGTGATACATGTATTATCAAGGGTGACTATAAGTGAGGGTATTATGACGCGTAAGTTTCAGCCTACCTTCAAGCGCTCCTAACGCTGACCTCTCAATGTTCTTCGTATTCTATAAGCGTGCAATGTGTACTTCGTGTTTACCGAATAGTACACGAAACTGATAACAGAGTCATGTGCATAGTACAGGGATGCTATGTGAAATAAAAGTTCAGCCATTTTGTGTGCTCTATAGTCTATCCGTCTAGTAGCAACTGTCTCAGACTCAACTATGATTCAGCCGGCCTGATCTTATGGTATAAAGATGAAAGTCGACTTCCTATAGGCAAACGTGTAGTGCACAACTACATATGTTGAAATGAAACTAATATCAATCCAGCTAGTCATCACTATCTATGCGCATATCAACAACGTATCGTATCGTGTTTGTAAACTGTGTGTGCAAATATTGACTTTCTGACGAATAGGATAGGGGAGATACATTAATATGGCATAGCACGAACGTCCACGTCTTTCAACAACAACAGGACACACGGGTACATGTGGCCTGTGTCCATTCATTACAGCATTGGTCTAGAGGCTATATCCACTCGCTTCCGATATTTCGCTCAAATAATGCCACTTGCGGTAGTATGCATATTTCCATATTGTCGATCTCATTAAATAGACTCGAGAAGACCGCTATATACGCTGCTATGTCGCTTACGAAATGTGTCTCTATATCCTGGAGACAGCGTACGCGTTCTTAAAATAGAACCTCAAAATATTTACCTATAATAGGTGCTAATTCAAGCACGATTCAATACGGATTCGACAGTATCTAACTTTCCTATTATGTGTATCTTTTAGGCTCGCAGGAAGTAGTATTTACTAGGACAAGGACCAGTGCGAGTAAGTTGGTCCGTCTAGTATTTTTCAATGTGGCATTAATTTCAATAGCTGATAGAAATAATTGATTTCGAATGCTGGATGCTGCAATGGCCTCCATGGCGGAGATTCATATCACCGCCAGCATGCGTCTCTGATTGAACATATCATCCTCTTTCTGCGTTACGGATTCGTCGAAATTATATATTTTCGCTGACTCAACTCATTGCAAAATGATCGACGAGCGTTTGCATTCGCAGAAGTTAGTACTACTCTTTGTTTGCGTTTACCAGATCTAGTTCGTCTCAAGGGATAGTCCCCCCTCGTAACTGCGGACGATCCTTTCTAGTGAGGCGTTGTTACGAAACCTTGGGATGCTGTTATACCAGGTCAAAGATCGATATGCTCCTTCGACCGATCCAGACTAATTTTAGACACTCGGATATTCATGGGAAGTGTTAGGCGTTTTTACGGATGCTCACCCCTCTTGCTACAACGAGCTGAAATGGAGAAAACACGGCCTCAGCGGAAGTGACATCGAAGGCTGTTTGGCCTTTAAGGAAAGGCTGGCACCGAAATACGCGAAGGCTGACCAGAATATGAAACTCTCACTACAAAACTAAAACGACACGAAGTGCCCAAATCCTTGGTATCAACGGCGGACAAGCTACATTCAAGCATAAAGAAAGACTAAGGCAGAACGGAACAACATTGCGATGTCTTATGTTCAATGGCGGAAGGCCAAGCGTCCATGATTGCCCTTGAGGACACATGCAGCGGCAACTGTCTCGCGTTGTCTATCCGCGAGTTGCGATCCATATTATAGTTGTCGACAACTCACCATTAACAGACCTCCAATGAAATATATACATATTCAATAGTGATATTGTGCCCACTCTTGTTTTGTTTAGCCTCAGTCTGTGACGATGTGCTTTGTACATGCTGGATAGACATTTACATCTCTGCGATCGTCTATCATCGCTATTCATCTATCATGTTGTTCCTTTCAGGATCTAGGCTTACGTCGACGCGTTTGAGTACAATAGGTAAATTAACTAGCAGACAATTAGTCAGTAGCGATGGTTACAGATCTAAACGCCGTCTGTTGACTATTAGAGCCAGACGTTAAAAACTGGGAATTTGGTTTGTTCTTAGGACAACATGTCCTATATTCCAGGTCGTATAGAATACGCACTCACTATATATATTTTTTTTGTTATGCAAAACACTTCGAACCGGCAGGAGCATTTCTCTCTACCTTTGTCATTGCGAGTAAAGCAATATCCATAGCAAGAAGGCATCGATGATGCTTCAAGGCGAACAGGGTGGGGTCTAATTTAAGCGGAGATATAATGCGTGCGCATAAGGTGTGCCACTTAGAATTAGCTGAAGTGAAACCCATCACAGAGCCGCGAAACGTATATTTTGCTATTTTTTGTGGGAACGGCAATAGTAACTATATACAACGCTAAACCGAGGTTCCTTACAGTGTCGCAAACTAAAATATTCCAGTCGTTTGTTATTCTATATTTTTGAAAGAACTCAATTGTACTGTACAAGCGAGATCACGATCAGTTTAAGGGTAACACAGGTCCGTTTGTTGTTATTCAAAATATTAACACTAAATAAAGTATTCTATGGCAAGCTGTTGATTTTATCATGGACTGTTGTACTAAATGGAGAGCTTAACGGCCTGGCCGCCTCTCGGGTTATTCCACCGTCGTTGTTGGCATCATTACGTTGCCGGCGATCAAGCACTGCGATGACGTGATTCCGATCCCTTACTCAAGGCTATCGAGTTCTAGGCTTTGTCGAAGCAACAACTAGAAATGCTACTTTGTGTTAACGATCACAAAGCAATAGATATGAAGTTGTTAACGACAGCAAGAAAAAAACTTCTGCTTGGCAATTTCTGCCGATTGCAGTTCCGCAAAACGACAGCTCAGCCAAGCCTATGTTGATTACAGGCAGTAAACACTAGGTGATGCCAGTGCTAAGGGTACGGTCTATACATTTGAGGATTATAGATCGTGTCTAAAGTGACGTTTGCTTTTATAAAAAAGAAAATTATCGAAACCCCCTTTGCCTCCTACTCGTTCTACAGCTGGCGAAAGGGCTACTCATCAACTTTGAACGGCAACTTGTCCAAATTATCGTACCATATTCGATTTGGACCTTCGAATCAAGGGTATGACTGTAACCCAAAAGCTGGTGAGGCCTTAGGAAAGGATTGATCAACAATAGTTCGATTTACTACTATACTCCGTTCTATTTTACATCTTTATTATTATCCAAAAAAGTAGACTAGCTCAGTCTAGCCAGGGTCAGTGCACTTCTGCCACTGAAGATAAGATAGAGTAAATCGTCATGCTTTACAAATGGCGTCTTTAAGAAGGATAGTCATTTTCAAGTACATTGTAGGATCGTAGGCGGCCATAAACGAATAGCCCCAGATCACGCCAGTACTTGGTTAAAATATAATTCACTTCAATTATTTACAAGTTGTAAGTACACTGTAAAAAAAAAAAAGTATGCAATCAATATAAGCTGAAGCTAGACTGCTTTCTATTAATGTAGGGGGGATTTTTTCATTTATGAACACTAAAGCAGTAACGATGATTCACCTAATATTTTTCCCATCATCAGGTCGACAATACTATTCAAACAGCACCTCTTAGAAGGGAAGTAAACGCCAGAAAATAGCCTTTGCCATCCGCCAACCTACAACGAACTCTTAGGCAAGGTATCAATCAAATGCCATCAAAAGTTTGAAATCGGCTAACTTACAACAACTTTTCCTGGTAAACTATAATCAGAATCTGTTTTTTTCGTCAGTTCTCGTATACATATATATGATATAATACGAGATATCGGCATGGTTAGAATCTTCCGATTTCGTTAGCAAAATAGGATGATGTACTGAAACATGCAACGGTACTTGAATTAAGTTCTTCTGTCCACAGTAAGTTACTAATTGTAGAGACTCTAACCTTGTGTGTAGTAGACTGTGGTTATCGTAGCAACGTTGTACGAGTAGAAAGCACACAATCCTGTTAGCGTTTCGCTCTGCGGTTCCGTGTGTCGATCTGACATCTTCTCGATGAGCGGCGGCCTTTTATAGTTGCAGAGACTCGGGCGGATCGGAGCCCGCCTCTTTCGTGCCAAGACTCGCATGCGCGACGTCACATTCAGGGGAGGGGGTGACGGTGAAGAGGAGGGTACGTGCAGGTTTCACCTCGTTTGTACAGAAAATCGGAAGATAAGCGGACAGCCTATAGCTTCCGACCGACCTACGCATAAGCCCTCTGTTGTACGAAAAATCGGATTACATAAGGTACGTGTCAGAACAGATGACCGAAATCTATGATTGAAGCTATTTGTTTGTCCTACAAATGTGAACTATCTAGTTAATGCTCCATACTCAGTATATCATGGTCCTGGCTAACTTGAAGAGTGCATTTATTATACCACGATTACTACTTTATTCATTAGTTTAGTGGTGCGCAATAACCTTGATCTACATATTGTTGATGTTTCAGTATCGTGCAACTTGCTGTCAGATCTTCATAACATTGCCAACGCTTACCGATGTCGGAACGTCGAATGATCGCGCTCATTTCTTCTGACGCTGAGCGCAAGATAAAAGCCAAGGAAGATACCGAATGATGATGGCACTGTGTGTTTCCTTCAGCACAAAAAGCCTTCTGTCCATCGAACGGATTTGCTCGGCGTACTCATGTCTGCTTAATTGACTCGTGCCACATATGGTAAAGAACATATGACCCTATCAAAACAGCCTAAAGGTGCTGATTATTTTGAGTTTGGAAGCATATGTACCACAACGATGATGTGCGAGCTGACCGAAGCGCTTCTGCACCGCTTGCGCAGTATACTTCATTTCCAACTGAAAAAAACAATAACAATAATAAATGGATCTCTTTCTCTGTTGTTAGAGTTACATTTTCTTCGTGAAGAACTTCATTGATTCACTAGTTGAGTTCGAGCCTCTGCTTAACCAAGTCAGAAGCTAACTCTGATATCGATCGGCCAGTCGGAATTGAATTACTTTAGCGAAAGCTCTAGGATATAGGCTTTTATTCTATACACATACATGTACTGTAAATAGGAAGATGGAAGATAACATCAACAGTTAGAGATGTCGCTGTGCAACGCGTAGCAACGACATATATGAGTACAAGCATAGTAGACTGTGCCTACTTGGCCTTGTGTCTGCCTCGGCCTTTGTAGCCTGAAAAATTTAGGAGGCAGTGCGGGGCTCACAGGGCTTAACAATCTGTATGAGTTTACATTCTTTTATTGTCGTTGGAAAGAAACGTTATCTACCAACTAAATTGCCGACCTCCATCAACGAGCTCGGCCTGAATCCTTAATCAAGGAAACTCAACTCAACAGTAAAGCTAAATGGCCGTTTTTTGAAGCTCCTTTAAGACGAAACTGAATCCTTTTGATTTATTTTTAGCTATGTATGTACGCTTTACTGGAATTAAATGAATCGAATCGTTTCGAACTCGGGTAAATTCGATAGTCGCTACTTTAACTAATTGAGAGCTTTATTTTATTAAAAAAAAAAAAATGTAGAAAAGCATACAACTTTCGGCGAGATTTTCTGTCGGCCATTAACTGTCTTCGTAAAGGCTCTCTCTTAAAAATTTACGATGGTAGACCGCCTCTGAGAACTTGTCTGCTCTTGAATACATTCTCAAGCTTAAGGAGCATTTTTGTAAAAAAGAAATTTCATCATGTATAGCGGCCATTCCAAACGACTTTCTCGAAGAAGTCTCGTCTTAGCTTTGACTGCAATTGACGACTGCAGGAGGATAACGTTAATTAAATGAGGTGTGATGAGTACCATCCCTGATATCCGTTCCATGAACAGGTCTCAATACCTGCAACATGAAGTAAATTCAAGTTGTCTGCCTGTGAAATGTTTAGGGAAAAAGATGTATATCAAGCGTGCGCATATGGAGCAGTTCCGTGCATCTGCGCGTTACATTAGTTACAATGCCGGCTTTGGTCATAAAGCCGCAAACGGGAAACGGAGCAAATGGCCCATTCAGAAGATTCCAATAGAGTGCATGTTGGTTGATTGTTCAGTGGCACGTGCAGCAGAAGATTGATGGCAGAGGACCATAGTATATGCAGGAGCGCACCACGCACGGGGAGAGAGACATTCGACGACGGTATCTTCTTCCCTGAAAGAAAATCCGTCATCATGCAAAAATGTTTCCGCGTACCTTTCCCGTTGCCGTTGCCTTTCACTTAACCCCGTTCACCCCAAATAAAAATCTCAGCTCGCTAAATAAACCCGAGTTCACATTACCATCGTTGGGACGGCAGAAGGGTCGACGTCCGCCATCTACTCGCTAACTCGATTCTGGGCAGCGTTAGTTGGAACGGGTTTTTCGAAGACCCTTGGCTGATAGTCCATGAAGATTAGCCACTTAGTAGAAGTTAAGTTACTACACATGGATGACGTTACATACCTAGAAAGTATTCCCAAAAAACATCTCCGTTGCTCGTCCTTACCAATAAATTGATATATCTCTAACGGAGGTTGATGATCGTGTGACCTTATTCGACGCAGCTTGAAGTAAGGTTGGTAGCTGCCTCAATGTGATAGCTAGCTGAAAATATCTAGCGGCACTTCCTTACCACTTTTTAATTCAATTAGATCCCACCAGAAGCAGATAAACATGTAATTCTGTTTGAAGTTTTTTTTTGCATGGTTTACAACACATCGGCTGTTCGTTAAACGCCTACCATTTTATATAACCGTAAATCTAGAGTTCAAGGCATGACTCAACGGAGAAAACTTTGGAAATACGGTATGATACGCAAATAATGTTATTGTAAATGCTAGAGCATTATAAGAAACCTTTGCCAAAACGAAAAACGTATTTATTATTGTCATACCACAAATGCCGTCTATGTTAGCTGCCAGAAGAAATAACCCGCATTTCTCTTACTGGGCGTCTGTTTCTAGCCAGTGATGTCCGAAATATTGCTAGAACATTGTATCAAAGAAAAAAAAAAAGGCTAGAAACTTAATTCTAACTTGAATAATGAACTCTGTCAAGCGTCGATAAATGTGCGTTAAAATTTACAGTAAAAGTTACCTTATACCAAGCAGACGCAGATAGTGAAGGGAGATGAAAGTTAGTTTGTCAGTGTTGTCCAGGTAATTGCCAACTATTACCGTACAAGTTCCAAAATGTCAAAATTTGTCGTGGTAACAGTTCGTATCAGTGCAATTAACTTCCATGCTTGGCAATTTTGAAAATTAACAACACGACAGTCTCCATGACGTTAGGTCTCCTAATTTAGCAATCCTAACTTAGCAGTTTTATCTGGCCTCGTTGCTGAGAAAGTATTTAGAAAAAGAATAATTATAGGACTGTGTTAAGACTAAACAAGTATATCCTGTTGTTACAAATGAGTACATCGTTCTTTGATTAACTTTTTACACTGCTACGCACCGTTGATCGACAAAGCTTTGCTGTTATATACTTCAGTCCTCTAAACGCTTGAGAATGGAAACTGATTGCGACAGGCGAAATGAGTTCCGAAGTAGGAACACCTCTGAGTCTCGAAAATCAATGCTCAATGGTGACATTTTTGTTCTTCGACGGTTACGGCGCTACTCAAATAATCATTAAAAAAACTCATTAAACACTTATGGAAAAGAATAACACAAGGAAGCCTTGAGTAGAGGCACAATAGGTGGATGGGGTAAACATTTTAAAAATAATAAATAAGAACACTCCAAACAAAGTTGGAGTGTTAAAGGCTAGCGAGGACGTGTCGGGACCCAAAGGGCAAGAATGCATTGTTGTAATCGAGAGGGCTGCCCATGAAAGCAGAGCGTTGGAGTTTAAAGACCCTGGCGGTGAAAACCGGCAATTCATACGTAACATGTTACGGAATATACCGTATAGTGAAATACCGAAATAGTGAAAACCCGCAAACTGAATAAAAATGGGTCTCCAGTAATTGCTTTCCAGGCCAGTTGAAAAGGCGTGGGGTGTATTCCATGTGCAATTTGCGAAGCTTTACTTACCAAAAACTCCATCTGGAGTCTACGGTCACCATAGAAAAGGTCCGGCTCAATTTTTGCCGCCAACAGGAAAGAAATTAGACGAGAGGAGGGCGTCGCCTTGAAGGGAAATTGAGTTCAGTGGCAGAGTCACGTAAAAAAGAACCTGAACGTGATGGTAGTACTTGCAACGTAAGTTCGGACAAAAACGTGATGCTTGCAATAAACATAAAAGGAATCTACCACTATGAAATACTTGCCGAAATTGAAACCAAGAATATAGCTGGCTACCCCTTTTTTTGTCAAGAAAAAGGTTATGAACCGTTAGAACGAAAATCGAAAGTACGAAATCAGGTTATTTAATGACAACGCTAGATCTCATCGCCATGCCTCAATTACTTCCTGACTTAGGCAAAAGAATATCCAACGTTGGCTTCAACTCGCCTGTATTCCCGATCTAAGTCCATGTAATTACTACTTCCCATGCCCGTAGGGCTGTCTATGCCCTGAAAAGGGCAACAAGTGGGCAAGCATATACTACTACTACTATTGATTTACTTTGAGAAGCCATAGATCGAGAAATTACATATACGAACGCACATAATAAGTATATGGCTGTCTACAAGCTGCTAGAGCGCCGAATAAAGTATGTAAAAAATACAGCAGGGTACTTTACTTTTAACACGCATGGAATTATCACACCAGCCCAACTAGTTTAAAAATTATTCGTTACTTTCAGAGTCCGCTAGACTTGATTGTGATAGCTTAATAATGGTACTTTTTTGATATAGAAAAGGTAGTACTCGTTCACACGTACGTTTTTCCTTCATGCATATTTTTTTTTGATTTATCAACTCTGTACGAGGATGCAAACCCTGTCCTAATCGAGTTATCCTAGTAGAACACAATATAAATAACGTTTAGAATCTCGAAACCTATTCCTTATAACGTTTCCTTGAAGCGACAATTAAATATCATTCTTTAAGTGTTTCACTGGCTAGGCAGGAAGTACTTCGATTTAATCTGTTGTTTTGTATTTGGTTAAAACTAACTGTCTCATTCGAACAATGTCCAGCTATTAAAAGAGACAGTATATATATATGAAGACAAAAATGTCATATTTGTAGATTTAGCATACACCTAATAGGAATAACCTTAATCCAACGTCTGGCCCTTGAGCCATTAGACGGGTTTCTCGATTTTTTTGTCGAACAGAAAGGCAATGGTAACAATATGCCCCCGGAATTACTTGAGACCGCTGAAGTTTGAACTAACGATGAAAACATGTTTATGCTTATCATCGTATCGCAGTCAAAGGGATACGTACTAGCTATTTAGATCATGTATAACTCAGGAGAGAGTTATGCAAAAGGTTTAACGCAGTGTTCCATTTCGTCGGAAATTTCCACACTCCATTGAAAACAGGCTGAACAGTTTACTTCAGCCTTATGGTAAAACTAAGCCTGCAGCCGTAAGGTTCGTTTATTGAAAATAAGAACTATGTCTGTCTATGTTAGAAGCGTATGTCCTGTTAACTCGAATCGACGGGTAGGATTTCGCTTTTAGAATGAGACGACAAATGCCAAACGTATATTCGAAAAACCGTTCCCAAAATTTCCTGTGATGAAGTGCAACTTACATCTTAAACCGTTTACGAAACGATCTGGTTATAGCTACTGTGCTCTCCGTAGTTCCGATTCGAAATTTGCAGCCTACTATTCGCTGAAAAACGTGATTCTCGAATGTCTCAGCGTCAATGTTACCATCTTACGATCATAGCTAGCCGTAAACTGGGCTACAGGCATAATTGCTGTCCTCTTTGTTCGCAGTGATTTACCAAAATCGACGCAGATGCAGGCTCACTGAATTCGAAAATATCTTCAGAGAATCTCTGCACAACTGTACATGTACGGGTCAGCTCCTGCGAGACTGCGGTGCGCGCCACACACGCACACATATACAGCAAATCACATATACGGCCTGCTTTGTACGTACGTTTCTTTAACTTCAACGTGAGTGTGCCAACGTTCGCAACGAACAATCTCGATGCCTCTCGATAAAGCCAAGAAGGTCACCAAGCAGGGAGCTTGAACTCGATCCCAGTTGAGTTTCCATCTGTTGCGTGTCTCAAGCGTTATCATTTACTCGGACATACAGTTGACATAGCGAGATTACATTGAGTTCAGCTAACGTGTCTTTTGTTTACTTATCTATATACGATCAGATAAGGAAACCGGCATTTGCGTCTACTCATGTACATATCTCGATGTGTTTGATAAATTGCCAAAATTAACTTCTCGCAAACGGATACGTGTTACAGGAACGGAAGACAAGCATAAAGAGGCTGGACATCATGTAGCTAGTCGTAATTTAGTAGTCAACTGCCGTGGCGGTACTTCCGCTTGTGACGAAACGATTAAATTATCTTAAGAGGCAAAGAAGCAGGACGAAACTTCGATTTCAGCATTGCAACAGCAAATATCGTTTCAGGGAGCAACACGTTATCGACCGTATTCGTCTGCCAGCGATTTGTACGGCCCTCACCTATGATATGACAGGAGAGATAAGATTGTCCCAGTGAGATAACGTGATACTAACCGCGATGTTCATTTTATGACGTGCATCGAAAGGCCCTCTGGGTGTCCACAAATTTTCTCACGTGTCATAATCATCACGTAAGTTGGGAAGAAGTTAAGGTCTATTTGTTCCTTTTTCTTTTCGTAGCCACGAATTAATCACTTGCGGGCCGCTATTTCTGATAAATCGAATCTGTTTGTGAATCCAAAACAGAGATCTTTC
This sequence comes from Varroa destructor, assembly GCF_002443255.2. Taxonomy (NCBI): domain Eukaryota; kingdom Metazoa; phylum Arthropoda; class Arachnida; order Mesostigmata; family Varroidae; genus Varroa; species Varroa destructor. Next base: position 4,570,857 of record NW_019211456.1, read on the forward strand.
TTTTAACAGAGTTGGTAGATGGGACGCTTCACAAACGACGTGCGGTTTCGGAGCACGGGCTGAATCCGATTCATTCGGAAGGTCTGGTCCGTTACTAGAAACTCCCAGGCTTTAAACCGCTGTTTGACGAAGCTCGAAAATATTTCAGCCCTTGACGCCGTAGCAAATGCCGTTCGGACGTCCAAAATGCACCGCAACGTATCATCCCCATTGGCCAAAGCGGATCGAATATAGCCTGTGGCATTGGATTCGTCAATTGTACTACTACTGTTCCAGAATGACTTTTTACTCAGACTCAGAGATACAATGAGCTTTATCCGCCGGCGTGAAGGTGGTCCGATGATTTTTAGGAATTATGCCAATTACCGGGTATGCAACCCTCCCGAAAACAAGCATCAGAGAGAACGATTCGGCAAGTCATGAAGTGTTGACTTTCGAAAATTGTTTACTTTAAATTCATCGAATCATACAAATCTTGAATCGACTGACTAATTAGCTATCCGTTGTTATAGATTAATGCAATAAGAAACAATCCTTTGAAGAGAATGAAGCTCAACCATCAAAGAACTGGTAGACGCGCAATAAAGTAATCATCGATGATTGAAAGCTGGAGTTATGGTTGAATTATAAATGCTGGAATGAAGGTAAGCCATACGTTAGAGACTAATATAGTTGTCTGCATGATGTAGATGTTGAAATCTAAAGTAGGTGTTACAAAACTACCAAGATCCCTTATCGATTAGAGTAGAAGGGAATAGCGTCTTTACCACAGGGCTATTGATGTTTTTTTCTATTAGGGCATGATCCTATTGTAGTGTTCATACCATCGAAACATGTACTGCGACTTGTCAGTTAGGTGAGCAGAGCTAGACAGACCGAATTTAGGGTTGTCGGCATATAATGTGAATTTAAAATAAAAAAAAAAATAATCACGTTTTTTTTTGTTTGCTCAAGTGGAAAATAAAATTAGTCGGAGGCAATAGATGCCAGGACACTAAGACGCGCTTGCCGGAACTATCGGAATTATTGTTGTTGGAGTGGTTATATATCTCAGAGCGCTAAGCATTTGTTAATGCTAATAGAAACCGTCTTTTTTTATTAGCTTAGAATCGTCGAACGCTTTTGGGCACCTCAAAATATTAACAACCAAAGTAAGCACAATATATAGAATAAAATAGGTCGTTGTCGTGGACGGCTCACGTTTGAATTATATTATCCAGCTACTTGAGTGCGGATAAAGGCGTGCTATTTTTCGTGTAGTGAGACCACGGATTATGAGAAGTTGGCATAACTTCATGAACAGCACACGAGCGACTGAAGCCCATTGAACTTAAACAAAATCGACTTGATACATTTTTCAGAAGATGTACGCAATGACAGATCGAACAGCTAAATTTCAACACCGTATCTACGAAAGACAAGGTGCCGAAGTTTCGACATTAAAAATGCCGTTGTACCATGTAATATGGACGATGTGAGGTCGGAGGTCAATTTTGGCGATCACCTGACTTTCTTTTTTAATTAGAAAAAGAATGGAAAAAATAGAAAGGAAAAAGCGGTGGAAGTTCTAAAAAGTGATTAAAAAAAAAAAACTACTAGGAGAGAAATTATTCAGAACAATTAAAATGTAACATTTACATTTAAATAATGGGCTTAGGTCCCTTTTCATTAAATCAAAACAAGAAGTAATTAAGCGAAGGACGATTCGGGAAAGTTTGGATAGGGTAATTAGCTCCCGCGTTATCTCAAAAACTGTTTTTCTTCAGATATCGTATTAAAAATCACTCTCACGGTCTTGTCAGCGTGTTGCAACGGGAATGTGTGATGGGACCAGCTTCGACTTGAAAGCGTTACTCAAGGATAAGTATTTAACGCGAGAAAAAAAAGTTCATCTTTCACATTTCTTGTGCCATACATTTCGCCGGAGCCAATACGATCCATCACAACGTCAGGCCGAAAAGACACGAAAAACGTCGTAAAAAGTGCCCCCCTGTTAAAAGGACGGTACGGTGGCCTTTTCCGTATTTTCATTTTTTTGGGCAAATCTTTTCTTTTGCAAAATTTGCCCGCTGGACAATCACCTTTGTGGTTTTAACGTTAACACGAATCAGAAACTAAAAACCTAGTTCGAACATTTCCTTGAGACGAAACCTGCTATCTTTGTGAAAAGACAGAAAACAATGACGGGGAATACTGTCACAATAGTAAAAATGTGGTGTTTTCTATTCAATGTAACATCATCGGAGCTTATCGTCCAGCTCAAAAGATCGCCATTAGGTTTATAGAGAATCATGATCGACGCTTTCGTAGTCTCGAAAAATCTGTTACCAGATGTGTTTGTCCATCCAGCGTCTTCATATGTGTTGTGATCTGATATGATCAACGGATCAGTGACCGTTAGATTTTCGATCATGATAAGTTTGAACCAAAGCCGACGTATCGTTTGCTGCTAGTTAAGTAGAAACTAGAAACGTCGATTTAAACCCTATTCGTACTATTATTCGAACTAAGTACTATTAGAAGGGCGTACTATATCATTAACTAGCTAGCACTGGTCATTGTCAATGTACAAATTGACAAAAAGGAAAGCCAACCAAAGATTAGAATCTCGACAAACTATGATTCGTCTACGAACAGCATACAAAATAATAAGAAGGCCACAAACTCCTCGTATACCTTGTGTGCACTGTTTGGGGTGATCACAGTAGTTTTACTGAGACACACAAATGTATCATTAAAACAGAATGGGTAAAAAAGATCAATTAGACATAATATCCTGTTTTTTTCGCGATTTGAAGTGCAACCGACGAGTGACTGCTTGCTGAACCTAGAGAATGTCTGCTGGACTAAAGCGTTCCCGTCTTTCTATCGTTCTGCACTATTATCGATGGGCCAACTCAAATTAACAATAAAGACATAATCCTGCACTGCGATTTGCTCGCGTCACCTCCGACTAGCCTGCTGTCCGTTACCCTTTCAGTTGAAGCTCTGGAGACCCATTGGGGTTTACTAGATTCTGCTAGTGGCTATTGATGATGATTACTGGCAGCACATAGACCTAATGGCTGTCACTACTTGACATGGATTCTTAAAATGTTTTTTTTGACATAAATCATCTGTTTCCAAATGTATCGCTTTATCTCCTTCTTATCGAGCGTGCTCGCCACTACATGGTGAATACTACTTAGAACACAACCGCTTTGATGCCTGGTATGGAACGCGGTGCCGCGTTATACTATTAGGGTCACGAATGTAAATAATAAACAGCTTTTAATTCAGACTAAGAACATAAAAGGCCTGGCCGCTAGTCAGCGCGTTAGTAACACATTTTGAGATTTTCACATCCGGTGCCAGCATTGAGCCTTACCTCAGACGGCTTGCTCCCAGCACGAAACAGGGTTTGTCTACGTTCAATTTCAAGCATAGGCCATCACCGATTTGCGCCTATTCAGTGTGGGCTTAGTCTTTTATAGGTTACAAGACCTGGGGATCGATGAGTCCGAGGACCAGGCCGTGGACGTGGAAGCCGCAGAGGCAGTCCGGTTCGCCACATCTATTTGTCTGGGAATCAGACAGCCCCAAAAGACGTACTACCGATGAGGTCACCCTAGTACGGGTATTGTCGTTAGGCTAGCTCTGGTCCATGTGGTCGCCGGCGCTGAAGAGAAGGACAAAAGAAGAATCTTGCTTGGGAAGGGCTAATGGCGACGAAGTGAGGCTTAGCCGACAAACGCAACTATGAAGCCACCAAATACCGACGGGAAAGGCTCCAGAAACACAAGGCGCCTGGAACGTGTGAACGACGGAAGTGCAAAGGCACTCAGACCTTAGAAAGGATTGTACCGATAACGCACAACTGCTAGGGAGATGGGCTGCTAGGCGACGTTGCAACGAGACCACTAGCTGGAAGCGCAGCCGCACGCAGTACGCGCAGCATGGCGGATAGCAATAGCCGATGGTCAAAAAGGTAAAGATGTTATTTCATTTTCAGTAAATGCGTAAGAGCGCCAGCCGCTACCCGATAATACTGCTAGTTCATGACCAACTACCCAGTTAGTTACCTATACTTCAGTATATCAATTTACTTCAATGTATGCCAAAAGTCGTAGGCGAGATTTTCTTAGTCGTTTCTTATGGCTATTCATTCAAAAATAGAGCTGTGCTTTTTATTTGATGGAATGAAGTTTATTAAAATAATCAACCTTCACCTTGTGTTTGTCCATTGCTGTGTTATTATAATAACCGCGTTGCCTTGATTGTATGTTATTGTATGTTAAATTACTACGTGCGCTTAGTTACGCCCATAATTACTGAATGTCTTAGAAAACTGTCGATTTGTTGAATCATTGTCGATACAGGTGGCCGAATTCTACACTGTTTCTATACTGGATCTTGCAGATAGAAAATGCACGACCAATTATTAATTATATGTTGATTATTTCTCTGGCCGAACGATTCGTACGATGATATATATATATATAGATTTTCGTGCGGGCTTCCATCTATCGCCCTTCACGCATAGCCTCGATGAGGGCCCTCCACTGTAGCACCGTTCGTTTTCAAACTGATCCATAGATTTGTTATTAATAAAGTATATAGACACGTGCAGCGAACAGGTACTTGGTCTGACCGAAATTGATCTGGCTATATTTTAAATGGTTCGAGCAAATTACATAAGGGAACATTGACGGTCAGTTGTGTCGGTGATGATTCTGCAATGTTCAATACATATGTGTAACCGTGTTTCATCAAAATGCTCTTCATTCATGGTGATAGAAGGTATTAGTTTTGCTATATTTGTGCATAGTCATTCCCTACACCTGAAACGTTATTTCGAATATTTTTCGCTGAAGGTGAGTGAGAACGTTACGAGAATTGTACATTTCGACGAGCACATGTCCACGGCCTGAAGGGCACAGGTTCACTCAGGACAGGAATCACACTCACTACGTGTTAAAACGGACATGGGTCAAATGTGACAGAGTTGACTGAATGAAAAAAAGATCATCGCTATGCGATGTTTCTTTTGCCGCTATCTGTGTTACTAGCAGCGGCGATATACAAAATTATACACCGTTCAAGTTACCTGCCCAAGTTACCTGTTATCATCGGTTATCGGTTAAATATCGGTTATCAGTACAGCAGCGCAGATTGCCAAATCGAAATTTTGTTCTATCAAAATATAGTCTCTTTGCGTGTGCATGCTGCATGTTTTGTACTGTCAAGAGCAATATATTGAAGGATATGTCAAGAATAGGGTTGTCTTGGATACGATCGTATAAAAATAAGATGAAATACATTGACAATCGCACAGGATTAAAGCACAGCTGTCCACCAGTGTATCGTCAGGACGTTAATGTGCGTATATTAGTGAGTATAGCACATCATACGTTCACTGCAGATACGTTCCGAAGAACTAACTTCGTATCGTCCACAGCCTGAAGATCGTCGTCTTCGGTCGGCCAAAGCGCGACCAAAATCGTCAAATTTTAGTTGACACGACTTGTTGAATAACTCTGATGGGTTTAATATATAGGTAAAATAATAATATGAAGTGACTGTTTGCTACATGAGAGACCCTTCCTATATACGTGAGCAACAGCTTTTGCCGACAACGAGGATTTTCAAAGCTCGTCGGTTATCAAAATCAACAGCCTCAAAATAGGTTTCCGATTTTAGAATTTGACAATAAATACTGTGGACTCCAATGTACTTCTGTCCACAGTCGGTTACCCAACGTAGGCCATTTAAATACAACTACGATAAGGCCGTACGTCGAATAAACAGAAAACGGTGTTTATCCGCTGCCGCCGCTTCACTCATAGCAGTATTTACTTTTTTCACAAAATGTAACAAGGTCGTTTTTTTTTTTGTGAGCTTCTACCGGCGGCGTTCATATACAAACTGATTGAACAGTAGAATTTTCATATTTATCTTGGAATGATAAAGTTTACAAAAAAAAAGCTGTGAGAATATAATTCGGCAATAAATTTCACCTATCTAATGTTGTCGAGATCTTGTCAACGGATTTTTCACTTAAAATTTGAAAAGAGGTCGAATCCTATCTCGTTTTATATTTGAGCTCGAAAAGCTTTTACTTCTTTTTTTTTTTTTGTATCAAGTTAGTGTTTTTTTCCTTTAATACCGTTGGCCAATGTATGAAACTAACCGCTTCTCCTAACATTTTCACTATAGCTGAATTGAAAATATATCTTTAGAAAGCTTTTCACAGCCTAATTTCTACCAAATTAAAAGCGATGCATATTGAAATGGGTGCCTGTTTCAATCGGCTTAAGTTATTGTAAGTAATTTTGTGTCACCCTGCTTTCCGCATGCCAAATAGAAGGCCCATAATGATCTCCGTGAAATACAGAATATCAAATGAATATTTTCTTTCCAAAAGACATTCCGAAAGTTAATGAGGATATGCTTTGCCGTTGCTCTGTTGGCCAAACATGGACCATTTGAATAGGACCAGTGTCCTTATTTCAAAGCAAGAGAAGAATATAGTAGAAACAGCAAGGCTTATGAATTGTTAATAAAAAAAAATATAATGGTACTAGTAGAGGCGAACCGTGTTTACCGATAAATTATGCCGTCACACTTTTTCGGAAATCTCACATCCCTTGCAAAATAAATAAATGCGTGAAACCGAATCCGTAACTACCTCGTGTACAGCTAATTATAGTAAAAGAGGCACAAGAAATATATACGTATATATATTGTATACTTAAGGCACTCGTCACTGCTACATCCAATGAGATATATATATATACAAGAAGACGCTTCGTCTAGTTCACGCTCGTGAATGCAAAAAACGAGCTCCATTTTCTACTATCGTGTATAATTATAATAAAAAAAATATTAGGAATATATCTTCATTAATAGTGAAATGTGTTGTCTGTGTGCATATGGTATATACGCTGCTCTGACGATTATGATCGTGGTCAGATAAGCGTGCATCCTGCATCGTTGCCGGTCTAATAGTTTCTCCAATGCGCTTGTATCAGAATCGAGCAAAAGAGGCATGAGCGGTCTCAATGAACGAATGAAATTGTATATCTTGATGTATATATATATATGTGTGTGTGTTTTTGCGCTAGATGGGGCTGTAGTTAAATCGCATTATTGGAGTTTTTCAGTGCTTCGATAGCACATAAAATATACGCGCTTTATATCTGTTGTGCTGTACCCAAACTAAAATATAGAAAGTAGCACTTTTTTTTTGCAAAGTATCTTGTCATATCCTATTCTTTTACCTAATATCCATCGAAATTATAGCTAGGAACACCTATGTTTGTACGACAGTGTCCCGCTTTCGACGAAAAGACATTGCGCGATTGACGTGGGACCAATCGAAGGGCACAGAAAAAATTAAGAACACACAATGTTTGACACAAGGTCTCCGCTGCCCAATCTGTCGTTAACAAATCTGTTTGCTGCCTGTTTAGCTGCCAGTAATGTTTTGGTGCTCCGTTCAAAAGGTAATGAACTTACAGATTCACCGGTACACAAAAAAAAACTTTCAACTGTTTCCACTTGATATAGGTGAACGGTGAAGATAACAAAATGTTGCTCGTAATCTATGCCCCCAAAGCCAATGACATCTGCCTATCTGTTGATCCGTTTTCCAATCGAGCTCATCCTGTTGAAACTCGACGAGGCAGCATGCTGGAACGATCCATGTCCTCCTGCTGTCCGGCCTTCCGAGTAAAGATTACGTTCGTTTCGACTATCTTAACAAGATGCACTCTCTTCTCCTGTTCCGTGATCGAATGCTGGGTATAATCCTTACCGTTGCACAGACCCAACCGTGAACCATTTATTACCAATGCAGCACTTTATGATGACTGGTCAAACAAATCCTATATATTGGGCTATGCAAAACTTTGATGCCAACGTTGTCAGCAGTCGCTTGCATAGGGTTGAAGATTACACACGACGTGGTAATCAGGTCCGTTGCCTCAATTTTTAGGTTACTTGGACCCGTTTGGTAAGGTACCGTTTCCATTGCGTCCTTTCCTCTTGCGGCTGCGAGAATTTTTTGAATTGCTGGTTGAATTAGATGACGTTGACGACTGCATTACCTACACACAGCAAGATTAAGCATTTTTTAACGTTGGCCTAGACGCTGATGGTTGGCAAAACCTCTGCCAACTTCTAACCATTCCATTAGGCCTTGACCACTAAGGCCCTGGTGGTTCTGGGACAGTGTGTCTGCCGTTCGTTCATTTCAGAATAGTTAAATGTAGTGCAAAAGGCCATGAATAGCGTATTTCCTTTACAGTTCGAAATAAATTTAGATCGTATAATCGCACTCGTAATATATGCGGAATTGGTGCATATCGTGCCGAAGGCATTACTGCCCATTGCGGAGTATCGACCGTTGAGTGGTCTTAGCCCTTGCGAAGATCGTATAGCGGTGCTATCATATAGATATGGAACATTATCCGACGAGAAATTAAAAAAAGTAGAAAATTGACCTTAAATAGCGCAGATACCTTTTTCGTCGTTTGGTTCTGTGAGCTGCAGCGAGATTCCTGCATTGAACTGCTCATGTGTTCGACCACCTACGAGGTATAGCAGAAGTTAGAATAATAATTGTTAAAATATGCATAAGGCCTCCACAAAAATGTTTTGACATACTTTGCCAAGTTATTTGAGATGAAGTGCGGCTACGTTGCAGGTTCTTGTCAAACAAACGTGTTTAAAATTGGACCTTTTATCGCAGGTCTACTAGAACTATGAACACTTCAGGAATCAAACTTGAAGTGCCAGTAGCGAAGACAGAATTTCGTCACGGACGCTATTATTCACTGTCACAAACAACATTGTACTTAGGGTAAACTCTGGATAAAGTATACTTCACTGATATCTATAGCTCCGAACAGCTTTGCTTATCGCGATGTATAGTAAGTTAATTTTAAGTACGAGCTTGGATCTTATGCTGACGTACTTAGAGACATTAATAGAGACGTTGGTGCCATTTGTGATTGCCGTTGATATTGCACATAACAGACAATTTGTATACAATGTAACGAGGCTAAGGGAAAGTAGAAGTAGGCGGTAATATTAGTTAGGAATAAATAATTCCGCATCGACATAAAACGAAAGCTTCGTTATTAATTCAGCGCGTCTGCTTGTTCCCATATTAGATTGCGTCATATTTGAAGAAAGCAATTAACCTAAGCCCCAATCGGCTTCCGAGCTTATCTATGTTTTTTGAGGTATTCTTTCAGTCTTAGCTGGGTGACTAGCAATAGTCGTCCACTGCGTCAGCGTGAACGGATCGGTGGTGCAAAAAACGAAGAGTTTCTACTGGTCTTCCTCGGGTATAGGCTCGATGAAATGCTTTTCACCACTAGATGGCTGTTTTTACGGTTAGATGAGCATACCCCGCTGTGATACTTCCACCTTGACTGCATGCCACACCGGGGGATGCGGAATCACTAGAAATAGTAGCTCCGTAGGTTTCGTCGACGCTTTTCAGATCAACATCTAGCTTACATATTGCGTCTGTGCAAAATAAGTCTTTTATTAGTGAATATACATTTAGTCAGTTTGCATCATGAACTGTACCCTCACCTATCGTTATAGTAGCGTAAAAAGCTATGGGTCAGCATGGTACATACTGCTATAAGTACTAGTAAGCATTATGGGTATAAGCAATGGATGATGATAATTGCCTCACTGTAAGAGATGAGTGAAATAAGTGGATGACGTTTGTCAACGCGTAGTCTTTCCCATTCAATCGCCGTTTGAAGTTTCTCTCTCCCTTTTTTAGCTCGTTGCCCCTCATACCTTAACCAACTTTTTTTCGGCGATTTTGTCCATCTGTCCTTCCTGCGTGGTTTGTTGCATTTTCTCCGTTAATTCATGGACCGTGGTACTCTCGATCTGCTGTTCCTGACTGCGTTCGATAATAATGGTCGAATCTTCGGCATCGGTTGCTGATGGCGACACCTCAAGCGACTTCATCTCCTCCACCACCTGCAAGCGACGACGGCGCCGTCATCATTACCGCATTGCCCCAGCAACAAATAGCAGTGCGAAGAGAAATCCGACCGCAACCGACAGAAACGCGACCGAAAAATAGCATAGTTGATATGTTGAATTGCTGGACAAGCTCAGAGGTAACGCACGCAGCTAGCAACGATTCGATTCTCAATTGAGGTTAAGTTTCATTGTAAGTTAAACTGCCCCAAAGCATTAACAACAGCAGCCACCAAAGCACGAGAAGAGGTTTTTAATAATGCAAACGTGTCATGCAGTATACAACCTTCATTTTGGATATATTGGTAGGGTGTGACCGACGTGTAGCGCGCTAATATTCCTTGTTTCAATGAACAAATTAAGCGCACGGACGCCCCAATACTTACTGAGCATAGTTTAGTAAATGGTTTTCATATAATTTTTTATAATTACTTAATGTAAGTTAATTATTCCCTAAAGGATTCTATGAGCTATCTAGGCGTAAAATTATAAATTATAGGCGAACGAACCGTGACAAACTGCGCAATGATATCAATGTACTATGAAAAACAACAATTAAAAAACACCTATGTTTGTTTTTGTTTGATCTCGTCATCGGAAGCTCTTCATAGCATCTAAAAATTTTACTGAGTTTCGCAGGGATGCAAATCTCGTATTCAGTCAAATGCTTGTCAGACGATGGGTATTTGAAAAGTCTGTACGTAAGTCAACAGTACACAGTAAGCGATACCATGCAGGATTTTATGAAGACCACTGCACGCTAACAATGCACGACATGTACGGAACCGCATACAAAGCACAAGACACAGGGCGAGGCGTATTTGACTGCATGTGGTGGCTAAGCTTTCAAATTGCAGGTCATACAATTTGTACACTTTGGTTAGAAAGAACAGAACTATTGAATCGGAATAACAGTGTTTGTGACTGACAAATACGTACCGAGCTGATCCCAGAATCGGTATTCGGTGACTCCAGATCTTCAAGGCCGCCTGTTACCTCTTCGGTAAAATTTCCAATAATCTTCCCTATTAGATCAGGATCTCTGCCGTTAACTACTCGGGTTTCCTCCGAAACAACGACTGCCTTTTTAGTGACCACAACCTGTTTCGAGAAGCATGAAAACCCTAAGATTAAGGTGCCACGTTTTTAATCAGAGTCATAATTCACTACTAAGTAATCTCCTCTCGGTGATTTTAATACAGTAACCTTTTTAACTCACAAAAACGCTAAGATTGCGGTGAAGATTCTCCGTTTACTACGTCAGGGTTCCGCGAAAATGTTATAGCTTCCAACAACTTTGATAACGTACTGCCGCTTGAATAAAGGTGTTTTTTTTTTCTTTTTTGCACATGGATAAGTTGAGCTCGCTATTACTGTTAGGATTTTGCTTGAGACAAACAGTAACTGATGCACTTGGCACTCCCCCAATCTTTCAAACAAGAACAAGGCCTACTCACTTCAACTGTTTCAACCTTGTATCCTTCGCCCTCCTCGACCTGTTCCTTGACTTTCCGTTCATCCACGTGTTCACTTTCGACCCTCCGTTCACCGGTGCCATCTTCAATCTTTTCAATAGCGATCGTTTGCTGTTTCCGTTTGTCATGTGATTCTTTCGTGTCGACCTATCCGCGTCAACAACAGACCCAGATAGGACGAAGCAGACAGAAGAGAATGCGCAAAGCATCGGGTCGATTGGTCGCGTTAGATTAGAATATTTAATAGATTAGGTCTGAAGCGAAAGCGGAAAGTAACACTAGCTAGCATCTGCGTTTATTGATTTGTTGATCCATATAATTGTATCACATGCGTTCATAAAGGTACTAGGAACAGGTAATGCTGAATACATATTATACATGAGACGAGTTATTAATTGTAGTTTGGGATTAGATAAACGCGACTAATTCTCAGTAGGTTTTGTAGTTTAAAAGGTCTTTTATTTCACCTGTAACATCTAGATATTGTTGTTCTATCATTTTGTAATTATATGGTAGCGTCATTGTGCTTGTGTACACGGCTCACAGAAAGGAACTTCTACTATTACAAAGCAAAAAGCTCAAACTTTTCCACGCACACATAGCATTAGTGTGTATTTATTACCTAGGTGTTAACTATGACTAACCTTGCGATCATTTTCAGTCGTGACTTTATTGTCCTTCTTTTCAGCTGTAGGCTCTTTATCCTTTTTCTCTAGGGTAGCGGATTTACGGTCTTTGCGTTCCGGTGTAGAGCTTCGACGTTTTTCCGGTGTGGAGCTTCGACGTTCCTTGATTATTTCCTTGGCCACCTCCTATGTACGTATATAACACGACGAATACAGTATATATCGCAACATAAGTGCAATGTACTTCGATTACTGTGAATGCTGTATGCTGTTGAGCAGCATGTATTGTCGACTACAAATGCACGCGTGGTACTGGCCGGATTCTGATTATCATGCAGTCATTTGCGGTTAGGTGCCTGACACTAAATGACGCGCTATATTTAACACTTGTACTATCTATTACCGTGTACATATCTGCTCGACGTGGGAAATTGTTTGACCTAAATATTTACCTTCTCCTTGACGGTGTCCTTCTTTTTGACCGAACGCTTTCGCTTTGGCCGTGCATCCTCATCCAGCACTAATACTCCCATAGGAGCCGTCGCTTTTGTAGCTGACACTGAGACACGATCGAGCTCCGAGGCTGAGTTGAGATAGAAACCTTCCCCAAATGGTGTAAAAACAGTTGACGAGATTCCATTGATGTCATCCTTGCGGCAACAATCGGCCGTAATTATCCGGCGCAGATCGGGCAGTGAGAACACCATAGCTTGACCTTGATTCGTCATGGCTACCAAACAGAATTCATTACGCTCAGAATTGGAGAACTCTGCTGCTTGGAGCTTGCGCAATCGGGACCCCTCATTAGCAGTCAACTTTACTTTATGTAAGGGTTTAAGTTGAGGTAGCGAAAACACTTTGATCTGTTCCTCTGAGCAAATAACTACCCGCCACAAATTGGGTATAGGGCTTTCCTTCGGCGGATTTTCATGGCATAAATATCCATGGGAGTCAACTACAAATACACCGAGAACAGGAGCATGGTGCTTTAAATGTATTTCTTTGCACAGAGACATTGTTGCCTGGTTGTCATCGCCGCTGCGCTTTAGCGTATAAACAAACACGGATCCCTGATTTGTAGATGCCCAAAAAGTACGGGATGTGTTTGCGTGCGAGAGGATATATGCATCGCTAAATACTAGAGAACGAACCATTGACGAGAGCCCATCGTCCTGCATAATTCTCGATTCTACTTGCCTCTCAACCGGTTTGACATCGTCTAAATTTTTTGCCGTTTTTCCGCGTTGCGAACGACCTTTGCGTAGGCGACGGAAACTTTCCCTGAGTGACTTTTTGAAGCTCTTACGACGCACCATGTCACCTGAATGCGCCCCTACGCCTCCCAAGTCGCTTACGCTCAATGTGCATTTGAACATCACCACCTGTTCGGATAACAGGTCGACGCAGCCGAAACCATGAGCTGTACCAGCTGCGACGAGACCCCATTTTTCTGTGATAGCGAGTGCCGTCAAGCCAGCTGGAGGTAGTACTTGCACCAAACAAAAGACATGGTAGTTACTCTTAAGATTACCCTCTGGGTCATAGTTCAATTCATCGTGGCCTTTCCATACGAATTGGTCACGATCGCCAACAAGATTTAGAGTAACTACCTTAGGATCATTCTTCTTTTCCAGTCCTAACACAAGGACTTGTCCAGCAGTGCCTCCTACGACGAGTGTTCCAGTTTCTGAATTGAAAGCGAGCTTCTTAACTGCAAACCGGGGATCGTCTGAATACGGATCAAAGAAACCAACCTTTGTGAATTGTAGAAACTCATCTTCGTCTTGGTCTACACTGCGCGACGCCTCGTGACAGCGTTCATTGAACACGAAGTTTGTGCGGATACAGGCAAGCAACTTCATGACTACTCCAGTTGCATCGTAGATTCGTACACTTCCATCCTCGTGACCTGTGAGAATGAGTTCACACTTTTCCGCTTCCGCCCCCTTACTCTTGTCTTTCTTTTCTTCCTTGTCATCTTTTTCTATTTTGTCGGGTAATTTGCCCCCGGTAATCGGCCACGGCGCAGTGGACCAGTCATCGTTGCTGAGGGTATCAGTGAGCTTCGTCACGATCTCTTGAGGAACACCTGGGGCATGAATCACGTTAGTGATGGCTGAGCAGTGCAATGGAAACAGATATGGCAACGGAATTTGCTTAAAATCATTTAGGCTGATCGCTACGATTTCCTCTTCCGCCAGAACGACAATCACCTTCTTGGCTACGACGAAAAAGTCGATCACCTTTGACGTAAACTCGAACACTTTACGCTCAATAGGACCATGATGAACCGACAACGTAGATCGATCGCCGTATTGGGCCCGTGGCATTCCTCCTGAAAATATCAGGGTTCGCTCATTGTCGAATGCGTACAGTTTATCTATAGGCTTGCACGGGTGGGGACCATAGATTTGATCGACGTGTTTTGTAGAAGATGAAAGGATAGTGCTCCAAACCGCAAAACCGCCATCTCTGTGACACGAGACGAACTTGCTTTCATCAATAATGTAAACTGAGGAAAGCTCCTTCCGAGATATGTACGTTTGCTTAACCGAGAGTTTCGAGATATCGAAAAGGACGAGGATTCCTCGCTGGTAGCCAATGACGCATTGATCCTGATTTATGCAGCGAATACATTCGACACCGCCGGGACTAACCTTAAAATCATCGGACACCTATGAACAAAGTAGACAAAAAATATTTGTATTAAAATTACCAACGATTACATGATTGTAACTATAACTAATAAGTTGTTCCTTTTATGGCTATTCGTTAGATGGTTTTTCTAGTTTATCGATAAGCATTCAAGTTAAGAATACTGGCAACCAATTCATTCGGAAAAAAGCTGGAAGCGGTGTTGACATCTGAAGTTGACGTATGTTACCTTTTTATACGTTTAAGTATTAGTTTAGAGAGAATGATAGAGCGGTACCTTTTCTGTAATGAGATCTCTTTGCACGACGATGTCAGTGAACTTGAACGTGTCAAGGTCCAACACATGGACGTCCCCCAATTCAGTACCGATATAGCTTTGCTTCTTGTTTGGAGTCACACAAATGCTAAAGATAGGTTTCTTAAAGTCTGAAATGGTCTCGACAAGTTCAAGCTGAGTATCCACAATTTCCCATAGCGACAGTTCATTGTTATCACCAAGGGTCACCAACCGTCCTAGCAAATGAAATGATAAGACAGTTAGCAAAAATAGTAATAGGCTAAGGTCCTATCGTTCTAGATCTAGCGATCGAGTTACCTTTCAGACATGTTCTAAATTAGAGATATTACGTCGTTCTTCTTTTTTGTACTTACACAATCAGATCACAGACATAGAGAATCTTCGGACATACCGCCATTTTTGTTGGTCGTAAGATTTACAGGAAAGGCTTAGCTTTGTAGACATCACATATTGCCACTTACCCTGGCCCGGTACAAAGTGGGCTTGTATAACGCTTCCTTCAGAAGGATGGTAACTGATGAATTCAACTCCAGGTCGACCGTATACTCGGACCGTGCCAGCTTTCGTGCATATACAAAATAAAGATAGTTCCTCATCTAACGCAAAGCAGGATGGAGCGTGCGGGAAGCCATGAGACATCGTCTGTAATTGATTGTTGGCATGTGCATGTGTAATATGCCTAGACTATGAGACAAAATAACAACATGGCCTTTTCATATACATGCCATTATCATTTTAAGTTATTATGTCTGCCATATTACGACAGACAACTGCATAGAAGTAATGAAGTGGCCATGAAACTGACCAGATTTCGACCTCAACTTTATTTATTTATAAAAGTTCTATATATAGCATTTTTATGAAAAAAAGAATACATGTAAGTAGAAATGATTTATCATGTACAGTGAGCTGTGCTAAATTTTGTTTACATAATATCAGCAAACGCAGAAAGCAAGGACAAAATTCGTCAAACAAGGCTTGTGCTATTCCATGTTGATACGGATTATTTAGTAAATAGAATAACTGGATAGATCAGCTGATGTTCGATAATAAGTGTCAGTTCTCAGAAGGATTGCGCAGGCTATCAGGCAACGCCCTTCACAATGCAGCGTAAACGCTGTGTGTAATAAACGCTTCATTGGTCTACTGGCTATATTTTAACAACATTTTATTGTTAATAGGTCAAGAAATTGTCGTTTTGATTAAAGGTCAGTTCGATTTCTCATCTCGGGGAAACGATCTTCAAAAGAATCTTCATGTATCTATTGTAGGTATACAACCAACCGAACGAATTCCATGTGCGATCGTGTAGAAGACATCATGAAGTGTTATCTTTTTTATTTCATTTACTATCGCTGCACTATGCCGACTCACGATTTCGAGTTCATACTCACCCGCGAAAAGGCGTACAATTCCTTTACAATTTTCGCTCGTTCGAGTGCATATCCTCGGCGGCCCGTGATGAACTTGAACATGGCGACAGCCGTTTGTGTTGCGGGAGCCCAAAGACCCGCGCTATTTTAGCGACTAAGCCTTTTGCTCACAGATAGGCTAGATGACAAAATGAAAGACTTAAATACTACTATGCTAGTCTAAAGTGAGATTCTTTAAATGGACGAAGCTTTACCCGCTGCTAGTAGAAAATCTATTTATTGTTATTAAATCCAGAAAATCCGATCAGCGATAAAGCTACTAACAGTAATATTTCGGCTATAATTTTAACTAATTTCCTTCGTATTATCGCTTACAACAAACCTAGGGTATGTTTGCAGTTCATTCTACTGCACATGTCTTCATGTAGTAAGCTAAACCGAAAAAATGTTTCATTTACCAACCCGCCACTGACTTCTTCAGTCTTGAAGGTCTATCTGTTTGGTCTACTCTCCGATGCTAACAAAGCAGCTTATGACAACGTCTTATACTGTATATGTGTGCAAAATTCACAGTCATATCCTTCTGCTATCATTGCTACTACGTCTAGGAAACATCCTCATCCTTACAGAAGCCAAAAAATATAATAGAGCAACTGCCGACGCGACGGCGGGGACACGGGCGCCAGCGCCCGCGAAACTGTCGAGCTAAGTGAGCGCAAAGGCAGATACCGAATTACGTCAAATAGCTGGCTTCCCTTGCCGCACACCCCTTCCCCACAAATTCGACAGTTCGTGATCGACTTATTGCTGCCCTACGCATTGCCCCTGACAGCATCGAGATAATATAGGGGAAAATAAGATGCACATGTCAGGTGAGGACGCGAGCTTTTGATTTCAGCAGCTGGGAAACGGGGCTCTCCGAGGTCATCATGAGTTGGAATATATACGACATGATGAATCCATAATCGGAGCGTTATCATCCGTCGCGCCGCTTCGCAGAATGGAATAGATTGCCAATTATCAGCAAAGACGTGTTACGCGTATAATGCCTTTGCAACGGTTTTCGTCGCGAGGTACGTTTGTGCGCCCGCATGTGAACCTTACGTCGGACTTCTGAATCAACATGCCTCCGTTTAATACTTGCGCCACGTATACTGGAGGCATGGTTTACTCTGATTTATCAAGCATTTAGAGGGGTAAACAGAAGCATAACTATAATGGCTTACACGCATGATACAGACGGATTAAAGAGATACGTCAGTTGACCGTTCTTTAAAGACTTTCGTTGATTCTTGACCGCTTTGCCATCTCGTTATCTATGGGATCTATTCGTATAATAGATAATCTATTAAGTGCTCTGTTCAAATTGAAGAAAATGATCACTGCTTAGCATTTTTGCTACACTAGTAAATCTATAGCTCTCAAACATCTGATACTTTTTGAAATACTTAAGCTGACGGACCTTCATCTTTTGAGAATCATTGATTTAGTAGTCTGCAGTTACTCGAGTATATGTAAAGCTCCGTGGGAAATGCCGACCGTTTTTGAAGAAAAATTAAGGAAAATATTTTTTACTTTGAAAATGATATTGTTAAGCTAAACAATGCATCATCTTAATCAATTCCTACCATATTTCACGAAAGTTGCATCACTGTAAATTTGTAGCTCACGAGTGAAAATTGTGATTTTTTGATACCTTTATAGAAACAAAATTAACATCATTAACGAAATTGTGCAGCAGCGGAAACAATGCCAGTTTGATGGTGCAGGATCCAGCTATGTGTTAAAATTTTCTGTTTAAGTTATTTCAACTCTTCTGGGTAGCTCTGACATTGTAACAGTGCTCGGTAGTTCCGGCAGATTTTTTTCAGGGGGTCGTTATAATCTTATTAGTCGTTAACAGCAAAGGTTCGAGTAAATCATTTCTCCAGATAGCAGCTATTTACGATGCACATTCTGGGCACGTTAGGTAGCATTCTATTATGACCCATTTTTCATCACCCGTAACGAATCGCTCTATAGCTGATTTGATTTTGTTGTGATGCTATTAATAGTATCACTGATGGAAACGCGATCCATTAAACTCATTCGCGTCAACGCCGTGCGGCAACGAAACATTGAACTTACTTTTTGTTAGCAAACTTGTTTCAAGTAAGTTGAAAGTATTTGGCGATGGACGCTTAGTTCTCACCTTCCACAATAAATTCACCAACTTTTCTCGTAATTGGTTTCAAAAGTGCGACATGGGAGAAGGAAGCGACGGAACCACTTAGTCCATTTCTTTTAATAGTGGCCCATAGCATTTTTTTATGCGTCTAGAGAACAGCTATGCTTTTATCATAAGGAAATTATAAAGTACAACTAATTTTTGCAGAAATCATCCATCTGCAGGACTTATAACCTGAGACCTGTAACTTCGAAGCCATCTGGCGAGAAAATGGTCAATATTTTCTCGACAACCCAATATAAGTACAGCCTCATTATGATCAGCTCGAACATCAAACAACCACGCTTGGGATGTTCACTCTTAACATATGAAGAATTAGTACTTTCTGTATTCGATCTTGCTTCTGCATCGGCCTTAATAATGGACCCTCGGAGAAGTTTGACTTTGCAGGGTGGAGCTAAGTACATTTTACAGCCGTTTTAATCACTTCAACCGCTAACTTGTCACACTTGACGATAGGTACGCCATCTTTGTTCGCCAAACCACTTACGGCCTGATTTTTTTCAATTTCGTTACTCACTCTGTACATTTATAAATAAATCATCTCAGCCTTTCCCATCACATCACATCACATCGCTTCTGTAAAACCCGATACGAATGACCCCTGCCGGATCGATCGTGCAGGACTGCTGTTGCTGACGATGGTGATAACGATGTCAGAATAACAGAACACACATTAACATACTACACTTCTTCCGGCCACCTTCCTAACTTTAAACTGTACAAAGCAATAAGATGCACAAGGTCTCATCAAAATCATTTGTGGAGGCTCATTGCTTTAGTAGCTGTCTTGTATCCATTTTGAAAAACTCAGCTATACACGACCTCTAAACGTGGCCCTATTAAGGCTCACTCATTCGTCGTTACTAGTTTAACTATAGTGGACAGCGATATCTGTCATAATTTGGTTTACAAACGCCAACAGTACCTTTATGCGAAATGAACTATGTGAATAGATAGTCTACCAGGTCACTGACAATGTCTTTGTTTCGTACTGCTTGAACCGCCAAAACGTCAGACATAAGGCTTTTGAAATTTAGAGATCTCTTAAGAGGAAATCTTAAAAAAAGGAAGCGTTAGCGCAAATCCGGCAACGGTGCTGTGATCCTGAACTTTTTTGCACAAATGATGCTTACGGCACTCACCTCTGCGATACGGGCCTAGCCCGAAACAACTGTGGAGATGACTGATGTAATCATCAATGACTTCGAAATGGCCATAAACAAAGAATAAGACAAAACCCTTCTCCCACAGAAGGGGCATCAGGCAAGCAAGGGTGCGAAGCCCGTGCGGTTCCCCAGTTAGATTACTATTGGGGCAAATCATCTCACGATCTGCTCGACGAGTTGGGCCCGAAAAAGAAAAACGGACTTCCTAATGATTAGTGAATCTAACGCTGACTTACATAGTAGTCGAAGAACTGTGGTGTTTTGATGGAGTAGAATGTACAAAAGACAGGAGCGGAATGCGTTTACAGAGCCGTATGACAGACGATGCCCTTACAATCAGCTCCAGAGAACGCACGGAGGATAGTCAAACTCCGTGTACAAGAGTCGCTCGGATGGAGAGTTGAGCAACGTGACCTGATGATCCGTTGCTGCTGCACTATTGTTCAATGAGGATCTGGGCTGGTTGAAAGTGAACCTTGAAACAGCGATCCAGAATTAGTGGTTTCAATAAGAATAAGTCCGACGGCCAAAGCTGAGTGTCGGCCCACAAAGCAGATCTTAAGGTCTGGTAGTCTAGGTCGTACGTAAACTCAAACCGTCAACGCCATCGTTAACGATTTCTAAATT
Source organism: Varroa destructor (assembly GCF_002443255.2). Taxonomy (NCBI): domain Eukaryota; kingdom Metazoa; phylum Arthropoda; class Arachnida; order Mesostigmata; family Varroidae; genus Varroa; species Varroa destructor. The sequence goes on from NW_019211456.1 coordinate 4,591,300, forward strand.
GTTGAGTATGTTCCGTGTTATCGAATACCAATGAATCTAATAGCGTCAACGATTGCTGTCAATTTGTGATACTGGTCGTTAGCGGTGGCTTGAAAAATCAATATATTACAGCGACATATTTTGAAATCGACAAAACCAGTGCGAAACATTGAAATTTCTTCAAAAACGAGCGGAGGAAACCTGAAGATTTACAAAAAGAATAATAAAAATTAGCTGGGCCACCCGGAATATTGCTAGAGTATTTTAAACGTCAGCTCAACTAACCATCGACACCCGTTATAGCATATGTTTAAATAAATGATGGCTCTTCGTAACATGGGTGCTTTTTGACTTTTTTTACGTGTATGCATCACGATAAGGCTAAGATTTCGATCACGTTCCAGTATGCGATGGACGGATACAGATCAATCGACAATCATCTCGTTTGCATTACAAGCCCCTAAGTTTTTTTTTCGAGTCTCGATGTGGAACAAGCAAAGGAAACTCGACATGTATGATCAACGCTCGAGGATTATGTTGCTATGGAAGTCTAACACGCACTTGCGGCATTTCATCCGTTATTGATCTACGGAACTCTACTTGGGTTACAAATGGAGTTCTTCGAAGTCGTCACAGAACAATAAAACATTGCGCCGATCGACAAGCGGCCCACTTCTGGGTTCATCATCTGAGGTCATCACCCAGCATTTTAGTGGGTCATTTTACCAATAACTAATGCTTCTTCGAGCGGCGACGACATTCATCAGAATCGGTAGGTGAACTAACTACATGACGATTTCCTTTCGATTTCTATTTTATTGCAATGAACGACCAAAATGAATTAGGTTTATTGTCGAGAAAAATATCGAGACGACTCTCTCACAAATGCCTCTAATGAATTTTACATTTGATTTCAACAAGAACCTAGAATTTATCTGGTCTATCTAATTATATATGCAAGAGCAACATCAATGGTTGTAGACAACTAAAGCCAGATTAGTTGAAGGAACCGCGGTTCCCAAACGAAGTGCACGATGTTATCATACGCTCAGTCGATAATGCCACGAACTGCGTCGATCGATGAAGATCCCACGTGTAGAGAACTCACAAGTGTACTATAGAACAGACGGAGAAACGAATGGGTCAGGTTTTGTGCTACCGGCGGCACTGCGGCCACAATGCAGGAGTGAGCTATTTGTGCGCATAGTCCAGCTTAAGCAATAACCGGGACGACGCCACTAGGGAGTCACGCATGTACGTGCACCGGCAACGTCAACCTGAGCTGATTCACAACTATAGATGATAGCGGACGCTTTGAACCTGCGGAAGCAGCGGCAGCAGTACAGCTACGAGTAGACCCCAAGCAATAACACCAGCTTCAGAGAAACCGAGGCGATTCTGGCTGTCGAGTAGCAGCTAGCGTCTCCTAGACAACGAAAGAAGAGATAACATCGCAGTCAACAACAATCGTGCAACATGGAACAACGTCATCACCATGGGCAAGCAAGGAAGCGCCGTCGCTGCTGCTGCTCCTGCTGCTGCTGCTGCAGGAGCTGCAATAGCCGTCGCCGAAAACTAGCGTTAGTGGGCAACGGACCAAGCGACCCACGCGGATCAGTAGCGCGAACGACGCTGACAGAAACTGGAGATCGGCAGATCGGCCCATGAAAGGGGCAAGCCGAACAAGAGAACGACCTGCAGCAGCATTCGCTTCAATGCACGATGCTCGTAGCCGAGTTGGTGTCGTTCTGTGCATCGTAACTACATCTGCTTCTGATGTCTCAGATGGCCGCAGTTAAACCCGCTCGGAGCCAGAAGATAGCAAAGCTGCGACGACTATGCAGAGAGGCAAAGAAAAAAGGCAAAGAACAACGACAAAGACTAGTGCTACTCAACGAAGCACGAAATAAAGCGGACGTTGGCCACCAACAGAAAAGCTCAGGCACAATAGAAGAGCAGTAACACACTCCTTTCTGTTTTTTGCTACTGAATAGCAGCTACTGTCATTTCTGTTCAGCTGACGCCATTCGGGTCTAACGTCACTGTCGTTACTGCAGTTGCAGCTACAACTACCAATGCTGTTACTTCGTTAAACACTATCGCTAAAGTTGAGCCAGGAGATGCAGGATTTCAGCAAGTCTATATCCACCTGCCAGTTCGTCCTTGTCTGCATCTGCTTATCGTTTTATTTCTAGCTATCCTTATTTTGAGCACTCTGCACCGACGCTGTCTCCATGTAAACGCGGTCTGTAGAATTTTTCCATCGAGTAACTGATCGAATTAAGGTACGCGAACCATTAGCAATAGTACGTCTGCCCATATTATAAAATATTGTATTTATATATCGAATTTGCTTCGTACAGATATGGCATGAAGGCGATGGTGAGGGGCGGGAATGTTGACGTCGCAAAACACATTCATCGGAAGGTTGCTTTTCTGTCTGCAGGAACATTTATAGATAGTGAGTACCTTTTCACCGAAAGCCAATTGTCTTTGGGTTGAACCCGTTTTGCCTTTCTGTCGTCGCTGTCACCATCAACGACTCACGTATCATTTCCCGCGTGAGCTGCTGCATTTAGGCAAGATGAGTCGGGAATCAGGAACTTGATCCAATGCATTTTTCCGGACAGAAAGCAATTTATTCCATCGGCTCATAATCGTCCAGGTCCCACTGTGGACGTACACACGACATTTACGTGCTCTTATACGGAAAGTGTTCCGCGTTTGTCTGCCATCTGCCTCTTGCATTACGACAGTACTCGAGGCAGCAAACAGACAAAACAGAGTCGTCACAGGAAACCAACTACCACCGACGCCATCGTCATACAACATTTCTATATATATCTTCGCCCAATGTGTGAGTATGGAGAGTGGGGGGTTACATTGCACTGCTCCCGGCAAAGACAACAGCGACTCGGACGGAAAAACACTGACGAACGTAGCAATGTGTAGCCGGTAGGTACACAATATTATAAGCGCCACGATTGCTGGCCTGTGCTAAGGACAAGCGCACCTTGATCAGATGGATGAATGAGAATAGATTAGGCATATTTCATATCTAGAAGCAGCAATGGCCTAGTTCGAAGGAGAGGAGACATCGCTGACAGACTAAGAAGCGTATTGTGACGCGTCTAATACGCGGCATGCCATGTACGCGCGCCGACATGCATACGGAGCCAGACGGGCCCCGCATAGAACACTCAGTTGTGACATCACTTCTTATTCTGCATATATATGGTATAATGAATTAATTTAATGCAGGATGCCGGTTTTTGCGATAGCAGCAGGGAAGCATAACTACGCATATGCCATTATCCGTTGGTAGCCCTTGCCAAGTTCCAAACACAATTTGATATGCGGTTAGATACTCAATGATAGAAGGATGATGAATCTATCAGATTAAAGATTGACCTTTACAATCAAAGGGGACGTATAACCCAGACTGCAGTAGAGTTCTAAGGAGAGCATGCTGTTACAAATGTACAGTTATCCGCACTGCAAAGTTACTGTTGTTATATCGTTAAAAATCTGTCACCCAGACGAACGAACCTTACTGCCTACTTATAGTAAGTGAATAAAGTTGAATTTCAACTTTATTCACTACTATTTCTAATTTCTAAGTACTAGCCTAGGCACACTCAGAGTAGTTCTTGCAAGGCTAGAAATCTACCTCGCAAGCAAGCACAAACTATAGTTATTTGAATCTTTATACAATACAATATTCTGACAAGGATCTCATGGTCAGTCAGTTAAGTGATTATTCGCTCAAATGTTTGTCCTTTCACCAACCCCAACACACATAACCATTCGATCGGTTCTTGCGTAAGTCAGGTAGTATTCCTCTAGGAAATGGGGTACTTTATACGTTTATTTAACACACTGTCGATGCTGTTTAGTAGTTATTGTCATCTTTCATTGTTCTGGCCGTCGTAAGCATCGTCGTTGTCCATGCCTGAAAGTTTCTGGAGACGCAACCGCCATCGTCGCGTCCCGTGCAATTGTCACAAGAGGGGACGACGACAACAATGAATTTTAATAAGTGGCTCGAACGAAACCTAGTCGGAGGAAGTTGTTGCAAATTAACACAAGGAGAACGCAACAAGGAAAACATAAGCCGACTCCTTGCGCCACCATGTCGCAGGATCATTGACGTAGATCGACAATCGATTGCCCGCTTATCGGCAAGTCCGACAATCACATCAGCCGGTCCTGCTATTTATATACGCAGACACGATACCGCACCGCAAATCACGTCTAATGAGAAAATAGGTCACAGGATCCTAGCCGTTTCATAACTGCTGGACCACTACACAGCATTGACGCTAAGACTAAAGCCGCGGCCGCCGTTGTGAATACCTAAAGACGAATATACGATAGAAGCTCATCCCCAACCCCGACATCCCCCGCCCTTTACCCCTGTGAGAGTGTTCGGCGCGTTGTTTCTGCTTTCCAGCTATCGACGTTACCGCTGCCGGTTCTTTCGTCACAGTCGCGGATAGAAGCCGGCAAATATTCCCCTCCAGCTACGTCCGTGTGCGTGTGCGTGTGCGTGTGCGCATTGCTGATTGTAGACAGAGAAAGAGTGAATGATGTTAAGAGCAGTAGTCTGTCGTCCGGCCAGCTTTTATCCTAAGCACATCATCGATCGACAATTCACTGCATCATCATGTCGTCGGTGTAATTTATGGAGAAGGGGAGGCAGATTCTGGATGACCCTGCAGTCGGGCAAACAAGCGATTCGTTGAAAAATGAGACGGCACAGGAAGTCGAGATTAGAACGATGATATAACGATAGTTCCGTCATGAAGTTACCTGTCTAAGCGAACATTGGCCGTCAATTGGCTGAGTCACTCACAATTCGACGCCTAGAAGGAATAAAAAAGAAAAAAGGAAATTCAACCGAATCGTATAGAAATGATATCGACCAGAAAAGAAAGAAGTACTTGCTGGCTCGTTGACTTCTAGTCGTTAGGCGTATAACGCCCATCTATTGTAATAAGCAGTAGTCGCGCCTGTGCTAGAAGTGCTTGTCGTCAGGCGGAACAGTAAGGTCATAGGTGCGACCTACAAGAAAACACAACCACCTTGAGGAGGAGATAGCGAAATTCGGTTCATCTTTCCTTAGAGAACACCGGGAATCTATTTCCGGATTTTTTTTAGAGCACCCGGAGCCATTCTACCGGTGGTTTACAGTAGCACCCAAGTACGCGACTATCCCTAAGTACCAAAGTGCTCTTTGTGCCTCCATAGCCAACAAGAAGCGACTGTTGACTATGTGGAACTGTTTTGGGAAAATCCTCATATTGCTCAGTACATTTTACTGTCCGAAAAGCTTCGGAAACGACCTCAACTTCGAACTATGACATGCAAAGGAAGCATCATCTACTATCGCAAACTACCTAACAAATCTGCACTAAGAAACGTCGAGCCAAACGATTTTCCTCTGAATTCTCACGTCGCAACAAGTGCAAAAGCTGACGTTAGCCATTGATACAAATCAATATTTCTAGCCACGTTTTCTTTTAGATGAATCGTCACAGAGGTAGAAAATGTTCGTCACTTCGTGACAGCCAAAAACGGGTAACGTTAAAGAATCCAAATCAAATTCTATCAGCTTTTCTCACCTATTGACTAGCCACTGCCTGGTTTAGCCAAAGTGGTATCCTATCGTGCAGGTAGAATTTGCCTAGTTGTACAGCATTCGCTGCAAAATACATGGTCTCCTCGTCTTGACAGCCTCAGCGTTATTAGTAACAGACCAAAACTGTCGCCGACCACAATGTCGACCATGCCTATTGGTTGGAAGGCGCCAACCTAAAGTCCAAGGGTGATCCATTTACATATACATGAATATATAAAAGACTAGCGTGAGTCTTTATGAGTGATCAAGCAAAAGAGCAAGAACTCGTAATAGACTTTGGTAGAATGAAAGAAAGTAGCCGACCACGAACGACAATATGCTGCTGTCGTCAGAATTAACGTCACCGATGCTGCTGGTAAAACGTTTCGCCCCTTCCACGGCGTCTGGTCGTGCCAGCAGACGTTCCTTTCATCGTGACTTCATGTATACACCGATTGCCCGTTGACCACTGTATTCACGGCTGTAACAATATCCAGCATGTAATATCAGCAGCGAAAACAGACGCAAGAAAGAGCAGACCAACCTATTTAATATTTTTCTTTTTTGATTAAAGGCGCTAACGAGGTGTGGCTCTTACCGAAAGTTAAATATTTATTCGCTCGATAATAAGGTTTTTTTCTGGATGAAATAGGCATACGTGTTGGTCATTGCTTTAGATTAGTAAATCTTCAGTATTGATGATGTTATTTACCATTAAGGGTGTGTCTATTTTGAGCATGAATCTGGTCTTCGAAACGTTTGGCTCGATTAAAATTTGTTTTACAGTTAAATGATTAATTATATTAACCCATTCAATAGTTCCTACGTAAAGCTAATGACTATCATTATTGCTCTATGTGGAAAGTAACTTCACTTAATTATTACTGAGTCATAAACGTGACAAACGAATCGAAAGCATGATTCCCGCACCCAGTAGACGAGCCATATATTTGTGTGTAATTTCCATTTCGTCAGCGAAACAAACCATCACGCTCTTGTCTCGTTGCTTCCGTTTCTACTCGGCGTGATGAGTAACGTTAGCTGCTTAAACGACCCTGGTACCTAGTGGCTACGCCTAAAATAAATGTTTTTCAGTTTTACATCCAAAACTAACGTTAAAAATCACTTCAGCCGGCAGCACGAAGCGAAATCTATCTCCGTCCTGTTTCGAACCAAGACTATCCGATGTGTCGGCAAATGTGGCGTACAAGCACATCATATTAACGCTATTACAAATAATCCTTCGAAATGCACCTTCGAAGACAATAAAAGTATACAAGCGCATGGTTGGACATGGCTCGTCCCTGGCCAGGTTGTATATGCATCCCTTCACGTGGCGATGGCGTCCAACTTTACTCCCATTGCTGTGAATCGCTTTTACTACCAACTAACACCGATAGACACGCGATAAAAACTGATCACTGTTTAGCTGTTAATCACACGGCGGCCTGCCAACCAGAAGCAAAGAGGACGAGCGGGGTCATTTTGGATTAAAAGGCCTCGTTTCTATATTTCAACCCGCTGCCTAGCTACAGCAGCCGTCTCGACCTTTGCAGCTGCCGTGCTGGCTATACAGACGGCGGTACTCACGCTAATACAACAACCGCGATGATAATAGCTATATGTGAGGTAGTAGCTCGATGAACAATTCGCGAGGGTCGCCTGGTTGTTTGTCTGTCTATCAATATATATATATATCTTTTGACATTGGCATTACTACATCTCCCGACCTCGAGGTGATGGCCATTTTCAACGACGTGGTTTTTGTAAACTAACTACAATATGGTCCAATATGGCCACATTTCTTTTTGTTCCTTACGTTGCCTTACGTGGACGGGGTTGACTGGAAACGATCCAATGGTTAATAAATAATGCGCTCGTATAGCTGGAAAAGGACAGAAGCGACATTAGCGAGAAAGATATCGTATTAAGATAATTAGAAAATAATGTTGTCCTTCTATGCTTTAATCTGCGGAGAACAACAGCTATTTGTATTGACGACAGCAGATCACTGGCGATTGATTGTAGGGATAGCAGTATTAGGCAGAAATGACATATCACACGGCCACGACGACGATAATAACAACGGCAAAGTGACACGCAATTAGCTATACGTACGTACGTACGTATGTTCTTCCGCACTGCTACCCTTAACAGAGCCAGTAGAGATACGGAAGAATCAAAAGCAGGAATAAAATATGGTCGTTTTAGTGCGGACGTAGGGTGGAAACGTTGGTCCTTTAATCGGTCGCCAGACCTAGCGGATGAAGAGATCAACGTCAAACGCACAGATATACCCACGAACTACCCATCGTCGGCCGCTGCCACAGCAGAAGGAGATCACAGAGGCTGAATTGGTCTACGACGCATACCCAAACCAAATTGTGTCACACCCACTGTTACCACGGATGAATAGTTTCAACATAGATTCGGCAGGCACGGGCCGATGGGCGCGAACTATTGCTGCTGCAGCCGATGGTGACCCATAAAAGGCGTCAACACAACTACACGCTACTGATGCCATGTCATTATTTCGACGGCACCAGCAACAGAAACAGCGCGTCTCGACTCCTCTGTTAAAAAAAAAAAGCGCACAGTCCGTCAGACAGTGGCCACCGTCCATTTCGTATCTCGCGGCTCTAGCTTCTACAGGCAGATACGCTGCAGCTACTTGTGCTGGTTTGTCTACTGGTTAACCAAGCGATGATGGACGCTATCACTGCTGTCTACCCCATTTTTGTTGGGCGACGCAGCGTTGTTCTGCTGGTGGTACTAATCAAGGTCTTCTTTTCCGTAGAGCTGGTGCTATCATTGGCGTGGCACTGCTGGTGGCAGCTATAAGAATGGCGGTATATATTGAAACTTTTAAGTACAAGCAATACAACTAGCGACCGATATGGTGAATGGTGATTTGGCTCTATGGGGTGAAAAGAGGGAAAAACAGGTAACATCTTCGAGATATTAAGATTGAACATAGAAACAATAATAACTATGCAGGTTAGAGAGAAAAAACGCATGTTTTGCAATGGCGATCAATAAAGAAGGGTGAATTTTAATCATGAATTCTGTTGTGCTTGTAATAGACGTGCGACTAGAGCGGTTTTGTAGTCGCGGCTTTCTCAATGTAATTATTGCTCTATTTGAGAGCGTTGACCAGCCGCCAAGAATCCGCATTAATAGAACGGCTAGTATATTAAGGAAAGCATAAACGTACATTGAAAAATGTACCAGTAATCCTACTTCTGCTATTGAATGAAGAAAAGCTTAACAACTAATCCAGACTGCCCACTTTTTTCACGCTTCTTCTGTTACAGTCAAGTGTAAATTGAGCTGTAAATTTCCAGGAACGAACTGGAATACGACTTGCATTAAATTTCAAATAGTAAATCACTGCGCTGTAGTTTGAAGCGGCCGTCCGTCGCACTCGCTAGGAACAAATCACAGGCCGCTGCTCGGTGCCCCGGCAAAATCGACGACAATGACGTTGGACGTTGCATGTATATCTGTGTATGTATGGACACGTGTGTATCCGTGCGAAGCTAAAATGTGGAACTGTCACATTATCAGGATGGCCCGTCAAAAGAGCGCGCTAGCTTCCGCTGCTCGACTGTATCTAAACAAACGGCAAGAATAGGACTCAGCGCAGGACCAGCCACAAGCGAAAGGTGGCCGCGTCATTACTCACGATGATGACGACAAAAGCCACTACTCATAATTAATAGTCACAGCAGCAGAGATGCGATAACGCGGAACCTACTATAGCTCCAAATAACTTTCGTTCTATGCTACTAATGACGTAAAACTATAGCTGCTTTCAGTTTCCCTACATGGCGAAGTTGGACTATCGTTTTCGATTTGTCCATTTCAACGAAGAAGCTGGCCGTTTCGAATGTCGCGCATGCAAAAGGGAAACCATTGCCGCATTTATCCGATGTACGAGCTTTTTTACGGTCTTATTTTTTGTATAATTATTTATTTACTATGTTGGTTTTAATAGCATAAACACTTTGTAGATACTAGCCGGCGGCTGTACACTCGCGAAACGCTAAACGCTCCGTGAAAAAGAGGTGCTCTGTTAGATTAACAACACTAGACTTATTGGCAACTCGGAGAATTATCAGGCCGGCCAATAACAGACAAACGCACGCACCGACTCGAACTACACGAAAATGGAATGGAACGCTCCGCTTGCTACCAGCCAGAGCCGCAGTACCACTAGTAATGTGTGAATGAAAAATTGACAATATAAATGAAAAGTAAAAGGGAAAGACGTATCCGCCACAAATATCATTCACTCGTCAGACAACAAATCAATCGATCAAAAAACTTACGAGTGATGGTAGGATAAAATGCAGAACCTGACAAATGAACTTTGTGATACAGTATGTGTATATATGCACAGCTAGGTACTTGTCGTATTGAACACACTCACGTTCAAGCCGTACTCCGTTTCTATATTGTAAGCAAATACAGGTAGGAAATATGTTACTGCTTTCGAACTACATCTAGCTAGCCTAGCCTCGCATGAAATAAGATCTTGAGTCTGTTGTGGACATATTTAGAACGTACCCAGATGGGTTCCGCGAAGCCCTCTAGGCGGACCTTGTCGATCACGGTTGCTTGCTAAGTCCGTTAGCTGACGCACGACTGCTGGCGAGATTTCCCTGTGTCGTTCTTCTCTTTCTGTTGTTTTACTGCACTCGGTTGGCTACGACTGCAGGTCCTCAAGTGTCGATATTTGTTAGGCTGTCATACGGCCAGGCCGCCACAAATCACTTTCGCAGAATTACGCTTGCCGCTTGTTTCTAGGTGAATTCCGAAAGTTTTCAGGATCGTAAGTTAGCTGTGAATATATGCGCCGCCTTAGCCTCGAACTCCACTAAATGACGACCGTCAAAGAAAGGATCTGTCGACTGAACGGTGTACGGCAGAGCGGGCTAATAGCTGTATCAAATTGGAATCCCAGAACACTAACAACACTGCTGATCGCGTTTTCTCTAGCTTCTCCTTGTGTATATGTATTCACAGTTGTAACATCAGTGATAAGGCAGGTCTCACACAGCGGCTTATGGATGGTTACACAATACAAACGGTGTTATTATCAACTGCTTATTTTTGACCTGAACGAGGAAGAGCGGGGCAGCGCCAGAGTGAGAGACGCAAGTTAGAATTAGATTCAGTGCCAGAGCTGTGGTCTGATCGACGGACAGCGGCAAGCGGCAGCCCAACCTAAGCGAAGCTTAATTATTGTTCCTTTGCATCAACTCAAAACAAACACAATTCCAACTTGGAGACACCGTATTCCAGTAGAGGAGGCGAAAAATTTCGCTAGGACTTTTGGAGTCTACACTCTGGCTTGGGCCGGTCTCTCGAAACGATGCTGTGCTTTATTGTTGGGCAGATGTAGCAGCATCGCCCAGTGGTGTTGTAACAACAACGACAGCAACATAGGCACAAACGGTTGTAGCACTCCCTACTACACGAATCAATTGTCGTTGTCGTTGTTGTTGTAGTCACAGTGGCAATGTTGGAACTGAAATAATGGTTGGAGCGGCTTTAAGCACCTCCCCAAAGAATTTTACCTGGCGAGAGGGCGACAGTGGCGTAGGACGAAGCGGCCACAGCAGTGGCACCGATCGTGACGACGACAACAAGCAGCAACAAGTGATACGGTGCTGCTTCGGCTGTCTGATTGGTTTGTGTGTGCTGATGCTGTGGTCAATGCGTGCCGGCCAATTTTCCTATTGCTGTGCAGCTCGTTTTGCTTTGTCCGCTGGTTTTTCGGCCGGCGCAGCTCGCGGTCGTCTTTGCTGTTTTGTCTTGGTGACAATGCCGGTTGGCAGCGCTGCCCCTGTGACTGGCGCCGCCGCCGCCGCCGCCGCTGCTGCTGTTGTTAACAAAAAGTTTTTCCTCCTCTCTCACTAGCTGTACCGCTTGGTTTTCTTGAGTACTGCGCTTGCTGTCGCACCCGTCGCCGATGCTGGGGAAGGCTTTGTCTTTATATCGCCACCACTTTTGCTGTTGTTGCTGCTTGTCATTATGTTATGGCTGTAGCCACTCCACAAGTGAAGGCGGCGGCCGCGGCGCCGCGGCCGCCGCCGCCGCCGCTACCGAATGAACGCATGACTGTTGAATGTGGGGGGACGTGGGTGTGGCGAACGCGCTGGATGAATGCATTCTTCACGACATTTCGTGATGAGCAAGGAGTGAGCGGGCGGGCGACCAGGAGAGTGGAAGAGGAGTCTTCCAATCTTCTTAACAGCACAACTTGCCTTACGGTGAGAAGTAGGTTTCTTAACAAGGCCCTGACAGGATGAGTAAGCAATATTTTTCTGTTGTTCTAGAAGAATAATGCATTCAGGCACACGATTTAAGGGATTTTTCAATTTAGATGAACTTTTTTTTAGGACGACAGTTAAAAAGCTGATTTCTGAATTTTTTTTTACGAAGAACCCTACGGCCAAGGAAATCATTTGGAGAACGTTTTAAGTCTTCGATTTTAATGGGAATCGCTTATTAAGCCTTCTTTCTAATTTAAAATTATTCCATGGCTGCAAACTTTTAATAAGGATATGCCGAGATTAAATGTTTATAATATGCTTCTAGATGACGGCAAAATTATGGGGTTTATTCTACCAGTCAATAGACGTCGTGCTCACTTACACCCTCAGTACAAGGTGTTTTGACCAGGTTGCAAGTTTTGCACTGATTATGGGAATCTATAAGAGTTAATTGTAAGCGTAGGCTGCTTAAACGGTTTGCAGAGTTCTTAATGAAGTTCTCTGGTAGATTTATAATGACTTCAAATATCACAAATAACCAGGATGCAAAGTACAGCGAATAAGAAGAAGGAAACGTTTGATGGTAGGATGAGTAATACGGGAACACTATGTAGACATCTAAACTACAGACGTGTCAAACTGCTCCATCATCATCGATATTTGGAGAAGTAAACATTTTTACTCACGTTTTTAAAACTAAAAATCGCCATTGTAATTGTCACATAATGGTTATATGTAATAATATAATAGCAGTAATCGTGTAGGGCAGTTTAAATTTTACGTTTCAGTTCAAATTATATATGCAGATCGAAAAAAAAAACAGCGAGAAAGTAACAGCGTTTGGTTAGACCATACGATCGCATCCTGCCTTTCACCTCAGAGATGTGGACATTTGCTTTAATTATTGATAAGTTTTGTAATAATAATAAGATAAAAACAAACAATTGACTTGAATGAATACCAGAACGATGTTATAAAAGCTAGGAAATTTAAATTTTATGTCACTTTGATACATTTTCATGTAACCATGCATATTCTTATTAAAAAATGATTGCTTATTCAGTAGTTGACAATTGTCGTTTGTAGCGATAATAATTATACTAATTATTATTTATTGTTCTTTATTTAGTAATAATGACAAATGTAAAAGCACTTTTGTATAACTTTCATCTTTCGTTTGGATTGTTGTTTGTCAGTTTGTCTCTGGCTTAACGATCTGATAGATTCTAGATATATATATATATATATATAACCAGCTTGTTTGCAACTCTCCACCCTTGGTTTTCACTATATATGAGTTTTTCCCATTTTTTCCAATTTCCCATTTTTTGCAACGAATATCTCTCTCTATTCTTTACGTTTAGTACTAGTTTTAATGTTTTTAGTAATAATCTTGTCATCGCTGTTTCGCTAAGACCGTGATCAATTTACTTGGATTTTTTTTTCTATCTGTCTGAATTCTTCTTTATCATATAATATTTGTTATTATTTGGATTTCTTAATGTAAGTATGCATTTAGGCAACAAGCGTTTAGGTTTTAGACTCTATCTGACAAAAGCATACTGCAACAAATCGAGCGTTTGTAACACTTGCGCATGCTGACTTCATCGTATACAATTTTACGTGATAATTTCTTGTTTAAATTCAAGATCATATATATGCTATTTAATGCGTTTCTAATTACTGCGTCTACCAAAACCTCGCCATCTTCTATCAGTATTTATGGCGCGCATTTTGAAATACGTACAGCTTATCGTTCATTCATCTTGATCTACTTCTGCACTATTATTTAGATGGATTATAACCAATATAATTGATTACCATCAACTAATATTCTCCAGGTTCGCTGTACCTCATTATAGAGGAGGGAATTTTAGGAGCAATGGGGAATAAACTGTAAAACACATACGCTACTTATCACTAGGGCTAAAATAATACGTATAAACATGAAGCGAAACGGAGAAACTTCCAACGATTGTTGTTGTTGTCGGAAACACAAGTATAAGCGTGCGTCTGAAATAACATTTAAGAATTTTCAATAAAGCGGAAACACCCTAAAATATACTCGGCTATATACAACATATGCTGTTTCGACCAGTTATCAATCACTAGCTTAGTTCTGTCGCTAATTAAGTTGATCAATTACCGTAGAAGGGCAAACGTTCGAAATCGTTTCTAGGTGCTCAGGACGCAACATTTGGGTTATTGAGAAATATCTAGGCCGTCAATTAACAGTTTTCAACCGGGCTTTTATTAGCGAAAGATGTAGTGATTAAACTTAAATGAGATCATAAGAATTATGTACGCTTTGCTTGAAATTTTGTCGAAAACTGTCATTTTTTTTTCGTTACAGCTTCTTAGAACAGCTGACCGCTATAGCTGCTCCATAGGAGACGCTTCTATCGATATCATTAATGTTATTATTTTTGTATTTAATATTTTACTGTCGTTATTCATTTGAGCAGAGATTATGTACTATATACAGTAACGCGGAGGGTGAGCAGAATTAAGCTGCGACTTTTTCCTACTGATAGTACAATAGACTAGCTTTTTCATTCCAGACGATTCAGTATGGCGTTATACGTTACTATACAGAAGCTATCTGTATAGGACAAGGTTCAATCGATAAGATACTGATTTGATAATAGAAATATCAGCAGAGCGAACCAAAGCTCCATGATGAGTGCAAGATTGATTTCGACTCTCGCTCACCCAACCGTTGTAAGATTTCCGGCAGTGACACATCTCACGTTCTCTCGTTTGTCTATAATAGATTACATCGTTTATCACTTCACTAACATAATCTTCTGTTTCTACTTCAAGTGAGTGCCATCATTATTTTCCCGAATTAGTATGAAGCTTATTGCAACTTTTACCTCCTGCCGCATTACCGTAGTTACACATTTATATATATATATATATATAGATGCATGCATTTTCGTTATCTTCGTCTCCCCTACAATCGTTTGCAGTCCCACCTAGCATTGCGATCTGCGTCGGCTCGTGCTCTAGACAATTAATTATATGACCTGTTTTTATTGCGACAGTTATTTAAAGGACAACGCGTTTGCCACGTTTGTGCCGGCTTGAGGACATCTTGTCAATGTCGCGTGTTAGTTACTGTATATTAGCTAACAGTTAGCTCGAGACCGAAATGCTCTTCGATCTGATCTCGATAACGAGAATGCTTGCTTTTACTAGTGGCTTAAAGGACACACTTTCCCTGCAGTTGCGCCATCTCTTGTTGCCTACAGCGTTGTGTCTTCACCTATTTAACAAGTCGGCGCATCATCCATGATTATTTGATTATAATAATAATATCGTCATTGAGACGCAGGACTATGGCAGCGTTCGATTCTAAGGTCGATGTTTTTTTTACTGTGTAGCTTGTTAGTTTGTCGCCGACTCATGAAGTGCGCTCAATGTTGGTGATAACAACAACAACAACAACAACAACAACAAAATGAGGATAAACAAAATTTCCTTCACTAACTAGTTCCCTATCAGCCCGAGACAAAAATCGGTTACGGTTTAACTAATCCATTAATAACAAGGAGGCTCGATATTTCGATGAAGACCCACAGTACCGTATGAATGTCTTATTTTAATATAGTTAAAACTGGAATTCGTAGCAACATTACAATGAGGTATTTAGTTACCGGCGTTGAGAGTCTGAGCGAAGCAACGGCGTCTACCGCTGAATGTACGAACGGTAAGTATTATCTGACAGGTTTCACTGACTTTGGAGACAAAGGTGTTCTTATCTAAAATGTACTTAAAAAATCTATCGATTTGATAAACATCTTGACTTTCAGCGCGATCGAACAAAACGGTCTATTGCGTATCATTAATACGCGGACGGGTTTTATTTTAAGACGTTCCTAAATGAGTCGACTCTAAAAGGGTAAAGAAAACGTTTACCTCATTTCGCGCGTGCACGATCTCATAGAATCATTTCGCATCTCAGCCCAATGCCGTTATGCTATATAGTTTTGTCACCAGTTGGACAATGTACGGCAATTAGCGGGCAGACGATCATGAAGATGCCCATGGCTAAGAGCTAATCCGCGTTTTTTCGTAAGTCTGGTCTAAGCATCATCACGAAGACCGGGTCAATAAGTACGCCCATCTATAAGTTGAATGTAAGTACTATATCAATTAGCTATAAATTTACATATTGTGAATATGCATATACATTTGAAGCATGACTATACCCTATGCTCGAGCGTGTCGACCCAAATCAAGATGAACAGCTTGAAATAATTTTCCATTTTTGGAAAAGGCCTAAAGTGAACGGGTATGTTCATGAGACGATGCGACGCTTGTCAAATATAATGAAATCACCCAAACAGCAAATAGTAACTATTTTTAAAATAATTATTTTGATTGCCGTTATTGCTATGTGAGTATTAGAACTGTCTGAACGGAGCCGTAAGAGGCACCCCGAATCTGAGTAGTTCCAAAGATAAAATCGTGCTTAGAACCTTTTACGGTACGCGAATACACATACTTCTTTTCCTAAAAATGGGTACGATGTCGTTGGCCGTATTTTCAGAACATCTGTATAAACCTGTCTAGAAACAGTAGAAGGTACGCAGCTATCGTACGAATAATCACCACTCGTTCACCGTGGCAATTAGCCAGGCGCCTTGGGGGACCTCACAGTTCTCTGGACACATCCGGGGGTGACGCGACCATCCTACTCACTATGCTTCACGCAATGATAATGATTGCATATAATATACGCTGAAAATTAGTAATACTAAATATGCACACAATTGAATATAACCAACAGATGACTTTAATACGGACACAAGGGAGATCAGGTTCATTAAAGGCTCTGCCTTTCCAACAAGAATATAAATTAAGGGTTTTCTCAACGTAGTAGTAATGGGTACAGACCAATCTAACTAGATTATTACTTTAGGCGTTGAACATAGCGGAACTACCATCACTCGTCGTTATAGTAGGCCTTAGGGCATTTCGAAGACTTATTGCTTTGTTTGTCGGTTATTAAACGGTAGCCTGGAGGCCGGCGACAAGTTAAAGCCTAATTACCTCCGTTCATTCGTATAGGTATTGTCTACTACACGGAAAATACGTGTGTCTATTTTCCTTCGAGAGACCTTACCGATTCGTTTGTTTTCGCATTACGCACAGAATCAAAATGGCAAAAGCATTAGAATAAAAAGGATCACTTCATTTAGTATACCACTGGGTTATTAACACTAGTCTGTGTACAAACGCCGTCATCAACCCACTCCAATATGCATTCAGTAATAGTAAAAATAATATTCACATGTTGGTTTCAACGTTTCTGGCCGGAGGGTGCGATAGATTCAGGTGCTGAAGATGGCTACCCAACGTTGCGACTTCTCCGTGATAATGATGCTGTTGTTGACCAGCCGCTGGTGATGATGTGTTCTTGTTGTGGTTAGTAATGCCTTGACTGTTGGTGTTGATGTTGTTGCTGGAGCTGTTGGTTGACACTGTTTGTGCGTGAGGAGACTGAACATGATGAGGGTTGTATGATGGGGTGTAGGGGGGGCTGGGGCCGGCGTCCACAACGCCGTAGGTGCCACTGGACGCAATGCTGTACCTGAGAATGTCAGTCGATTTCGAAAGACGAAAAGTGATAAAGGTTAGTGAATAAGATGAAAGTAACTAGGAAATGATTTTGAATTTCTAGTTTGCTTTACAATGTGAACCTGCTGTACATTAGCAAATTATTCAGAAATGCAACATATAACTGCCATTGGCTATAGGGGAATATGCAGAAGCATGTATAAGGCCAGCTACAAATAAAGTATCACAGCTTGTGCAATGAATGACATCGTAGAGAACATCAACGCATGCATATGATGGACAAAGATAGCAAACTTATACACATTTCCCACAAATACAGACGCAAGATGTTCGGAAAGTTACGCAGAGACAAGCAGGAACATTAGGGAAATCAAAAACTGGTGGGAAGGTAACTTTCTGTTTAATGTTTCTTCTTTCATTTGTAAATACGTACAGAATTAGCTTGGAGGATTGTAGACCTCATCCAGACTCCTTCCAGACCTTTATAATTTCTCTCTAAATTTTGGTTTCCCTTAAAATAATTTCTGTAGACGATTTCTCATCCTTTATTATTTTGTTACACGCGGTATTATATATATAACAAGTGTATACATACATATATATTTTTTTTCATTTGCGAAGGCTAAGGAGAAGATATTGCGCAGACATTTTAGCTCGAAATTGCTAACTATCGTAGAGGGTTGCGTAACTGTCCGAACATCTCCGAATCAATCTGAGCCCCGAGAAAGAAACTTTTCGAATGGTTGGGCCCCCTGCTAATTAAGTACGCTAAAATATTCTAATAAGTTGGAAAATTTGATTTGGGCATTCCAGTTCTATTTGAAATTGTAATAGGATCGAAAGTCGACCCCAATGTTTTAAATTCTATTTGTCTAGGTCATAGTCGAATTGTCGAGCTACTACGATTTTCACAAATACACATATTATATTATCTATAACAAACCTATTTTCGTAAGCCTGATTAACTTGGCCCCCGTGATAAGAAATCCCTTGAATATTTGGGCCGTGTACGCCGTTGGAGGTGCCAACGCTCAACGGAATAGACCCAGACGACTGTCCATGTGAGTTTTCGATTGCTGGAGATGTTGTTTTGAGGTACTCTGCCAAATGGTTGTATGAATCCTGTGAGGAGGTGTCCACGTATCGATCGATAAGGCGTGTTACTGGATTCTGATACGACGCACGATGGCCACCCCCGCCGGAGCGGTTTGAGCGTATGCTGCGCCTCTTCTGAGACACACAGCACAACGCAAAGCAGAATCAAAAGAGAAAGAACGATTCGTGATTGTTTGTAACACGTTCATTTTGCCTAGGTGACACGTTTTACTAGGCTCACCAAAATTCCTGGCGCTACCGTCAACGCTACCTCATACAGTGCTCATCAGAATCATAGTCATGCTTCTCTGTTTATTGCAAACCGGTTAATCTGTTTAGAACTGACGTGCCACTGGTTCGATTTGTAGTTTTGATTTGACGATCACAGCTGCCCCCTTTTTAATCGTGCAGGTACAACATCTTTTTAAGTGATTTAAGTGAGTTTTTCTCAGTTGGGCCTGATGGCACGATTCTTGAAGAAATGACTTACTCTTCTTTGTGAACTGTTCGCGGATGAAGATCCAAGCGTGCTAGAGTTGAACTTGTGGAACGTTGTACTCTGGCTATGCGCGGTAGCCAGCGGGTGACCGACATGGTGGTACTCGATGCTATACGGTAGGGATGCCGTCGATCGATGAAGGGGGTCGAGAGCAGCCCAAGCCGCCATCTTTCTTCTCGCGGCTGATTTGCAATTCAAACACGCGCGCACATTACAACAGATACCAACAACAATTAGCAGCGGTAATAGTAGTTAATGTTATTAAGGAGATTTAAGAGGTAACAGAGGCGTTCAACAGCGAACAGGCAAGCAGCAATAAGCTTCACACTCTTTAACAATTTTGTAGGTGACGCAAGCAGCCACAATAATCAGAAGTGAAAAGTCTCGTTGCGTATCGTGATGTAGAAAAGAGATGCTTTTCTTTTCTATATCCGTGTACGCATAGCGAACGACCCACACGCAGCACAAGCAACTAGAACAGATTCAGGATGCGTGAAAGCTCGATCAAAGTCCGCTTTCTTGTAAGTGAATACGTTTTTAAAACATCTAAGGAAAGATAGATTGTCCTGAAGGAAAAACAATACAAACGAAGGATTACTTTGATATCTTTGCTGAACATCAGAAAACCGTATCCCCCCTCATCGCCTCTGTTCTGGTGGCTCATAGGGCTCTATTTACGACTCCTTTACCTTTCACTGCCAAGTGCTTTACGTCTATAGATGACTTAAACATTTATCGTTGCTTTATTTTGTTACAGCATGAATCGTTACATAAAGGAGCTGCAAAAGTCAACCTAGAAAAGCTATTCGATTTAATTTTTGACAGCAAAAGCAGAAAATTCAATAGGTGAAGGAACAGATCTAAGATGAGTGTCAATGCTCAAATAGTTGTCCGCCAATACCCTGGTGGAATAGCTGAAACGATACTGTATCATCGTTAGCGTCGCAGTGTTCAGTCTAAAAATATGTCGAACCGAGTGAGTAAAAATTACGTCGCATACAACGTTGACGACGACGAGGAAGTTGCGCAAGTCAGGGGGTAGGACAGGAAGAGGTACAAAACGAAAGGGAATAAGGAAAGCACTTTTTGATCCTTCGTATTCAGGGCGTTTCTCCGTTTGTTTAAGAACGAGCAGGTGTCAGCGGCTATCGATACAAAGACAAGCAGAAAAAAGAAGCGCTACAACTCCCCATCAACAGAGTTGGCTGTCAGCTTCTAAACACATTGACCCATCGTACAAACAATACCGGCATCAAATGGACCATAATCGCCCGAGAATACATTCTCTATCCATACAAGTGAAAACAATAAGGTCCATTATCTTTCCTTCCAAGAAAATACGTGAAAAAAATTAAAAAAAAAAACGTTCAATACCCTGAACAGTGACGACAGTCTCGCCTCAACTTAGTATCGTCCAGGTTTTGACAATACTCTGAAGTTACGAGCGTTTAATATGCATCGCAACAGGTTACACAATATGGGTAATTGTACGCAGGTCGTTCTTAACAATAGATGTCGAAAGATACAATTCGTCTTCTTTGGAACGCTACTAAATAATTAATCAGTAAATGGGCTTTTAGTACATAGCAGGCATTCGTAAATCACTATAGAAAAATCGGGCTGGAAACAATAAATGTGCAAGCATACTATATTATCGCACACTATCACAACATCTAGTTCAGGACAATGTAAAAACAAGTTCGCCTAAAGCCGACCAGCCTTCTTTCTCCGAACACGGTGGTGGCCTAGGTTAGAAGGCGCGCTTCGTTTCGCCCTGAGAGCCAGCCATTTGAAGCAATCTACAGCGGACGAACAACTCAAAACATTCAATTTAGTTATTTCTTTGGAGGAATCGTATGACAAATATTAGAAACATGCACCGATTGTACGCCATTCCCGATCATCATTATAACAGCAGCGGTTCTTTCAAAACACGAAGACCAGCTTAAGATGTACGATGCAAAATACTGATCTAATATGACGACGGCAAAAGGGCTATATTATTTAAATTGATGAAGCTGAAACGTCTTACTTCAAATGCGAAAGTTGTCGCAGATCAAACTTAACATGAAGGGTGGCAGTAAAGGCGATAAGAAGAGACTGCGACTGTCGTTAACGATGTTGTTTATTACGATCAATTTGCGCGTTACCTTCGTGCAGTACCTAATCTGGTGAAAATTTGGCCTGAATCAGCTAGGTAATCAAATCTTACTGTAGCGTATGAGGAGTTTTTGGTGGAGGTGTAATATATACGTTGTATGAATCGAAGCCTCCGATGAAGTCGACTAACACACGGTAGTTTCCGAATCCAGATGGAATATCCGCAGCGTTAAATTACACAAATCGGTGTTTCTATTAGCATAGAGAAGCCTATCACTGATATGATGTGGCCGTACGGTAATGGCAAAACTCTGTTACAATACTCGGAGTAGATTCATACGAGCACTTCATTGAGCACATATAACGTATTCTTGATTTTATACGTGTACAAAGAAGGTTGGACGAAAACAGGCAGCTCTCAAAGGTGCTACGTGAGCTGACTCTCTCCAGCCTCCATATTGGTTTAAGCAAGATATATGAAATGTTCATCGTACAGGTGTGCATATCTACAGAGGCTCACTGTCGCAGACCATCGATTTCCGGCGTCATTAAAAAAAAACTCTAGATCAATCAAAAGAATCTCCTTGTGTAAACTAAATAGACTTAATAAACGGTATTAAAGTTGGCTGAAAAGGAAATATGTTGTTGTACTCTTTTTTAGCGTTTTGAAATTAGTTACTATTACTCTATTGCGTCAATTAATTGCGGGCGACAATTAGGCTTTGATGTGCCTATGTAAGTTTCGATGTGCACACCTTCTGATACCTATTAAGGCTTCCCAATCATGTGGAGTACAAAAACACTTTTCTGGGTTTCGAGTATTAGCACTAGGAGTTTTGAATTGTCAAAGGATGCTCGATTGTTATTTTCTCGTAGTCTGGCTGAACTCAGCCCAGCGGCTGAGATCTGAATCACGCAGCAAACGTAACTCCCAGAACAGCCCATACCGTTACCACAACTAAAACCGTTGGCAAGAGAATTTCACTCGTCAGACTATACAGATCAGACTTTATTCTCGCAACTCGACAGGGCTATAAAAATAAATAACTATGAAGTCACCCACAATCCAAGCTAATCATATCATAGAGCGTGCAGATTCGTTTACATCATCGACAAGCAGAACTGCACCCGCTTAATATAACGTTTGACGTGACGTTGTCCTGAAAGCTTCGTGCCACACTTATGCAGCTGCTGTAGAGCCGGCTAGTGCGCCAAGCTCCTCGTCTGGGCAAAGGACCAAGAAAGAAGTAGATGCCAGACTGCAGAGTGATGGCCGACTATTCGCTCTCAGCGTTCGAAATACAGTCATGTGGTAGGGCGCAATGGTCGCTGAACGTTGCCATGATGGTAAACGGTGCTAGAAACTAGTTATATATAATGCCTTCTACGCCTTCAAGATTCTCGGTTGAAGTACGTGTGTGTTTACGTTTCTGGCACTTTGATTTATTAGCTTTTCCAAGAATATTTTAAAGTTTTTGATGGTACTTAAAGTGAGCTGTATCTAGATAGTGGGAACGTGCGCTGAGGGCACTGTACTAAAAGGCACGCCGTTCGCTCCTTTTTTTTAATCATACGCATAGTGAACCTGATTTATGGCTATTTCTGCAAATATAATAATCAATTCAGAAAATACCTTATCGTTTGTTTATTCTTACCAGTACCTTAACGCTTAATTAATCAGTTTTATGTGGTTATTTATCTTAAATTTACATTTTGAATGAAAAAAAAAATGATAAATGCACTTACACGATGGATCCTCCTGGGTATAATTGTAGATGACAAAGGATCCGCCAATAATCGCAAGAAGACCCAAAAACATCTAAAACAAACGAAGGAGTAAGAACTTACTATCAGAACAATCGTTATTAGCTATAAATTTATCAATCTACCGCTGTTCCGTGAGTCTTTGCCTTGTTAAACTAAACAGTCAACATTATTTACATTACTGTCTTACTATGAAGAACCTGATCATTTTGAAGACGCTATGCTAGAGCTTGCGGGTTCCGATAGCGGTCTTTGTCACGATTCGCTGTGGCCTAGCACTACTTATCTGAATTTGTTTTCGATCGCGTTACTTCACTAAAGGTCGATAAAGGCCAGAGGTTGTATTTTACCCAAGTATTCATCAGGTTCGTTTTTGGTATTTATGCATTCAGTTGACGTACAAACATTTCTACTAGAGGTCCAATATCGGCTGCTAAACGATAAATATAATTTTTATAGTAATTCTTATCATAATGGGGAAGCGTATTGCCCACAGTTGAAACGTACCTGAATGGCAGCTTGTGCGCTTTCCACATAATAGTACTCAACGAGACACCCATCGACGGAGGCTGGTTTAGTGAAACCTGCCAATTCATCCGGGGTATTCGCTTCAAACATAGCTTTACAGCCCAACCCGTTTATTTCAAACCATGACCGAGAACCAGTACCTAGATTTAAATAGTTCAGCTCCTGTGGGACAAGTTACATCGAAAACAAAAAAAAAAAAAAAAAGTAATACATGACTTAATAGTTTTAGTTATAAATACTGATATAGGGAATAGCAATAAGCTAGACTATCCTAATTATAGATAGATTTGCTTCTCTGCTGTCTAGCATGGAAAAAGAATCAAAGATCACGAATATCGAGTAACGACATAAAGAAAGTAGAGTTAATAAAGCTTTTGCTCAAGAAACGTAATGATAATTTAAAATTTTAAATGACTTTCTATCAGGTCCACCTAGGTAACGATCTTTAGGAGTCCGATTTTTTTCTGTTTTAGCCTGTCGTTCCATCCCCCTTCCATGCGACGCTTTTAATCGCACTTCACGTATTCCGTTACTCTTTCTTTAATAATTTTTTCTGCTTTGTTACTGATGCACCAATTCATTCGCACAAACTCCTTCACCAGTTGTTAAAGGGGCGTCTCTTCTCAGAGGCATCCAAGGATGCAAGGACGCCAGAGTGTGTGCATCTCTATCATCTTTTGCTTACCACATCACCCTCCTTTCCTTCCCCGAAAGCAATTTTAGGTTTGTCTTGTCCACTGTTTCGAAAGGCCTGGCGTGAACCGAAAAATACGTCAACACTGTATTGTCCTAGGCCACAGACCATGTCACGTAGATAAGGTAAACAGTGCAAACATTCTAAGCTTCGCATAACCCGCGTCGGTTAACGACGTTCGAGAAGTAAATATACGTTTAATATTTGCCTCAAAAGATCAATGCAACTTTTCTAAGTACGCTTAATTCTTGACGGGTATGAGCTAACTCTCGGTGCTAACACCCTGCGCAAAAATATATCAATGAAGACGTTGCTTATAGTCCGCACGAAAAAACATTTTAAAAAAGCGTACTATAAGTTATTTTGCTTTTACTGAAAACTTTGAAGACCGAATGCTCCATATGCCATTCGTTAGATGCTTGAATCCACAAATTTCACACACTAGGAAGGATTAATCCAATGACAACTTACAAAATTTAGTTCTCAACCACTAAACGTATTTATTGAGCATCAATAAGGCTTGTATACGTTGCAAAATGAAGATTTACATCCGTCAGCGAATGCAGGGTCTTCGGCACCTATACCATAAATAAGATGATAAAAGCTAATTTTGTCACTTTTTTTTTGACGAATTTTGACAATCTTTTTAGAGCAAATTTTGGGATTAATCCAGTTGCTGCTAGCTGACACGTACCTAATTTCAACTGGTATGTGTAATGTCAATCGTGGCATCATTCTATTAGGTGATAAGAAAAATCTATCAGGTGATTTATTACAAAACACCAGAACGATACGCGTTTGTTTGTCCAAAAATAATCTTCTTATTAGACGAACGTTCCACCGCGGAAGGGTTTAAACTTCTTAGACGAGCAACTAATACTGCTCCTCGCATGTACCTTCTTAGAAATACAGAACGTAGATAAAGGCAGAGTGCGTTGTAACTACCCCATTTAGTATCTGTCACCACACGACTAGTCCATTAAGTAGAAAAAATAGAAAATGTTAATGAATAGGATGATGTGGAACGAATAATGTGAGTTTTACGATTGGTTTCATTGTTTTTTATATTGACTAACGTCCTGTTCGTGCATAATATTTCCGCTCGAACGTTCCCGATATAAGTGAAAGACCAATAGCCTTTCATCAAAACGTTTTCCTCAATCTTTTCTAACCAAAAATCGAAACGCGCAGGGACCAGCTCTTTTCTTCTATTGTCGTTCGGACGTTCAAGAAAGCCTTTACCGACCGCGTAAAAAATAATAGCGCTATGAGCTGAGTGAGAAGCTGGCATCGCTTAACGTGCATCGATCGCTCTGTGACTCTGCACGCTTTTATGTGCCCTCCAGGTAACAACAAAAAAAAGCACTCGCGCCTCTGATATAGAACAACACAGGCCGAAAGCGTATATATGATTATATAGCATTGGCAATATATAGCGCATACATCGCATTTACAATATATAGGCGCACTTTACCTCCTACAACAATTTAGTACATTATTTTTGTTAATTTTTCGAGGATATACAAATAAATCTAGTACACGCGACCATAGGTCGGTTTTTATTCATTTTATTATAGTAACGCAAAGCAATTCGAAGCTATATGGGCTAAGAAGGTTCAGGCTGTTGCCGAAGCACATCTGTCCCATGAAGATAACAAAATCTGACTATGGATAATAAAAAAACTGGTAATATAATTTGTCCTAATAATGCCTCGATGGATTCCCCATGGAGTTCATCAAAGTGATCTATTTGATTTCCATCTAAGGAAACTTGTATTTGTTGGTGACAAACATTTGGACTTGCTGTATTGCGAAACGGGCAGATTCTTGTATTACAATTATCACTATCAGTACTGGCAATACACCATCATTACCTCCTGGTAAGTGTTCTAAGCTTATCCTGCATCTCGTGCTAGCATCGAAACAAGCTTGCATGGACAACTTGATATCTTTTACATAAAAGTGGGCTAAGACGAGCTCTTTCGACTATTAGCAGTAACAGCTTGTACTGATAAGGCTACACCCAAAACTGCAGCGGTCTCAAGCATTCGGGTCCTATCGACTAAAACACCGAGACGCAATGCAATTTGTGAAAGGGAGCTCGTGTCATCGTCATCTTTAGACTTCAAACTGTCCAACTGCATTAATATGGGGTAAATTAGAATATTTGTTGGAGGTTCTTTGTTTTAGCGTATGTGCGTCGATCCGCTGTTCTCGATATTGAAAGAAAGCCAGTTTTTCTTGGGCTTATTATGACCAACACAGAAAAGTCGTTTTCGAAAGGTAGAAAAGGATATCCAAGGTTTTGCCTATCAATGAATAACAATAGACCTAACTATTATAAGCCTATAAGGTGCCCATGTCGTTGCTGATCATAACATCAATGGGCAATCAGCATTTTTCTAACATCTATGCCTTCTTGAATTTTCTCTGCTTTGTTCAAATTAAGATTCACTGGGATTATCTGTTGGTGGCGTGCTTGAAGGGGATCTTAACAAGACATCTGTCGACGAAGCGACATTGAATTAACGATTACAGTAAAAAGATTCTTGCGATTTGTAAGTATTTCGTAGTTCCGGTGGAAGTGACGATCTGAGCGAATGGCAGTTAATAGGCATCTCATGAGCGAATTGGTTACAAAAGGAGAACAGAAAAAAAAATGCATCCACGTTCTTTTTATATAGAGTTATTGATAATAGATACAGCTTATGAAAAAGCAATATCAATTCCACTCCAAATTTCGAAGATCCCGTGTAGCCGAAAATGACTTTCTTCTTAAAACTAAGCGCAGCGCACGCTTAAGAAGGACAGCGATAATCAGTTAAGTTATCGTCTAACTTGACAAACGTACCTACCTACCTACCTACCAGCCACAATCGCTAATTCAGGGGGGGGGGGGGGGTAAGATAGGACAAAGGCAGTCGAATGAGATCCCTTGATATGACACCTTGTAGAACCCGAATGAAAGATGATTTGAACCTACTTTTTGATGTAAAACTCCTACTTGCCTCGTAACAACGTGAAAAAAAAAAGCCGATCGGAATAAACAGGTTTGGACGTTGTTTGTTACCGCTGTCAGTCAAACGTTAATCGCTTCCTGCTGAAGCGACGACGTTTTTTAGAGATAAGTACAAAAGATTAACTTGCGGATACTGACAAACTATCAGTATGCCTATTTTTTATATCGACATCTTAGCTTTTTTTTTAAATAGTCCAGGTTATCATAACTAAGCATGCAGTATATACAGGTGCTGTCATATAGCATCGTTTGGGCATCGTATTATAATAGGTCATTGTGACAATGTTCGCTCATGCTCGTATGGAACATTCTCCATTTAGCAGATATCTGTTTCCTATTCTTTATTCAATTTTGCGAATTGTGTTAGGCCAGTAATGATTTTTTACTGACTTACATTGACGCGGTGAGACTGAGAATGAGCGCAATGCTGACTAATAGCAATCAGACCCATTGGGCTTACGGGTATGAAATGTACTCGGGTTAAACATGACAATGATTCAAGTTAAGATAATATTCGGCTCCACTCCGATTGCAAATAGTTCTATGAAAAAAAACTTATGATTAGGATATTTTAGTGGGTAACGTATTTGCCTGATAATGTCAGGTTCGAGCCCAGGCAGAGACACTTGACTCGTTTTACGCTGCGAGCCAGCCGTCTGATGGAACGCCCAACGGTGATACCGGACATGAAAGTTGAGCCCTAGAGTATAACAAGCATTTCCTATGCAGTAAACAAATCAAAAGGGTGTATATGTAACAAAGGCTGATTGGTGATACCCATAAGCAAACGTTGGTCGAATCGACATTTCTTATACACTCGTCACCGTTCAACGACAATGATACGTGTTTTACTCGAGACTGCTTGGATTAATGTGAGTTTTCTCATGTTCCATCATCTTAGGCACAATCTTTAAACAATCGAATGTTCACTTACCCGATTTAGGAATCCTACTTCGAGGTAAAAGCATATACAGAATGCGTTCCACATAATCCACGCTACCATCCACAAAGCATACTGAAATAAAAAGTATCAGCATTTTACACCAGCATTAAGTTGAACAAACCCTATTGAACACACTGCGTCGTCTTACGCCCCAACTTGTGCCCCAACTAAGTATGATATGCTTGCTGGTTGGAGATAGTAGATAGATACAAGGCTTGCACATAAGCAACACACTCGCTTGATTAATCACTGGAAATAAAAGTCTTGCTTTTTCAACTGCTCGCTACTAAAAGCTCTCTGTTACGACCGAAAAAAGCATGCGCTACCATCCGGTGCACGAGCCGAGCAAATTATTTTACACAGCCGTTTTACCGAGAACTTAGTGTATACAACGTTCCTCCCTAACGGACGTACACAAAAGAGTCCTATACAACCCTCCACGGTTCGCAAACGTTTTGCACTCTACCCCCAGTCATATTTGAACGTCGGCTCGTAAGGCATATTTCACGATCCTAGCTACAGTATATCGCTAACTAGATCTCACTTATTTAAAGAGAACAGGAACCAAATCACAGAGTCAACAACGAGCGGAGCAATAATTGTAGCCTCTAATATTGCTGCTAGGCTATAACAAACAGGAAATCGCTTGATTATAGCTCGGACCGAACGTAAGGTAACGTAAACGGCAAACGGCAGGCGGAATACGTTTCACATAATATCCACCTTTAAATAATACTACCGAGATCTGTATGTCGATGTGTTTTACTACATCGAAGAATATCTGCAAGCCATCGTATTATCGCCCATACAGGCTGAGAGTGCTCTTCAGATACTTACCGTGAAGACGTATCGGGGCCGATACTGGTAAACGCCGAAGAGACCGAGGATAACGAAGAGAAAATTAAAGAAATTGGCTAAGATCGGAGCCCACATATATCCGAGGAAGTCGAATAGCTGGCGACACGTCGTCAATGACTGAGAAACGAGAGTACAGCAAACGGCAGGAAAGCAATGATAACGTCAGTGTTATTAGTCTCACAAGCGAACACATAGCTTACCCAGGCAGATATTGCACAAAACTGAAAAAAAAAAACATCTTGAAATCTATAGATGCATGTATACGAAAGATGACATCGGATTGAGTTCCATTGTTTTAGTTTTTGCTTGAACATAACTCCGAATAAAGCCAATGTCATGTCTTTCTGGGAATGCCAATGTACTTGAGATGAAAGGTCACAGACGCCGGCAAGATGGCTTTAGGGAGATGACTGAAAGTCGGAAACTATTATTATATATACATAGTTGACATGGTAGTCAAGCAAATAATGTCGCTTAGCCGTATACTACAACCTGATCTCACGGTAAACTTCGACCTTCTTGCAAGCAAAAGTAAAATAATAAACCAGTGGCTGTGTTTGTTATCCTGGGATTTTTCATGCCATCCTGTGTGTAATGGCCGATAGAGTTGTCGGCATCACTATGCAATGTAAAATACGTGATTGTTATTCGTGATATGCGTATTGGCAAACACGTAGGTTTCCGACGCTTCTATTTGCTCATAACGGAGTGTTAAGCCAAAGTAGAATGCATTGGGCATAATAGAGTGATCGTGTCTGAACATTGATGTATTACGCGATACTGCGATGAAGCTAGTTCCAGGTTGGCTTACAGCCAATTGAAATACGGATCTCTGTCGGAAATAGCCTAAAACACACTTCGGCAGATGTATCTTATTAATCTATAAGAATATTGTATGTTTTTCGTAATCTCAAGCGGTATTTTGTGGTACGTTAGACAAGTACAAATGCACTTCATTTTGTTGAGCCTTGAGGTTATTTTGGTAATTACTATCATTAGTCAAACTCATTAATTGGATACTTCCGTAAGCGCAGAAGACCGTTGACAAATTAAATCTTCTGGTAAGTCCTAATGGTTGTTTTATAACTGCGTATATGTCAAGCTTTCGTGTTGGCAGACAATGCCTGCCCTACGTCGATGGGCTAAATCCTACGCAGTCCGAAGGTAACGACTCTTATTTCGACCGCAGCAAAAGACTGTTCCCATCTTCCACTTCCCATCAGCTCATTGTCATCGTGATTAGCTCAGGATAACAACGCGCCACTATACCAGCCGACGCTGTATTTTGTGTTTCATTGATGCTTGCTTTTTTTTCTATATATATATATATATATATATCTACAAGCATAAAATTCGGATCTCTGTCAACCTAATGTGCTATAATAGGTCAGTAAGTAAGTAAATTCCTGCGAATTTGCTCATCGGATTGTATCGCCTGTATATATACATGAAGCACGTAAACAGTGTGTATTGAACGGCCTCAAAAAGTATTTGAGTGCCGTTTTTGAGCGAAAATTGAAGCAAATATTTTTTATATTTGAAATTAATTTTACTAAGTCAATTTTTTGTGGTTTCTAAATGAAAAATGATGATTAGTGATGAATTTATTAGAATTTAATTAGTAATAGTAGTGGTTTAATAGAACAAAGACCGCAACAGATGATAATAGTCTGATGGTGCAAGATCCGGCCTGTACGGCGGATGCACTAAAGTTTTTCATCCAGTTTTTGCCTGTTGACTAAAGATGTATGTGCTCGGGCATTTTTATCGTGAAGAACGACGTCTGTTTTGCTCACCGATCCTGATCAATTATTCAATGGCTCGTTGTAACCTTGTTTGTTGTTGGGAATTCAGATCCAAATCAATCGTTTTGCCAGGCGGCAGCAGTAGTTTACTATACACAGTTCTTCTTCAACTCCAACGGACACATAGCATCACCTTTTATGGTGTCGGTCTGGGCTATATCACGGCTTGTGGAGCATATGTTCTTTACTTAGACTTGAACGTCATACGTGATTCACGTTTCGGTCACTCACGGCTTAAAAATGGCTCGATTTTGTAGCCTTTTTAGAAGGTTTTCCAAATGGAAATACGACTAAGTAAGTTCTTTTGCGCTAATTTGTGTGCCATCTCTGAACTTTTTTCTAGCCAGCTTTCTTGTAAGTTGTCAGAAATTGTTCAGCGATAGGCGTTTAGTTTATTGGCTATATCGTGGCTAGTCTAGTATCGGTCTTATTAACTTACGTAATAATCTCAATAAGTTTTCCACAGTTAGTCGAGCACAACGAGAGTGAAAGCGGCATAGCTATTGTTTGCCGTTTCTTTGGATAGCATATATTGGGAACAATACAATTCTGTTGGAAATGATGAGCATTTGTGCTTTTACCGTGACAATATTGTAAAATATCATGAATTTTTTCAGAAAGTTCACCCATCTGCAAAGCGCCCTATTTCACGTTGAGATAAGAGCATTCCAATGGCTGTAGCTTGGTTACAACAGCCCAATTTCTGCACTGAAATAACACGAACGCGCGACCTGACTCATATTAATTGAGACATGTGACCTTAACGCCATCTAGTTAAAAAACGGTTAACACCTTTCGACAAGACATTGTTACGTGCGAAAATTTAAAAAACGAACGGTTGATAGTTCGAACGCGATGAAAATAGTGGAGAGGAGCGAATCGCGAGACCTAGTGACAGCCAAATGTCCGAAAACGAGGTCCTGAATGAAATCATCGGTCAGATAGCCGCGAATGCAGATTGCCCGCGGAACAACTGTTAGTATCGGTAACAGCACTAAGTGGGTTGGTCCACCCGGTCGCGGGCGTTGGAACAAACGGTGGGAAAGCGGTATTAGGTCGGGTGAACAAGGAGACCAAATGTGTCCCTTACGAGGAGCATTCAGCCATACACCGTACGGTGTTTCCAGATTCGGATTATAAGGACTTTGAAAGGAGGTGCCGGTGACGTACTATGACGCTGGACGGAAGTGCGAAGCGCCAGAATAATCGGAAGATTGTGGCGGCATTTATCCGTTACAACAATGGGAGGGGTGGCAACAAGGATGCGAGATTATTGGCATACTGAGCTGTGAAGGGCGCCACTGCACGAAACACGAGCACGCTATATGTACGCAGCACGGCTGATAGCAGTAGTCGAAGATAAAGCATTAAATAATAAATAGATGCTAGATTGGATGCGATTAGGTGTTAAAGCCTTAGCCATTGGCTGATAGAATAAGTTTTCGACAAACGGCTCTGTCCTTTTGGCTTAAAAATTATCATCATAAACTAGAGCTTCACAACGAGCTTACATTGTTGCCTATGATCATCTCAGCGAAACGTATGGCGGCTAAATTCCCAGTCATTAAATCGCCTTAAATAAATAAAAGGATATTCGAACGCTCTTATTACGATATCTGTCCTATTGTTTCACCTACTCGATTAGTTTAACAGCCTATCGTTTTCTCATGCAAAGGTTATCCAGCAGAAGGCCCCTAAATATACAAGCATGAATATACAGAAAAATTATTTTACCGAAAAGGATGGTCCTGAAAAGATAGCATGACAAAAGGAAATACACATTATGAGTTAATAACTATAAGAACAGCAAACGACGGAAGATATATACTGCACCGCTTCTATTTTCACTTCGTTAAGCTAATGGGCTTGATGATTAGTGTGGGAGTAGTTTGCATGTACAGTTGGTTTTGCCGTCAACATTCCCAAGCTCCAAATTCTGTTTATTTATGCTGTAGGACAATGGCATATTCTGCGCTAACTCTGGCAGTGGTGGTACAAAATAACACTATAATATGCAAAAAAAAGAAAAGTAGTCTATCATGTTCTTTTTTCTAGTCATGGCGTTTCTGCTAGAATGAACAATTCGAAAGAAAGCGACGTCAAGAGCAGTCCATCAAAAAATGGGCAGAATCAGACCTTTCAAGAGTGAACAGGAGCATCTGACAGTATTTCTTGCTGACCCTTCTGATATCTCTCTCTCTCTCTCTCTCTCTCTCTCTCTGTATTACTCATCCATTTATCTGGAATTTATCTGCCTGCTAGGTCGACCTTTCTGCCCCTTGAATTGCTCTATTCATCAAAACCCCCAGAGGAAAATGTCCTAACTCGACAGTCTGGCGTGTGCGCTGGCTCCCGTTTGCGTGCAACGCCTGCTTGGAGGCACTGTGACAAGTGATCTTTCGGAACAATGGAGATGATTAACAAATTCTTCGGAAGAATACACAAACTATGAGCGTCGAATTCTAACTAATCTAGCGTCTAATTCATACTGTCTAAATAGAAATTGATTTTAAAATCAGGATAAGTGTGTGAACGTCACGCATAACTGATCTTTTACTTAATAAACGGGCACTACGAAAGTGGCATTTCGAACTTACTTTGCATTCGGAAGCGTTATCGCTTCAAGACAAACATGGTCACATTTGTAAACCTGTTTACTTCGCAGCAGAGCGCGGGAGCTTTTATATTCATATTAATTTTATAAGCTGGAACTATGTCAAACCACATTTTATACGTCAGACTATCAGGTTAAATACCGCTTTTCCTTGTTGAATTTTTTTGTAATGCACGACGAGGAACGATATATTTCCACTACTATCGTATAGAACTTTTGAATGGCGCACAGAGAAACTTGTTCTACCCATTCATTGCGTGCATTAATAAAAATGAAATCGTATGCTGACAAAGAGTTGTTTTTATGTAGCGGCTTGTAACAATCGCTGTGTGTTGTGATTGTCCAAACCCACAGACGAATAGAAAAAGCCCACTAAATGAAAATGGCCAGAATAATTATGTACGTTAATAAAACGTAGCGTAAAAATGCCACATCATTGTTTATATAAAACCGTAAACTCTTCCCATACGACGCAGTCAGCAAACAACATGTTGTTGTCAAGGCACAGAGTTGACTGTCCGTTACTTGAACGGGTCCGAAAGCTGTACGGAAGCCGCAGTTGTTATGTCGGGGATTTATTGTGAATAGCCCTGGAAATTTTTGGAGAGCGTATTAGGTATAGTAGGACAAGCCACAAATGCGCACATGTATCCCGTGGAAATTCTAATAATCCGCGGGACAGGTCACTGGAACATTGGCAGAAAATACGCATTGGACACCAAATTATAGTGAAACTACGGGTCTTCTATAATATGCAGCGTCACTGTTACCGCAACGACCGCCTCAGGGGGCCAGAGGTCGACCCGAATCTGATGACCCAGCCATTTGATACTAACAGCCCAACAGCAGCTAATAGTACCACTCATAATAATATGGAAATTATTGCCTACATAAGCGGGTTTTCAGAACACTGTTTAGATGAAGGATCTGTCCGATGTCTACATGTTTTGAAACTGAAATTAATGAAGCACATGTAGTTTTCGTTATGGGTGTCTAATGAACAGCATTACTTCATATAGTAGCTCCTACTGTTTTTCGTTTGCTTTGAGGGGCAGGGAATCGCAGATTAAACGTTGCAGCCGAGATCGAAAGTAAAATCCTGATTTTTACTTTTCTAAAGCACGACTTTTTTCCGTTAGAATAGTGTGTTATGCATCTTCTATACTTATAGAGCTTGGTTACCTAATGCTGACGCGCGGCTAACGCAGCTATTTGCATACCAGAAAGTCCAGCGTGATGAGGGATAACCCGGCGACTATGGAATGTTCATATCCATAGCGGCTACAAATGGTCCCGTTTATTTCATGTTGTTATAAACAGATATCCTGCATAGTTGAAACATTTTGATAAAGCTCTGTCATGTCGTCGTGTGTTTTACATTGCTAATCTGTAGGAAAACATTTTGTGAGATTCGTGTGTAAAAACATAGCACAGTCTCTGATAACAATACGTCAGATTATTTACGCTGCGACTCGCTAAGTACTCGTAATTCTACTAATGTCTCATATCGATTACCTTAAAATATCATTCGAAATTTCATTCAAAATGATGGAGGATTAGTAATAATTCTGCCGCCGTCATTTCTCAGAGCGTTTCCTCTGCCTCTGGGAGCACAAATTTCTTACGATTAGAATATCCTAACGCTGCCACTATGAAATACTAAGTCAATACAATTTGGCTAAATTTAATTGGCTTTTCGAAACTCGATTTCGTAGTGATCGTGACGATGTCTTTTTCGCTATTTTGTGACATTGCCCAACATATTGATGCATCTGCCGATAGCTCAAGAAAGCGTGGAGTTTTCCCAGAATTCCCAGCCACAGAAAATCTAGATAACCCTTTACCGCGGGCGACTCGCCTGTGTTCGATCCATATACTGATTCATAAAAGGAGCTTCACACACTTGTCCTTAGCTGTTTAACGTAGTCAAAGTGCTTCGCTATTTAAAAGGATGCATCTTTTTATGTACCGGAACTAGACATTACATCTAGTTAAATCTACAGTATTTTCCGAAAATTTGAATTATCAGTCAGGTGTATTGAAAATGTCTACGTAATTAATTTTTTAAACACAGCTTTTGGCCAGATTTACATCAATAAGGTTATCTAGAATAATTTACAAAATGGCGCACTTATAATTAGCGCGCAGCTTTTTAAATTTTTTTTCATCCAACTTGACGTTCTCGTGAAGATTGCTTTACGATTCACCCATTTTAGATCATAATTGCTCGCCAGAAGAGCCAGCTTGCGTCTTTAGTAGCGAATGGAAAAGAAAATAGTGTAATCTTTTTTGACCAGCCGAATGTATAAGACGGTTCTCGCTATGCTGCAGTCGACCTAAGCTTCAACTTGCTGCGTTAAGCAAACATCGGATCGGCTACTTATTTTTTAAAATTTCTGTAGAATACCATATTGAATTAAAGGTTGTCACGTTCTTTATAGAACAAAACGTCGGTATCTTTTACCTAAATAGGAAAAATAACACCGAGTTTCTATGCATTTGATTGTTCTATGATATATTAGCTGTTGTTTGGTTTCTGGCATATTGAACACGCTCCTCAGACCGCGGCTAACTTTCTTGGAGTACCGCTCGCGATCATCGCAACTCTGTATCAGAATGATACCTAGGTATACGACACAATCCGTTTTAATTCTAAATCTACGTTTTTACATTTTTTTTCTGTGATAAGCAACCATGCACGTATTTCAATATCGGTCTTCTAGGCCGCTAGTGTAAAATGTCCTTTTTTAGCGAAGAAATAAATATACGAACGCATCAATACTATATGCATATTAACAATCCAGCCAGCTATAATTTGTCAAAAAGGTAAATATTGTTGAAGAGCCGGATATCATACATCTTCTACAGCGTTAATCAACCCAACCTTCGAGCTCTGGCCCTTGTTGCTATTATTATTATTATTATGTAATCGTAGCAGAACGTTACGAACCTGAAACATAAGACAACCTATCTGCTACCAAGTCGATCATTTAGAAGCGTGCCGTTATTAAAAGAGGAAACCCGTGGACCTGCGACAGTAAAATTTAATGGCGCACTAATATTTCATTACTGTATTAGGTTATCGTTCTGGTTATCACCATCATGAAATATTAATGATGGAACAGCTGGTTAAAAAATGCCACGGCTTGCTCTGTAAGACCGCATTGCCGTGGTAGATCTCGACCATGGATGCGATGACCGCTTGAGCTGTAGGTAACTTACCGACTAGTGACAATGAATTTTAATCTAGTCCTAATCTAGACTAGATTACCACTGATCTCAAATGTTCGTTGGTCGAGTAATTCATATATTTAATGTTTACTAGTCCAATTTTCAGGTGTTATTATGCTTATGCTGCAACCAGGATAAGTTTTAGTCGTAAATATCAACTTCTTCCTGTTTTCATTGTGTTCTTATCGTGGGCATTTTCAGGTTACATCTAAACTATGGTAAGCTACATTCTGTGAGTTTCAGCTAACAGGTCATCGCAGCGTTGGAAAACTTGCCTTTCTTGCACCTCGAACGCTGAATGCGCCTTCATTCGTTCACGATTACGGCCTTATAATTCTGGCCATACACTGCATCATGTTAAAATTTGAATGAACCACTACTACGGGTCTTTCATTCAGGACGGTCTCATTTCAGAAATACAAGCGTTTCTTTTGTTCAATTGTTATCGGGGGGTACACAAACCGATAATATGACCGGCTTTAGCCGAACTCTGCCCTCCCACCTGCTGCTATACTTCAAGATGCATCGTACGAAACGGGATCGTTTAACGAAACGCTCGAGTTTTCCAACGGCTTTAACCAGCTAGCAGAATAACATAGACCGTACAACCGGCGACAATTACGAAAGTAGATACAATTGTACCTGCTAGCCAGCCAGCAACAGTTAATAAACTAATTAGTAAAAGGTATCACAAACCGTAAAAATTGCACCCGGTAGACTGATTTCACATGACTGCCTTAAGTGAATACTACAAGCTATACAATGGACTGTCTTATTTTTTAAATTTCTTCTAGGTTCTCACATCTAACGCAAAGTTAGTAATGGCAAAAGTCCACAGGGAAAAATATGAAAGCGTTGCAACATCAGAGGGCCATCTTCGTCGCGATAATTAACTGTCCCGTAATTTTCTATTCCGTTTCATAGCATTCTATGCACGCATAGCCCATATGATGAGCCGATGAGTTTTTCGCTGATGTCTGTCACTTAGGAGCTCGTATACACGGACATTGACGTAAAATAACGTTAGATACGTGCTGTACGCGTGTCAACAGAACAACGCACAACGGTTCTTGACAACAAACAGCAGGCTCTCAGGTAGGTTACGAAGGACGCCAGCATTCGGCTTCGGTGCACTCACGCTTTGCTGAACCATTGACGCATAATATAGGTTGCAAGCTAAAAACAGCGCACAAAGTATACAGGCTTAGGTCGCAGGTACTGTCTAACTAGGCTTCATCAATACCGGGAGAGATAAAAAGTAAAGGCAAAAATATTCGTTTCTAACAACTCGACTAAAAACAGCAGCAGTTGCTGCTGCTATAGTGGTAGTAGTAGCCATGATGGGACAAGTAAATAAAAGCGAGTAATGAGATGGGAAAGCGCTTGAATTGCTTTGTTGTACGAGACAATCTTTCCCGCTGAAACCGCACTGACAGACACATGGGCTTGAAACATGTCAAATGCAGCTTTCGTATACAGAACTGCTCATTCGAGCTAATTCAACGTACTTTCTCTGTTATGTAGTTTGCGAGCTCCAGTTGGCGTGTAAATAAAATAGCAGTCAGCAAGACTATCGGATAGTTTTGTAAATTGTATCCGCGTACCTGTTTTACCTCTTGATATGCTTGTAAGGGTACGAAGCAGACAACGTGCTGACAAAATTCTGCATCACTAAAACATGTATAGGCAGATGGCGTCGTCGTAGTATATAGATAGCACGGTTGTAATGTATATATATTATTCTGCTATACGTAATATATGGGTGTTTCGCCGATTACGATTATGGTGCCAATATCATTTGTTTTTCTTTTTCTATTGTTATAACTATCATCACTACAAGTAATAGCCTTTAGTTTATAACCGTCTCGCTGCAACGCAGTGCAGCTTGCCGAAACATCAGCGCCATTGGGTCGCCACCTTGTATCGCGTATTTCAAAGTCTGTGTTTCAGAATGACCTTTGGAAGCCAATTTGTTTGGCAACAAGCGCAATGATCCACGACCGCCCACGGATAGACGAACGCGTCTCGGTGGTCTTCCAGCCCTGAATTAACGAGTAGGCCATCGAACAGTAAACGGGCGATAGAATGGCATTGTGTCGACAACGCTGCTTAATGGGTTGAACGATTACATTGTAGTATAACAGAAGGACTGACAAAGAGCGTAGCGGCGGCCTAATACGGCGTGATATTATAAATGTCATAAATGTGCACTCGATATAAATAAGTGCATATCTAACGCAATGTCCTTTAACATATACCATAGTAATACATGGCTTATCGCTGCATTTTAGGTTTTAACCTTGAATTCATGTAGTCAGGCTGTACAAAAGTAAAACGCCGATGAGCCAAAAAGAGTACACCCTTAAGATTTATCCTAACCTGAACTGTGCAGTTGGGGGTGTTAATTGAAGATGACAACTACTGATTTGGAAGTGCTGATCGCGCAAACTTCAGGAAATGACCAACTTTCAATTCATTCTCTCATCATTCAAAAAGTATCAGTTATTATTACGGCTGTTATCAATATGGTACTATTGTAAGAGAATAATTAAGAAAAAGAACCGTCATTAGTATCCTGCCTGCCTACACCATAAGCTTTGCCTACATTTGACAAAGTAAGCGTAGTAATTTTCCGTTTGAATATAGTCAGTCGACATTAACTGGTCTATAATATTTTCAGCACAGCTCTACGGGCCTAGGCCTTCGGGGTGAGAGTTCCTTGCAGTAGCCTTTTGGACAACATACAGTGATAAACAGCGTTTCGCCTTTTAGAAGATGTTGCTACTTTTGTCGTCGTCGTCATTGCAGCGAATCACCTGTCATTTATTATTACTATTTTTATTCTTCTGCGTCAGGCCTGTCGGCCACCAGCTGAAACGATTGACATTGTCAATTGGACATCTCCACTTGTTCTCTATGCTAATTTAATAGTACTACTAATATTGTTGTTCTTGGTTGTCGTTCCTGTGAAACGCTGTCTGTCCGCAACAGTGCATCAATGTTGAATTTCTGTTGCCGAGGCCGTTGCTCCTTCGAGTCTTACGGTTTTCTCATTGTTTCCATAGCTACAACTAGAAGATTCAGAACCGCCACAGGTGTTGATGCCCCCTATGTTGTCGTTTCTTGAACGCTGTATTCTATTCCTAATTCTAGCCTTCCACGTATCACTTTACAGAGCAGTAGGTAGAGGAATTCGAAATTTTCATAATGATCGGCTGAAGGGGTCGGTTCCACGTTATATTTGTACTATGAATTTCATTGTTCCATACAGAGTCAATAGTCTCGGCTGCCATTCAGAACAATTTACGCTTCCGCTTAATAACGATTCACCAGGGATCATAAAAGTCAGATCTCGCACTTGTTTACCACGTAACAACAGAGAAGGGACGCGGTACAGAATTACGTGGCTATATTTGTATGTATAACAATCTAACTTTTTCATTGTGTTGGACTCAACTCTATGTCCCATGTCTCCATGGTGTACTTCCCAATGTTATGACGCATCGATCGTATAGCGATTTAGAGTGGTTAGTAACAATGAAGTATATTTATTTACTAAATTGTGAGATATAATCAATAAACCAATCTGTGTGATTATACTTTTGTTCATATTACTTTAGTACATCATAATGTCTTGATCTTATCATTCAGGATAAGAACTTGATGATGATGACGATGATTTCCTAAAGAAGGCGTACCGTGCGGGCAACCGGCAGTTACTAGCGGATTGAATTGACTATAAGCCTATTCAATAACAGGACAGAGGGCAACGGCAGTCGATCAGACCGCCGAAATTAATGGCCTAATTTTATTTTTTAGCTTTGATAGAATATCTTATTTGATA
This sequence comes from Varroa destructor, assembly GCF_002443255.2. Taxonomy (NCBI): domain Eukaryota; kingdom Metazoa; phylum Arthropoda; class Arachnida; order Mesostigmata; family Varroidae; genus Varroa; species Varroa destructor. Next base: position 4,631,760 of record NW_019211456.1, read on the forward strand.
GTTCAAATAGGTCAGGATAAGAATAGACAGTTGCTGAAAGCAGCCAGAACTAACATTAACATTAGCTCTGACCTAACCGTAATGATGACGAAATCGTTGAGTTAAACCGGTCCGTACACACGATCAAGCGCACTTGTAATTGGTAGTTGATTACCTCGGCTACTATATTTACGGGTATTGACCATCTCCAGCCCTTCGACTTTCTACTATGACCTGTTATATACATATTCCATAGAATCATTTTATTTATATAAGCTTCTTTTTTAGGCGTGCGTCTGATGTGCTATCCGCCGTCATCTACCCACTCTAATTTGTTACGGCTGCCGTCGTTGCATACAGTTTTTTCAGTCCTGTTCCGGGGAGGACAGACGGGGAAGGGGATACACGCTTCGTTCGAACACCGTAGACCGTGGTCACATCTGTTCATGTGAGTACTTCATTCATTATTCACGCCGTTGCTAAGAGGTAAAGAAATAGAGGGAATAATATCTATAAGATAATTTTATCAGTTGACAGTACTGGAAACTGAATTTCAAGCAGAGATAAGATAAATAGGTGGATAGAGGGAAATACATAGCGACCGTCGGAAACAGACAGAGGGTAACGGTAGTAGGATGCTTCTGGCATGCAAGCCCCTTATCTTTTTTTACCACGTCGTTAGACTCAACTTATTCAATGGTGGTAGGGCGGATGGTCTGTTCTTAGCTTGATAATAGCAACAGTCATATTCGTATGACAAGAGACAAAAAAAAAAGTTGTAAGGAGTGGCGGAGAAACAACCAGAGTGCTGTTGACTTAGTGAGTAAATAAATGAATGTTTTTCTAGAGACACAGAAAAGTGCACTGCTGCCAATCGTGTTGCCACGCTTGAAGACAAAAGGATTCATGAATACGGGGCAAACGCTAATAAGCATAGGGCAAACATTCTCGTTTTCTTTATCTTCTTTCAAATTCCGAACGCTGTAGTAGCTACAGCGCGGCCCTACAAATTTCGATGGACCAAGATGCTGCCCCAAGAAAAGTAGTGGTCACAAATATAATAGATGGAAAAAGAGCGCGGTCTGTAAGTGGAAATTTTCTTTTTGTTCTCATATGATGGTTATCTACTGTTAGAACGAGTGCTGAAAGGACGGAATGCAACGGAAGATAGCGGACGGACATCCGTGAATGCTAGGACTGTCCACAAATGATACAAATAGCTGGAAAAAACGATGACTATCAGGGCATTGGTACCGCAACTGTAATTGTTACAATCATCATGAGCCTATTTCACCATATTCAGTATCATCGTGTCCTAGTAAGGACTCACATGATCATAGGAGCTTCTTATAACCTCCTTGTCCCTATAGAATATTCCTTTTTTCTCCCTGTCACTTTCCTTCACTTCTGATAATAGCTCTTCGACAAGCACCTATGCGACGATGACAAATTTTGCTGATTCAGTTTTTGAATAGACTTTTGTACTTGAAAAACGAAAAAAAAAAGCTTGAATAGCGAACAATTACATCAACTCGTTCACACTTTGTTCGATTCAGTTCAATGGCGCAGAGACTCGAGTTGAACCTGCTAGCAAATTGGGCAGTTCTGGTCACGTTGAAAAAGCATGCCTTTCCTCTCACTTTCCACTTTCAATTTCAATTGATGTTAAAATTTATCTCATCCACCATTTTAGCAGACGACCAAGTAAACCAAGCTATCCATGCCTAGAGTACCCCATATCTGCTGTTCGTCGATAACTAGTGTAACTATTTGTGTCATAGTTTTAGCAGGCAAGTGTAGGATGTTAAGCTCAAGGAGTTGCCATGTCTACCATGCGAAGAAGCTTCAACTGAATGAAATAATTTTTCTGCTGGAAGGAAATATTTGCTTTTTCTATGAAAAGGTTCTATGTCGCTTTGAAGAGGCTAATAAGTAGTCGTCGTAGCCATGTGTGTCATACGATGCACACAATTTAGTCGAGTAAAAGGATACTAAAGCTGGACCATATATCAATATAACGTAAAAATGTGGGGCTCAATCAAATCCATTTCAAGCAGCGGACCGCATTTATCGATTCGAGATAATGATCGCACTTACCAATTGAAGAATGCACACCCCAATCATGAAGGCTCTTCCCGAGCAGCAGTAGCAGCAGCATCCCATCGCGCAATCTGTGCTTCTATATTTCCTTTCGCTGCGATATCTATTTATCCTTGTCAGCTGTCTCACTTCGCAAACCGCTAGCGAAAACGTCGCGGGGGCGCTTCACGTGCCGATGGCTTCGGGTACGTATAACAGAATAGCAATAATAACAGTGAACTACCTCCTTTTTGTTACTTTTATTATATAACCGTTCTCTGGATGACCACGGCTGAGATCAGCAGGTCGAGGGGGGACAATTTTAATACCTGTAGTAATAACGACGAAAGCGTTAACAGGAAATCAACAACATGTCGCGGCACGACGACAAACATCAACAACACGAACACTGGGAAAGCAATCTGGGCACGCAGTCAACTTGACTGGCGCGATCTCCATGGTTGTGTCCGACACCGCATCACTGCCCCTACTACTTCTACGATGTTTATTGTCGATATGTGCGTTTTTGCCTCTTCCGCCCACGACTGCCTTCTGATGAACTCCTGCTGTTCGCTCTGTGCCTATTAGCTCAGTGATTTGGCAAGGATATAAACGATAAGTTTGTTACACAAATAGTGCAACGTTCTAATCTCGTGACACCTGCTCTCCACCTGCCCTGATCTATATATATCGGGGCAAGAGCACCGATTGTTCGCTATCATACAGGCTAAGCGATAACTTTTGTGCGGTTATTTTTCTTTCTGCTCCTGCTAAAAAGCAAATACAATTGATGTTCCTGTGCTCAAACAACGAACGAGTCAAAGACGAGCTGAGTAGTTTTACGGAGATATACATAAATTAACACCACTTATTGGTAACACCATACCGAAACGCGGAAAATATGTTAGCTGAGTAACGAATTATCCGTGACTATTCACAATACGAGTCAAAATAGTAGACGCATTGTCGTTACTGCTGCTGTCTACGTATCCGTTTCTGTAGATTTGTCTCGCTTCTACCATCACTGAGGCAACAACACACACACACACATATATATATATATATATATATATATATATATGTACGTATACGATGAATTATTAGGTAGCAGCAGTACTTGTATGATGATAATCGGTAGACTCGACAAATTAGTAGCTCGTGCACGTATATTATCCTATCTCTTCAATCGCATATTTGAATCGTGTAGCAGACGGAGACGGATATTACCAGCACCCGTTGAAGCTATCACAAAAAGCGGAGCGCGTTTCGTCGATATCTGCGCTTGTTGCTAGTTGTGCTAGCGATAGCTTAGGAGGTAACGGCGTAGTATTGTCATTGTCCGTTAACAAATTGCGTTGTTTTACGTGATTTCTATACGTTTGAGCAATTCAGCATAGCAGCGTAGGCCCAGGGACGTTGGCAACAGTCACTGTTTGTCTGGGTTCATTTAACGATAGAGTAAGCAGCTTCTTTTCGTCTACGAGGTTCACGCGATACCGAACTATTAATAAGTGGATAGCACTTCTCAACGGGCGACAGACGATCCTAGAGAACAAGCGAAGATGCCAGCATAAAAACACCGCCCGCTGCTAGAGTCCCGCACCTGCAACGAGGTCTCGAAACGTCCTCGCTCCTCCCACCGCAGTGACACAAACTCGTGCTAAAATGGATAAAGACGACTGCATCTGAACAAATCATGGCCTGTAACTTTCATGTGACGCGAGCGCTTCTCCAAGGCTGATGCTTAGATAAGGCAATCGGCAACCGTCCGCCCGACGATTGTCGCATGCAGCAGCGTTCCTTTATTCTAACGTTGTCACGATATATTTCGACGCTGAGAGAAAACGCCGACGGCGACGGCGATGATACGGTGACACAGCTCGACTTCAACCAGAAACAGCAGCAGCAGCAGTGGCAATCGCTTTCCTTTTTTCGACCTGACTCGACTCTCTTTGTCTCTTTACTTCCTCTATTATGTTTAACAGCAGCGATGACTGCGTCTGCTGCTGCCGCCGCTGCTAGCCAGCGGCCTAATCCTAGCGAACGCGGCCTCCGTATCGCTGCTGCCGCCGCTGCTGCTGCTGCTGCTGATGCCGTCGCTTTTACCTGATGTGCCGATGACTAGCTAACGTCTTGCTGTCTTTTCTGACTTGTAGAACTGTTCCGGTTCGACTGCTCACCGACTCACACTCAACAGCGCCTAGAAAGGCCTGTCTGCATCCGCAACCACTACACTCTAAGTGACAACAAATGATCAGGCCATCATTGCACGCTGTCCTGTGGCACCATTTCAACTTGTAGTCGTCGTTGGGCAGCGGCAACAGCTCAAGATGCTGCTGTTGCTGTTACTGCTCACAGCAGCAGCAGCAGCAGCAGCAGCACCGTACTCTTTCGGTTGGCTGACTCGCTCGAAAGTTCGTCCACTAAAGCAAGCGGTGCTATGCTATGCTGTGCTGTGGTGGCCCGCTCTGGTGGGTGCTGCTAGTTTAGCTCCGTCTGACCGTGCCTGGCTAGCCCGCTTACGCACCCCAGGCACAGCAACCAGGCAGAACGAACCAGTTCCAGCAGAAGAGCTGTGATCTTCCCTCCCTCACTCATTTACTCACTCACTCCTCACGTTGTTTATCTTCTTTTACTTCGATTGTGGCGCTGCCGTCGCGGTAGGAGCAGCTCCTGAGAAGGAAAGGGCGGCGAACGCCGAATGAATAGACCACTCGATGGACTAATAGTACTGGCAACGGTGAGAAACGATAAAACGCCGCAGTCGCTTCAATAACAACCATTTGAACTCAGTTTTGGCGCGAACAGAAGATCCGCAGAAAATTACAGGACACAAACGAAAGCGAATAACGAAAGTCTTGATTTTTTCAGACAAGCGAACCTAAAAGTCGGGTGAGGCCTTAAACAATAAGAGCTTTGTGACCTGCGCAAAAGAAGGTCAAAACATATACCCTCGTGTCAAAGCCTAACACACGTATCTCTATCAGCCATACCTTATTTCGTCATTCCACAACCTCGCTGTCGGTGTGCCCCGCGCCCGTAGAGTGACGCGAAGCTTGTAATCTTTGTTCGGATATTTATTAGTAAAAAGAATCACAGCCAACATTCAAGCCCATAGCTTCAGTTTGGTAAGGTTGTAACCAGAAATATAATTATCTGGCCCCGAGTGAACGGAGTCAAGTATAATACGAAGTCAGGACAATCTCAACTTATGTTAAATGACTATGCAATTTGGATTTTATTTCAGATCTTAGTTGGATCACAATGGGCAATCGAACACAAGTGAAAAATGCAAATTTTTGTGGAAAAAAATTAAAATTCAGTTTTTAAATTGTTGCTATCTCAAAAACAATGCATACCTTCACATAGAGGCCTAACGCCTCAGCAAAGGGACCAATTATCTTTAGAACAGCAGATTTGACCGTCTTGGTAGCTAGGTGGGCTGTTGCAGGTCCAGACCTTTATTGAAAGAATGATGGGTGAAGCCCGTTTTGCTTGGACGACGAACAGGCCATGTGTAGCGTGAAATTGGCTTCTGGACTCATCGGAATCAATAAGAGAACGTGGAAAACGATAGTTCAAGTCGAGTCAACTTCGACATTTTATTGAACAGAAAGACGTGCTTGACGGGCAGTCACTGGACAACGAACTCATCAACTGTAGTAGTCATTTTGAACTAGATAAGATGGCTAGAGTAAAAATTCCCCAGCTAAACAAATAGCTAGGATTTCACACCTGTCCACACGATTGATCGTGTTAATTGGACAACGACTCAAATAGCGGCAGTCGAGCTGCACGCGGAAAGTCCACCTCAAAAAACAGTGCTTATCGTCAATAATAGGTCACCGATGCAGTTTAAAGGAAGAATGATACATCAACACCCAGTCGAAATCCGTTCCATGCCAGGGCCTAACACCGGATTTGTTCTTCCGTTCGTTAAGGAGTTTCTTAAAAACAACCCTCAACCAATAATCGCGATGTTTAATGGAAACTATGAGGAACGCATGCATTTAAAAGAAGTCAAATGTTCTCTCAAAGATAAGGGAATCCGCTGCCTCACTGAAAGAGTATGGACCGAAATGTACACTATCGGCGGTAATTGTTCGCCTAAAATGTTCGAAAGCAAATAGGTACTTATCAGAAAGCATTCGGAATGAGCTTTCGAAGTCGTCGATATGATCCGCGCGCATGGAGAGCTGGTGAAAAGAGGCATTTGCCCCTACCCAAGTGACCCCAAAGTCACGGATGCCAGCTCCAACGTTAACTCTTGTCGAGCCTGCTATTTTTTATAAAACAACCTGCACCCCGAATGCCTATATATGCTGAACTTATTACTCAACAGAATTAAGAAGAGTGCCTACACTGGACAGCGAAAAAGCTAGCATGCAATGTGCGTTCGCTTTGATCCTTGGCATTGCATCAAATCCCAATTAGCTGCATTCGATGCCATCTGTCGGCAGGTGCTAGGGGAAACGAAGCGGCGGTTCCAGGTGAACATGCGACCACAGGAGGACACGGAGGAGTACGAGGTATCGTCAAGAAAGACTCCACTCGACCACCTACTTACCGCCCTACGATAAACTCAGCGATCTAGATCAATGAGCGCCCTGAAAGATTGTTGCAAACGCTAACTGCGGCGTTATGGAACTCTAATAGCTTCTGCTTCTTGGGCCTCCTACTGCTTTTGGCCTTCTAAACCTCGACATAATAGTCATATATGAAGCCTGGTATGCCGTTCAACGTACCAGGTACAGCACACGTACCATCGATCAAACCAGAAGCCAGACGAACGCGTTAGGGTATGCTCTAATTAGTCCCTGGGCGACGTGGGAATATCTGTATCGAAAAACGATTGTGTCATTCTAAATAGTCAAAGGCCCAACGTCATAGCAGGACAAGTCGTGTCAAACCGGGCCGAACGATTAACAGTACTTGTAGAAAGATTGGCGCTAAGTTTCAATGTTTTGCTCAACGTATCGCTAACAATCGTAACAAGCTGCTTTGATTCAGTAGACTCGAGACAAGACTGCCTATTGATACCGTGACGGAGTCTGGGCAATGGATACCAACCAACAAAAAGGAACCGACATTCACTAGCGCAATAAGGTCCTCCGCTATCGACTACAGAAAAATCTATATCGATAAAAGATATTTATAAATGTAATACTCTATAGTTAGTGAATACTGGATCTATATACTTAGAAATATTGCGTTACGGCAAGATAGAAGTCTTTCGATTTATTATCACTGTAGTAGGCTTGCATAGGGTTCCAGTTGGCGAGTCTAGTCAGGCATTGGAGCTCGATAGTAGCTTCATGTCTGACTCCAATATAGAAGATTCCTGCGCCGACCGATGGCCATAGCCGATCTGTCCTATGCTGACTTCAAATGTTGCCTATCAGTACCAAACTAAAGTTCTCTTACCAGCAGATTCAGCCATTTCCGATGTCAAAAAGTTTTTCTACTTGGTAAAGATAACTTGCGACTTTTGCCCACATCCTCATGCTAGGTTAGTTTTTCCATAAAATTGTGAGAAAACGTTTTGGGCAAATGTAACCCAAACTGAGTTTGAACTTAACAAGGCTAGCGTTGTCTTGAGTGATCAGCAACCGAATTGTCCTTCTATCAATCGGTAGCTGCAGCTCTTCTGAATCTCCATTCTTCTCTAGGCTTCTTTTCACAGCCGTTAATAAAGAAAGCGTTATACATCGCTACAATAGAACGTGACCATTGAATCTAATGCCAAAAAAGGTTCCATGGATTGCATAAGTTAATCTCTTCACGTCCCAATGTATCTTCCCGCAAAACTGTGCATAATAGAAATTATATTTGTCATCATAATTATCATTTTTCTGTGTTGACGCCTATTAAACGATAGTCAAAATGCCCATTCGCGTATTATGATGTAAACCACAAGTAACATACTGGTTGAGTGACGTTTGATACTTATCGCAGGTAAGAGCAAAGCAAAAAGTGTTCAACGTTTTGAAAATCAAAGCATTTGAATAGACCAAGCATCTAAAATGGCGGAAGTGAATCGTTGATCTTCCTCGACTCCAGCCAGGCAGAAAACAGCAACGAACCAAACGTAATCGTCGTACCATAACAAGGCCCGCAGAGGACGGGTTTTTGTCACCTCATCTGAGAAACGTAAACCCTATACGACGAACTGGATAGAAATACGTCATGGTTAATGATGTGATAGCGTGACAGACGTTAGAGCAGTTACTGCTCTAGTGAAAGACATCTGCTCATCCTCCATACCTGATAACACAGTTTACTTCATTTGAGTGCACGGGCACATTCAGAATAGTGTTCATAGTTCTAAGGCTTGCACTCAAATAAACTTAAACTTCAACCAGCAGAAAAAGAAAAAAACATGGCCCTTCAATAGTACCTGGCTAGTAGGTTACTTGTTCTGCTCTAAGTAGCCGCTTGTCTTAACTATATACACAATACTATCAAAATTTTGTCAAACCTTACTCTGTATTTGACGAACTATATTATAAGGATTTGACTTAGGAATGCACCGGCATCGCGAATGTATCTGCGCGGGACACGAAATGGTACAGCATTAGCGGTTCTGAGTACTACATAGGAGAACGCAAAGATGGGTGATAGATTCAATTTTGGACATAATCCCAGTTTGATCCTCCAGTAAAAACAGATCAGTAGCAGGAAAACCTATGAAACTAGTTATAGTTCCTTCTCGATCTAGTCGAGCCCTTCAGATTGCTCGTACTGAGTTCTTTTTTATTCTGGGAGGTCTTTGAAGTAGCGCTAAAAGAGCGGCACCGAGCCATGTCGTGAAAAGACAACTAAGGATGAGCTATGAAAATAAACGTTTTTTTTGGGGGGTGGGGGTGGGCAGATCGCTTGCAACGATACATCTTTGAATAGAAGTCCATTGCTAATAATATTCATTAGTGCCCTGCAAACGTGGCATTTAAGGCTAGATATCACGGTTAGATATCAAGGCTAGATAAACGCGGATGTCACATCATCGTCGACATTGTACAGTCATTGATTGAGGTCATCATTGACATAGGTAAGAAGTTACCGGTATTCATAAATATATTCGGCGAATCAAATCACTTAAGTTTTAAACGGGCAGAACGTTGCATCCACTGCTGATGTCCCCGAAACTTGTAACTTCTCAGTTGAGCCACTATGAAAGAAAGATTGGGTTTAGTAAAAAAGTTCATTTAAAAAAAAAATTAGTTGACCAATGGACGTACTGAACTCTTATATGCGTGACAGACGTTGAGTGCACCACTAAAAATACTCCTCTTTTTTTCAAAGCAGCCGTACTCTCTTATTCAATACTGTTAAGAATAGCTTTACTCAATAATCTAGGCAAAATAATCAATCTTGAGATGTGTACTCCCTTATTTGACGCAAATGTCCAACGTCATCTTGAAAATTTTGAGCTGTTCGAAATATGTTCTACGGGGAAAAAATCGTACGTTCGCCTTTTTGAAATCGTTGAACGCTTGTTTTGTAAGTATTTTTATTTAAATGCGTATCGTGAAGTATTCGTGCTGACGTGTGGGGCTCACGGACAAACAGTACTCTTGGGATTACGTAATGAAAAACAGTACGTGGTTAAAATTTGTAGAAAACGCGAGCCCCTCATAATTCCACTACTGCTAGACAAAATTATAGAGGAAAAACGTTTTAATTAATTTTGCTTTTTTTTTCACAATATTGGTATTGCGATTTTCCCTTCGTTAGGTTTATATTTTTTTTGTAATCCAGCAATTGGAAAACCGTTACCAAGCATCACTGTCTACAAACTTCGTCAGCCTTATATTCGGCTTACTCAGTATCTCAGTGGTATTTTCCTATCTAACATGTTTTTCAGCGCTACAATGAACTGCACTTGTAACAACTTAACTCGGTACTGATTAAACAAAGCCCCATGCTTGAAATTCAAATCTACAGCTGACAAACATACGACGACTTAAGCTAAAGAGGCAAACAAAACGTAAATGTTCTTAGCGGAGTTTCCGTCTCACGATGAACGCCTTAATCTAAGCCCTGTATTCTCAGTTATGTTATATATTCACATGCAAAGCATATTTTCTTACCAGGATCACAAAAGCGCAACGCGTACGGCTTTGGAGTTTTATTAACGGGGCGCAGATCATGATGAAACTTTCAATTTGTGCCAACTTGAGGTAACTAAGGATATCGCATTAATACATCTTCCATTGCTACATGAATGGGGACGTAGCCGCCTTCAGTTAAGCAAAATAATTAACTTCTAATTTGCGTTTGCCTTCATAAGATAAGCCGAGCCTACCTCTTAGAGTGGGCATTGCGTCATATTGTGTGTATAATGAAAGATAAACCACTAGAGAAAATTTCGGATTACCCCAACCCAATCCCAACGTGGATTAATTCAAATCGAAATCCGAACGCCAGGGTGACTTGGTTTAGCTGATAAATTTTGGCCAGATAGAGTGTCCTTAGCAAGGATATGCAACGACGAAAGAAGGTCAATCTATTCACCCCAGTGAGCCTCTGCTACTACGTGAGTACCGACAGAACTTATCCAAACGATAAACGTTTCTCTAATATGAACTAAAAATACGGCTTTTCCAAACGGAACGTTCTTTGTAAACAATATGAACTTAGCGTTTCGTAAACTGTTAGAATATTAGTTCAAATATATCGATGTTTAGAAATGCCGTTCAAACGGAGCGCGTCAAATTGATGCGGACATAACAGATATCACAACCATTTACTCTAACATTTTCATATTTCCATATGCCTCCTGTCATATTAAAATCGTACACAGATTTCGTCAGTATGTGTATACAGGAATAGCATAACATCAGTGTGACGTGGCAACCGCTAAATCAGGTATCAATCAATGTCCCACTGGGTTTGGATCCATAGCCAACAATCAATTACTACATTATCAATGCTAAAATTCGAATTAGAACAGGATAACAAACCCGTTCCCCCAAGAGGGTCATGGAATTGCTTCGAACAGCCTGCAATAGGCTAGTCGACTTTTTGATGGCGGTTCCACGTCAACTACAGCAGTCCGGAAAAAAGGTAACAAGATAGGAGCGAAATTTTGTGCAGGCCCATACCAGCTTCCACCAAATGGGGGCCATGGCGTATAAAGTTTCGAAGGGCCTCAACTGGTACATAATAGCGCGCTAATTCCCTTACCAATTGTCCTCTAAGCCGTCACACGTTATTTATCCATTAACTGCTATTCCGCAGGAGTGATTTATATAATTAACGTGTACCAATCAATCCATGATATATCTATAGTATATATAGTAATGTCAGTTATAATAAATAGAATTGGCATGTATAGAAGCTGAATTGAATTAATAATAACAGCAGCGTAGCACTTCTGCTTAGTTCAATCAGCATTTCTACTATTACTGCTCATAATGAAGCTGCTACCGTTTGACACCGCTGATGTTACTATACTAAAGTGCGGTGGGTTCGCCCGGTTGTTTTAACCTAATATGTGAAACGCAAATGAAGATCGAGTCTGGCAAATGGCTGTCGGCGAACGACCGAACGGCCAAATCGACAGTACTGACTAATGATTACTACAGATAAACTGTTATACTTCGACAGCAGTTTTTATAGACCATACGTACACTCTGCGTCCTTTTTACCTGTGAACAAACGTTTCAGGTCCATCCCTTGAAATGAACGAAGGGAATTTTGTCGCCATCGTCAGGGCAGGTATCGCGAGTTAAAGCCGTTGTAATACGACGGATCATATTCTGCTAGCAAATCGGCCAACTCACTGAATACAGGTTGAGGCGCTATAGGGAATAGTTCTACACATTGAAATAGACACATCAGCGACGTGTGGAAATTCTGTGTCGATAGCGGTTGTTGTTCGAAGTAGTTAAAAGTAAGTTCTGCAGACTAAATGGTTGCCATTGTCATGACAAGCAGCAGTAATTGTCATGTTTACGGTCTATCAATGTGTCGATTGTCGCTGTTCCTGCAGGATGTTTTCAAGCTTTCATTTCAACAATCTAAACACAGTGCATCACTTTCTCGCGAGTTTTGCTCTGTTTTCCCTTTCTCCCAGACGGCGGCCTCGCCCCACTTACGCCCCCCCCGCCGCGCGGCGACTTTCCACCTTGCCACTCCATAAATTGTCGTAATAGCCAGCGCCACGGCATTTGCCACCTGCATTTTTTTTACCTGTTCTACAAAGAGCACCCTCGTATGTCTGATGCGGTATCCATCCAACGCTGCCCCTGCGGGTAGGACAGTCCATTAAGTTTAAAAGCCTTGAGGATCGCAGCCGGAGTTAGCTAAATCGAACGTATCACTAACGAACTAGTTGACGTACTAATCGGCATGCCTGTTTTTTGTCTGCATACTTTGAAAACTGCTGCTCCCTGAATTACAGCAGTAGCTACTTAGGTTGTATGCAATAGTAGGACTTCGTATACATCTACAGACTCGATAATAAATAATAATTTGACTTATAGAATTTTTATAGTCTGAATAAAAACAAGTATCGTATATCTGTGATAAATTGGAACTCGCACTTCATTCGTGATAATATACTAATTACTATGTATTGATATATAGAAGAAGCGCGTATGCATTCTGTACGAAAGGTTCAGCCGAACGCCTGCTGTGCAGTTTACAGCCTTTGTAAATCTTTTTATCAAGCATGATATTAGAGAATACTACGCGTATATGTATGCCATTCGTGTATCGACGGCGCATAAATTTAATAGTAGTTTCAATAACGCGTGACTCGGATCACCATAGATATTTATGTAATTACTGTATTCGGTGTTAATCTCCCATTAACACTTTAATATAGATAGTAAATTTTTTATATACGTTGCTTTCTAAATATATATATATACAGTCGTTTGGAATGAACTTTTGGACAGCGTATTTATAGGTAATATAATTGCTAGAAATTGACGTTAATGAATTTTATCATCATTGTCAGAAGCTCGGGAAGGACTTGTGGCCCTTGCCGGCACCAAGCTTTTGCCTACAATGGAAAGTTTTGTCACTTGTTGCTTTTAAGGTGTCACTCATTGGGCCGTTCAAGTATCTGACTTTGAACAATACTGTACTGTGGTACTATTAGTCTGCTTTAAACAATACTATACTGTGGTACTATTAGTCTGCTTTAAACAATACTATACTGTGGTACTATTAGTCTGCTTTAAACAATACTATACTGTGGTACTATTAGTCTGGTAACTTTTTATATAGGTTCACGTGTCCCAAGTAAGCAATGTCTTGCAGCGGTATCGAATTCGAATTGCTAACTTAAAGCGTTTAAATGCTTTACGTATAACTAGATCGTACGCTTATCTACAATACTTTACCACACAAAGCATATGAACGCTTTAACGGACCATCCTTACTTTTGTCTGTAGCCAGCCTTCCGCCCGTGTAGCCGGCCAACACTGCGTAGCCTCAAGTAAAACTCAAACCTCGTTCGTTTTCTTCTTTACCCCCCATCGTCGGGCGGAGCATAGAAAGTTTCCTATGGCGTTTTAATAGACGTGACGCCTTTTCTTTACCCCAGTATGTCGCTTGCAGACGTCTCTTAAAATGTTTGGATAGCGGCACAACATCAACATATACCGCCTACAATAACGTCACTACAATGGCGTATCGTTTTTGTTACGGAACTGACGCGGATTATTGAGGTCATACGGTGTTACTGCAAAACACCGTTTGCAAGAATAAAATCAATCGACCATTTCAAGCCTCCCCTCTGTTCCTGTTGAGCATCTCTGTGCCCGTGCACACCCAGACAAACTCATGCAGAAACTATACCATCATGTTGTAGGCAGTCATAGATGTCTTCAATACGCAGGACAAGACTGGTGATAAAATTAGACTCTCTATTAGACTCGGATAAGCAAGCTATGCGGCTCCGAAATCGAAGACACCTTATTTTTGCGTCCCGCAGTAAGACGCTCTTCCCCGTCTAGCTTATATAACTGAAACAAAAAGTTTTTGTGCAAGTGATTTTTCAACTATTAGAATAAATGTGATTTGGTTTTAACTTTTTTATATATTCATGATACCGCTCGAATAAGTGATACCGGTACGGCCAGTGCTCTCATATTAAAACAACGTACGAAAGTAGGCATCAGACATTCAATATAAATTAACTAGTCTGTAGGAACAAGATATTCTAGGGTAAGCTTCGTAGACGTTACCTCATCTTTTTTTCACAATTCTATCGAGCATTGTGCAAAATGGTAGGGTAAAAAAAAATGGGGCAATTCGATTTATTAGTCTTTAGAAACCGAATTGAACTAAGCATGTTTTTTTAAAGCAATCAACTAATATCTAAGCAACACACGTGTGTGTGTTGGTGTGTATGTCGAAAACTAAAAACTTCGCAGACAGACTGTCTCTTATGTTGAAACACTCTGCCAGGTTATAGGAGACTACTTTTAATATATCTCTTCCTCGAAAGCTTCCTGATTCGAGCTAGCGGCAATATCCATATGTGTTCACAGTGAACGCGTCTGCACAGAGAGAAAACGCGCGCAAACGCTTCGATGTCTTTCAGTTCCAAAACAAATCGTCAGTTCAGTCAGTTGATTTTATGAATGACAGGACGCCGTTTTTCGCGACCTTTGGCTGCACAGATTCAATCGAAGAAAAGCTCCAGCGGATGCTTGATTAGGAAAGCTCTAAGTGGAAGTTTATACGATAACAAAACTATTTTTCTTATGTAGAAAAATTGATAAAAACAGTAACGAGTTTACCAGCTCGTTAGAATTTTTGTGTTGCCATAACGGTTTTATAAAATGCCTATATATATATATATATAACATAATTTGGTTATAAAGTATGCAATGTCAAAAGTAAACCAATCTGACAGTCTGACAAAAAAAAAAATGGTACAATTTTATAATAAAAATTAAATTTTTAAACGAAATGTTCTTTCGCATAAATGCTTTTCAGGGAATTTCGGTGTATACTCGGTAATACAACACTTTCAAAAAGGTTTCAAGTGTTTTATAGAAATAAAATAAAGGTGGAAAAATCTTACCTAGGTTGCTTTATCGTCTTACAGTGCCGATCATCAATGACGATCCGAACAAAAACTTGAGTCGTGCATAGTACATGAAACGCCACGTCAGCGGAAAGCCTCATAATAGGACTTGCTAATCTTCCTTAGTACTTAGAATATTTATATTAAACTGTGATAAAATAGATTTCTTGAATCCAGTAAAAAGTATTTAAAGTTACTATAGGCTTTTATATGTAATTATATGGTTTTTTAGACAGGGGAGCACGCTTGGTGATCAAAATGCCAAATCAACAGTCATGATAAGGTCTTTTGAGGAGTAGAGGTACGAACTTACGGCTCATTCACGATGTTTCTCACAACATCGGAGATGCTTGTTTTCTTCTACTACTATTACTGTTATTTGTAGCAGCGTACGTATCATCATAGGCTGTCGCTGGCGATGGTTCGGATAACCTCTATTCTAGCAACTAGTCCCTTCTCTTCGACCCAAACGACGAACGAAAAAGTATCTACATATCTAGGTGTCTTCGTGCTGATTCTGACTCACTTCGCTTACCGCTGATCTGTCATAGTGGTCCGGCGTCCGGCACGACAAAACGAGTAAATGGAGGAGGCCCGGATCAACCGGACGTTACCGTTAACGTCGATCACCTAACCTCGGAATGGGGTACGCTGCGCAACCCTGCGAACGGCCAAATACGGAGACAGACACAATAGTTGGCCAAATGCAGTAACAACAGAAATAATCCAGGTGGGAGGCGAAGGGGCGCATCCGTGTTTTAGCTGATAGGTAGTGAACATGGCGACGGTGGTCACAGCTCAAGAGCTCATATGTGGAATGCACAATAAAGGACTACTTAAAATAACAACCAAGCGATCCGTATAGTAGAAGTAGTGATGATATTACATTATATAATACGACAGTATTTTATATTGCCAAACACGTATAAACAGCATCATTCGTTTGTTGTCGATTTGCTGTTAAACGTTATCGCGTCTGTTATTAAACCTATTTATTTTCCGCAAGTAAAACAGACAAGAAGCTATTTTTGTCTAGAGCGAAAGGATCTATGCTGCTGAAACAGGTCTCCAACGAGGCTGCTTGGCTTTAACGCTTTTATTTCTAAACGGCCAAAACAAATAAAGGAAAAAACCACATAAGGGTGTATGTTACGCGCTACTGAACTCTATTCGATCTTGTTCCAACTAGTAAGAGAGAACTCAGAAGATATAAAAGTTACTGAAACTGCCAGAGAACTGGGCATGCTACGTTTCGTAATAGCGCATCTACCATGTATTCTATTGTTTTACGATCACCACCAGGCTGGCAAGATAAAATCAGTAGAGACACAATTACTAATTTAGTGATACTGAGCTCAATCATATCAGCAACGGCAGCGGATAAGGCTTATCCGTTTAGAAAGCGATTTTAAGTACTACACATTTTTGAGGATGTACTTGAAACTCTGCTACGAATCATAGCTTCATTATATATATATATATATATATATATATATATATATATATATATATATATATATAGGTTTACAACGGGGAACTAGGTCTTATCGTAATTATATACTCGCATCTGATCGATGCATATTTACAAATTTATTATCTACTGATTGTTTCTAGTGCTAAGATATGACAGCCAGGGTTTACAACAACGGATAAGTTTAGAGATAACTTGCAGTTTGGAACCGTGTGTCACAAGCCGACACAAGTACTAAATAAGGAACGAATAGAAATCCAGAGTTTTATCCAGAGGCCTCTAATAGATTTCAAGTGATCGTCGTTTATCGCAAACGAAGTGCACGTGACAGAAAAGTAAACTTTTACATAAAATACAGCACGTTTGGTAATAACTATGGATAGGTCACCTTCCGGACCTGACAGAAGGCTCTCAGTCACCCTTGATTATGAAGGGACTTCCATTTGCCAAAATACTTATGCACCCCAAGCTAACGGAGTATGCTATAAAGAGGTTTCTGTTCTATTATATATTGTTTATTTTAAAATTAACAGATCATAAAATGACATAGCTTCACGCAACCGGTGCCTACCTCTAATCTATAATGAGTCCGCTTGATACCTGCGCACGACGTAACATAAATGCAGTACCTCAATGAACGAGTGAATTGTTTGTACGGGATTTCTTCGATACCTTCAAAATGCTTCACTCATTAATTTATGTAGACGATCTACGGATGTGATTAACACCGAACCGACAGATTTCTACTGAAGTTTACGTTCGAAAGGACAATGCTATTATCAATATTACATACAAAATACAATCAGATGCATTATTGCTTTAACGTCACTCGTGTTATCCTTCAATGTTATATTACATCATATGGGATACCCTAACAGGGAGCCCTATGTTACGATATCTTTTCTTTCTACTATGCTACTAAAGTTGGCAAAGATATTACGTCAGAGATCTGCGAATGCGTAAGCATCTGTGACGCCCTATCTGTCTGTATATGTACGTATGTGTGTGTAAAAGAACGATTATGAACGACGGGAACGCTCGTTGACAGTGCGAAATTTTGTAGGCATAGTCGTTTAACTGAGGTACTAGATCAACTCGTCGAGAGCTTTCGTGGACTCCTGCTGTTGCGCCAAGAAAAATCAATAGCGAAGACTGAAAGCTGCCGTTTTTATCGTCATAGGACCGCAAAGATCGGTAGGTCCGCTAGGTACATGCATGCTGTACTATCTAAGGCTTATGCTAGATACGATACAAAGACTGTCTGCTAGACCAAACGGTATCTGACTCGGAAACCAGAAACAATGCAGTTCTAAGCACTGGTAAGAAAGAAAATTTATCCTTCATTTATTATATATTCGTTATAATTTATAGTCAACTGAACAATATTAGTTTAGATGTGTGCGTACGCCTTGAAAACGGTAGGGTGGCCACTTAGCTTTTTGCCGAAGTGCGTTATTTCAACAATAAAGATCTGTAATTGTTTATTCTGAGCCAAATAAATTATCTGATGTTAATTCAAAAGATACGATTTTCGTTTTTTACAGCTACAGCTGATTGGGCTGAGAGCAGCGCCTGGGCAGAAGTACCTTCAAAGAGACCATGAACAAGATTCGTTGAAGATATCGGTTACATAAACTTTGAAATCCTGGTCATCTTAACTAAAGTCCCGCAATAGAACTACTGTTGTATAATGCAGTTGCTAATTTAACCAGAACACATTGGTCCTAAGGTCATGATCTGAAGTGGAGAAATTCAAAGTACCGTTTAAATAATATGTACAGGCAGGAGCCCTCGCACGTTTCGAAATGATAGGATTAGTGCATAGGGGACCCGTGCAGTGTGTTCTTAATCGGCATAGTGTATTGTCTCCGTTCGCTGTCGGAAAGCATAGAATATCGGTGATTCGCCCGAATATCTACTGGATAATCCTCCTTTATACTGCACAAATATCGATACGCCACCACCGGGTCTTCTATTTTCAACATGTATATAAAAAGAAAATTACTCGAAACATGAAGGTCGGGTCGACAGAATCAAATTAATTCCCACGAGTCCTTAGCTGTCTTATCTAGCTACCCTTATCTAGCTAAACAAGCCTACCCGCTAGATAAAGGGCTGGTTAAATATATCAATGGTTAAGTCGAAATTTCCCGTATTTATAAACCGAGCACCTGTACATAAATTGAAGATCTGATTTTCCACATCAGTTCCACTGATTTTGGGTGAAAATATAATAAATAGAGTGAACGGCATATCGTTTGACGGTCCATTCTTTTTTTTTTTTACGAATAACCGCCTCTACCTAAGTAAATTCGGTACGACAGTTGATTAATTTAATACATCTGATACTATACCTGTACTGCCTTTTGCGAATACTAATAAAAAAATCCTCTCAAAAATGCACTCATGTTTGAATTAGAGATATTATAACAAAAAAAAAACAAACATAACTTAAAGTTAGAGCTGGAAATGGCATCTAAACGTTGACTCGTAATAGATTCGAGAGAATCCTATAACATAGCCTTCATTCACATTACTAATACGAGGTAGGCTTGACGAGTCCTGTTCAACCTCTTCCACGGGGCAAGGTCAACAAAGGGGTGGTCATACACCCAGTGTAAATTTTTCCATGTTTCAACTGGCTTTTTCCATGAATTTTTCCTTCTCCGAACTGTTCTGATGGGAGACAGATTCTTGTCCCAAGTAACTTTTTCATAAAAATCGTTAGAATTAACGCATTTTAGCGCATAAGTAACGGTAAGTACATACAAACAGGGATGCGACACAGTCTTCAGCGAAATCAAATAGCGACTAGTTTTTGTCGCTAAAGAATAGGATCAATTAGAAAAAAGCAAAGATATAATATCAAACTTCAATCAACGCGAAATACAAATAGACCTTGTATCTATAATACATGTGTTCCTCATTTCAGATGCCGATCCTATGCCAGGAACCCGAAATAGGAGATTAAGGGTCAGAGCTCCCGCGGTTACGATAGAAACTACCATTACTGAACAAGCGAGAATACGGAATCCAGTGGCAAAGACCCATTATTTCAACGAACTGTCAGTGGAACGGCTATGTAGCGCGTCGAAGTGAAATCGATTTCACATGGATGCATGTTAGCGATTCAACATGCACCCATTTAAAATAAGCGGCCCACAAGAAAACTTGATATCAAAGTATCACCTAACTTCGTATCTCATTCACAGCTCCCTGTCGCCCGGATCGATTGGGGAAGCGTAAAAAGGTTGTGTGAATGAAAGCAGTTGAAAAGACCTAGAGAACGCTAGTAGTTGACCTTGACAATAGAGATAGACAGATAGGTTAAGCATTAAACGACGTGAAAAGGAAAACTTGTTAAGCTGATAATCTGATGCCGGGTGAACTGGAGGAACCCGTATGCGTCAGAGCTTTTTGTTTCTGACTTGTTAGATAGGACTTTTCCGTTCTATCTTCGATATTACGACTTCTTATGTTTACCTGTACATGACTCTATCAATGTATACCAGACGATCTGCATACGTGCAATGTTGAGCATGAATCAAATACAAATTTAGCTAAAATATATAGTATTTGATATCTTTAGAGTGAGGCTAAGTCGATCTCATGCCATGAACATGCAGCATGTAGTCTGTATCACCACTGTATGACGTTTTAAATTAAGACAATAAGATCATTCGTTGTACGCGATTTGCCCTCTGCATTGTCGACTGATTTTAACCACGCATAAACATGAATTCAGTAAGTTCTGTTACTATACAACAGACATCGTATCTACAAATAAAGCCTCATTTGCTTCCACAGCAACAATTACTAGACGATTCAAGTATAAAATTAAGAGCTGATTCAAACGAATCCACTTGTACAGTTGATGTTCCCACGGTTAAACAGTATTTTCACAAGTGTCGTTCAACTGTCTCGCCACACGTGTACACAGACGTCAGTTTCTACATCTGTTTATCTGCGTACCTACACATAACGATTTCCTGAAAAAAAAAAAAAAGAAAAGGTGGTGTTCTCTTGAGCAGCTCATGTTTGCCGTCTGTGTCATCATGCGTGAGCCGTTATATCTGCGGAAGTTGTAGCTGGAACGCACATGTTCATGGGACGCGCTGCGGGTCCTACTCTAAACTACCTTCATCAATGTGTTCTATCATGACAACAAGGCAGGTACAAAGGTGGGCCGCATCTAGCAGGAACATATAGAACATGCCTACATTTGGGTCGCCATGCCCTGACGTCTGCTCGAAACAGGGTATGCTAAGCTATTTTGAAGGATGCTCATGTACAAAGCTAGGATCAAGGTAAATCAAAAGCCATTTTGATATTAGCAACATTACTTCATTTGCTTTTAAGACCCATATATAAGGTTTTTGAATTTCTTATTATATGAACGCTGTGATCTAGCATTTGGCTGAGTTTTTTCTATTACAGTGAGTCCTTGGACGGATGGTGTAAGCCTTTCCGATAAGAGCTATCAATTCAACGCAACGTTTCGTGCGGTAACGTTAAAACAATCACAATACGTAGCAGTATGGAAAAATCGTCTTTGATATATATGACTAAACCCGTAAAATAAACAGGCAACCTATTGTTATTATCACTATTGTGTTGTACGTTGAGTTTTCGGCCATATATCATCGGTGGTATATAACAAAGGCGCCATGACTGAGCATTTTGCAAAATAGACATTTGCGTAGTGACTAGATAAATAACTATAGATGTCACAACGGTGAAATAATTTGTCAAAATTACCTATTTTGGTTACTATATCATTGTTTATTTTTGGGGCCCATAACGGTTTTCTACCTGTCTTGTTATCGTTACCAGCCTCTGATATCTAAGAAATCTTGATAGTTCACAACATGATATTACATATACAAAAAATTTCCATTGAAATTTATTTGACTCCTTCTGAAAATTGATGACTGTATGGGCAACATTCGGAGAAGTGATTTTACTAGCGCAGATACAAGGACTCGTGAGAGAATTCTCACAGTTAAGCTATAATTATATCGCTGTCTCTCTCTTTCTCTCTCCCTCTCTCTCTCTCTCTCTATATATATATATATATATATATCTATATATATATATATATATCTATATATATATATATCTATATATATATATATATCACAAGTCAAGGTGATGCCTAATAGGATAGCAGACCAAGTAGAATAAAGTTCACACAACTCGGTGTCATCGCCACAACGGAACAACCGTTTTGCCTTTCGTTATTAATATTCAATTGTTTGTTGATCTAGTTTTGCAGAGCAAGACATTGTGCGTGACGGTTACCTTAACGACAGGTTTTGTCGATTGTCCTGTATTTCCCTGTAGGTATGGTATTTACCTAGTTTAATGATGCATTAACTTAATTTTTTACTGAAATTTCGACTTATAGCAGAAGCTTGTATCCATCATAAAAATAAAAAGTAACAAATCACTTACTATATAATTACTGAACACTCGTGCTCAGAAAATGTTAGATACTTCCGACATGTGTGTGCTTCTTTATTTATTCTTATCGATAATTGGTAACGAATTGGCAAAAAAAGATAGAAGAGAATGTCAGTCGTAGCAAACTAACAAATATTTGGCCCCTTTTCGTTAGTTTTTATCTCGGAGTTTTGATTAAAACTATGTTTATGTATAACAATTTTTCAAATAAATTCGTTCGATATAGAGCCTATAGAATTGGGAATAATTAGATGCGAATTGTTGCCATTACCGGTGCAATTTTCAGGCAATGTTCTTAAATCTCTATAAGAAAAAAAAAATTTCTAAGTAATGCCACGTGCAGTTTATCAGTCATCGATGACACACCAACTAGAAGGTCGCTTGCCGTAGATCTGCTACTGTTTATTTATATCTGAATATGCCGCCGGTGTGGCTTGAACCGGCACTGCGTCCCCAATGGATGTTACTTTCAAATCGATCACGGTAGTAAAAATGTACCATATTAAGAAAAAGTCTACTAGTAATTTATACGTTCATCTCTAACTAGTGTCGTTTCGTCTGTATCGCTGCAGTCCTTTCCTATTCATCACATCATTATACTATAATAATGTACCAGTAAACATCTGTCATTTTCTATTGCGTTAGCATATCTTAGTTCCTATGGCAGCACAGTGGGTGATGTGTTTGAGTTTCGGCAAACAAAAATTTTAAATACGGGTCTAGACAGGCTTCGTCTCGTGGTGGGATATGTTGCCGTCCGAAGGTAACTTCTAACGGCATAACCGCTAAACGTAAAATATATTGAGGCAATGTATTGTTGTCTCCTTTCTCCATTATGCGACGCTGTTGCTAGCCATGTACGTAGTTCGTCTAGACGCATTATGCTCCCTTTCCACTACAATAAGGTGAAAAACAGTTGGACCCATTAGGCCAAAGAGTGGCCAACGTAGAAGCGTAAATCTCTATCTCTATTACGAAGTCGGTAAAGTGTGTTTGATGTAGCAGTATCAAGCTTTTATGGAATCATTTATGTCACAGGACTGTGCAAACCAAATCGGCCCGAAGCTTGTACATTTCCCGTACGAACCACATAATACATCTTTCTTATAGATTATAGAATAATGTCATTTAATATTGCTTCAGCAATGGGGCTTATAGAAGTGACGGTGATGCTTGAGGTCGGTATCGAAATAAAACTCGCGTCATAAGCCAGTTTTGCATACTTCCATACTAGAAGCTATAAGGTACTTCAAGAATAAAAGTTGGGTACTACTACCGCTGGCGTAGGAAAGCATACATTTTTGAGAAAATTAACTAATTTTACGATAAAGTAAAATATAAACCTGTTAGAAAATATTTATGGGCAAAAAAAGTGCGCACATAATAACGTTTAGATGTATTTGTTATTATGGCATAACACCTACTGATCACTCATCTATTCCCCGATAAATTTATCAGACGGCCCGAGTTTCGCTTCGTTATGTAATTCACCTCTATTCATACACATTAAGCCTCGTCTAAGACTGACAAACAGTTATTCTATTCTACTCTAGTATGTAAAAAGTAAGGCCAGTTCTAAAAACTCAAAAGGGATCCCTGAAGGGAAGCAATGCGTGGACTCACACGTAGCGCCTTGTTGGATCTTTGTCGTCGGCCTTTAGCAGGTCGATTTCTTCTCGCAAATGTTCATTGTGTGCTCTTTGGTGATTTACCCGCTCAGTCGTGTCCTGTCTCGTCTCTGCTTCAACAGTCGTACTTTCTTTGGCAGACACTATCGGTTATCTTCTTCTTAACCCAAATAGGTAGCTCCCTCACAGGGATTTCGACCTCGACTTTAAATCAAGCAGTTGCGGTTATTCTCTTTAGTGAAATTGTACGCGTTTTCTGTCCCAGCTCTTTTTCGGTGTACGCATAAACACGTGTTCTAATAGTGGCTAGTAGTAATAGTGGAATTATTTACGCACTACTTTTAGTACCGTGGTTGATGCCAGCTATCTGCTCAGCGTAATGCGTCGCAAGCACCCCAGGGCCTTCACAATTTCAGTACACGTCGCTGCCTTTGCAATGTATCCAACATGTAACAGTAGTACGTGGTCGTCGTATACATTTTTCATATATCTCTACTTTTTATGTGTTGCGCACGAACGGATTCTTATTGGCAGCGGCGAGAGATTGGAGTGGGCCGTCGCGGGTCATCTCGCATTATTTCCATCGGAAATTTCCCTTATTGCTATTCAACATGCGCCTACACATGGTCGAATAATGATGGCGATGTACCCCATAATTGAGTGCAAGGACCAAATGGGATATTTGAAGGCCAACGTTAATTAATGAAGAAAATTGTATTTTAATCTGTTGCAACGGAGACGATGCCTGCGTTTAAATGAATATCTCGCACATACATAAAGCTCGCTAACGATATAACAGAAAAATCCGCATAGTTTACGGTACGGTAAACATCGTTAACGACACAGACCAATTAGTACTTTTCAGCAAACAACATCGAAGAGATAATTAATACAGACGGGAATAACAATAACTATTGATGCTTTGCCCTTCTAAGCGCTGTTTTTAGCTCATTATCGGTGCAGAGTATGATTGAAGCAGGTGACATAGTGACCCTTTCGTCGTTGCAAATGGTCTCTGTATCATTGCTTATGCCGTGCTGTGTCCACAAATCCATTCACCCATACATAAACCTTTTGACCATTAATCGTTTCGTACAAAACGCGGAACGACATCTCCTGCAGATACAATTTGCCACAGCTACCTAATGCAGGACGAAGATTGGAAGGGGCCGCTCTGGGCGTCTAGAGCCTCTTGCACTACCGCCGGGTGTGCCAACGTCCATCGCCTAATAAACGGAAGGAATCAACAGTCCAATGTACGCTATAAATATATATGTACATATAATGTGTGCCGCAATAGCTGTACCAGCATCGGTAGCCGTATTTATGGGTTGTAGTTTTTGTTTCTTCACTGTCATCGTGGTGTGTCTTCGTTGTTTCAAGGCTGACACCCAGTCATCGCTTCTCAGCCCAGTCATCCACCGTCCGCGTGTTCTTCGACCTTAGAAAGGTCCTCGACTTGATTCCTGTATGTACGTATGTCTGCGCGTTTTCAGAGACATACAAACATAGATATGACGTTCGGCGTAAAAAGCGAACCGTATTTAGTCAGTCGCGGCCAAAGTCTTTCTGCATCTATTACATTACTGCTACCGTAACCAGCGCGTGTTCAATGTCGGACGGCTTCGGCCTATGTGGTCGCTGAAAGCGTTGCCCCGGTCACCGTTGTATCGTCGATGCCTACGTGTGCCTATGCAATATTCTGCGTGAACAACAATACAGCAGTATCACAACTCAACGGTTAGACGGCCGCAGCTCCCGGCGCATCGCAGACCTGCGCCGCATTCATGACGCTCCTGACACCAGCACGACGGCCATTACTGTTGCTACTACTGTCGCCGTTCGCGGCATTTCGTGATTGTTGGCCTGCGTCTATAATGCTGCCCGAGCTCTGGTGCTGGTTTTTCTTGGCGTCATTTGGTGTGGTAAGCGGCGGTCTGCCGCTCTGTGATGGCACGTCTCAAAACTACGATAGGCGGCCGTCTTCCAGCCACTCGTTACCGTTTCAATATATATATATATATTGTGGCCGCAGTTTTTGGTACTCACCGTGTTGGTCGCTCGCGCTGAGCTGACTGCATAGCAGTTTTATGTGCCAGCTATACTAGACCATCCAACTACTTACTTCATTGAGCGTTTGGTAGTCGATGGCTGCCAATCGGTAGCTGTCGCGACGGTCAACGCCTAGTACCAACACTATTACCTCATCACGAGTCGCAGGACAATAAATTGCACTAGCGGTGCCTGTAAATGCTCACTGTTTGTATATTTGACTGTTTCTCGTATTATATGATACCAGAGCCAACGCATGACAGTGCACGACGACAAGTCGCGATCTTGTATACGACCGTTGCTATAGTGGGTTCCGGAGCCGCCGCGGTGACAGCAGTTGACGTCGCTGAGGTACTTTATTGCAGTCCACCGCAAATAATAACATAAAGACGTGACGGCCAGTTTACTATATTTTCACCACTAGTATTATTATTCCTACTTCTACTATTAGCTATTTTTGATAGCGCCTACTATATTCATTATATAGTATTATATTTACTGTATCTTTTCCCTCCACCTCCCATATGGACGATCGTACTATATAATCGCCACGTGCAAACTTCAGTCTTGGTTAATGATCGAAGCTAATTCATGCGGCGCGTCAACGCCGATGGAAATTACTAAAAACTCCTCGTTAATATTGATTCGAATAAGCGCGGGCTAGATCACCTGTTCAGAACAGCTAATTTGTTCGACCCATTTGGTGAATGGGCATCGACCTAGTTCAAATCTTTAAAAGGTTTTTTGCCTGTTCGATAAGTTCTTGTAGTCTGTAGGAACAAACTATCGTTAGGCTCCCTCGAAGAATACAATGTTTATGTCAAAATTAGATAAAATAAGCGAGTTTTCGTCGAGCGATCCACCTCCACCGTCTAATTTTATCTGTTGGATACTTTATTCACTGCTTATGCGACAGGAGAAACTGGGCTGATCTCTACAGGCCTTAGACGCACGTAAGCTTTCAACAAAATATGCTTTTCCACTTTTTCTTGATTTTCACTTTCGGGAGGTTCTCGCTAGAGGAAGGAGGATCTGCCCCGGCAGTAACGCTAGAATTGATTTTTATGGTCGATGCGTCGACTGCTTGGAGAGCCGTCGCCGTCATGTGGCCGCTTTTCTCCGTCACATATCATTATAGCTTCGTTATCTAGCTATGTCAAACTTCTGCGCTCGCCGTGGGTCCGCGTCAGCGTATAGAGGACTTCACGAGCACAATGGCTAATTCACATAGAAGAGAAAAGACGCTAACGCTACCCTTCCATCATGTGCCATATTCAGCTTCGAATGATATTACCAAGAACGTAACAATGGAGACTGGCTTACCGATCAAGCGTAAAAGTCCTCTTATATTCTCAGTTAATACGTCACAAGACTAATACCGATACTTTGCGGGTTTCGTGGATTGCACACGATACACCGTAAAGTTATCTGTAAACAAAGTAAAAAGTGAAATCTGCATCTGAAAAATACCTCGTACCACAATTTATTCTTCTCTTAATATATGTCTCACGTAAACATAAAGCGGAATATATGTTTTATACATTAGTCAGTAGATGCTTTGATTGATTTTATTCATCTGTTTATTTATATTAGGTATTTATGTCAAGTTGTAATCCTAGTTTTACTACAGTCTTTGTTTACAAACTTCGGTGACATTCATGAAACTCACTAATATACAATTTCGAATACTCCCCGTCCCCCCAAACGTAAAAGGTACAGATTTTCAACTAAAATGTATATATCAGTTGATAGTACTTTTGCGCTACCCGCTGCAACGCGGGGGTCCACTTATTCGTCACGGGTTACTCATCTCTAATTAAAGTAATTTATTGACACAAATGAAGACGCACTGTAACGGTCCTTTATGACGTCGCTTGCAGGATCGCAGTTACTCGATAGATGACGTGTCTTCGTTAAATAAATCAGCTCAAGGCTGCAATCAGTTGCATTATCTCGTACTGTTTTACTAGCTGTAAACTGAAGTCGCTCCAACAATCAAGCATCTTCTTTTTTTTTTTGAACTGTTAAGCTATTTTTGCCAAATTACCCTGTACAATATAAAAATGGCCCCGGGCAAAATGGAGACGAGGAAAGCGGGCTTATGGTCTACTTTCAGGGTGAATCAAATAATGCGATAGTAAAGTGCAAAACACATTTTATAGATTATATGATTACAGATAGCGTTAGCACATTCTATTTCTCATTTGCCCTCGCTCTCTATTCGATTTGCCCTAAAATGGTTCGACAAATAGGCTAAATTTGCGAAAATAGATAATAGCAGCCGCCGCTGGAGCCCTGGGGTGAGTAGTTTAAGTGGCTACAACGGCTGAGTTGACATCGACATTCAATAGCGTAGAGCTATATTATACCCGAAGAAGAACAAGCATTTGATTAACGGGTGACCGTCTACACGGTGTTTTATCGCCGGCCATTACAACAACAAACATAAACAATATGACGTCATGAAACGGCCGAATATCAACGAACGACCGAGCCGCATTACGTAAACCGTGATAACTCTGGTTACCTGACCATGTACAGATCAAAATACTGCCGCTGATATAAACATCATGTCATCACTGAACGATACAAAACGTATTGGATTTGGACTTAACGTATACGTAATCTCCGTTGTGATTAGAGCACGGCTGATGAATCATTTAAATCCTCTAAACAACTGTTCTCCCGTACGCCTGTATCCAGTATCTCTTCATTCGTAACTCCAAGTTGGACGACCGAAGGTAAACGAACTTCACAGGTGTGAACTTTAGTTAGCCAGCGTAAACAGCTCATGTAGAAAGTGATGAGTCATCCGTCCTAAGATATTTATAGTTGGTATAAAAAGTCACTGCAGAGTTATGCAAACCATTCGAACAATTATTGCTCATATTTGTTCAGCTCGGTTTAATATATTCTACCGTGCTGGACAAGCATGTTGTATGATACTTGGCGAACGCGTAGGGAATATATCTGTACTTGCCTGTGGCCGAAAGTCCTTACTGTGTAATGTGCTGGCGGCCTGTAATAAATCAAGCATCTAATAAGGTTCTGCCAGATATGTAGGATAGTATCATCTGCTTTTACCAAATCCTTATATTAGAGTTTTAAGTATCCTGAAGGTATTAGCCTGATGAACTTAACGAATCGGTATCTCAAGATTAACACCGCTGCGGTAGATGCTGCTTCGATATATAGAATACGAGAAGCGGCAACCTCAAAATATGGGGATGCAACAGATGGTCGCCGCAGTGGAAAGTTCACTGTGTGGTAGATGGTGTTTCTGAAGAGTTCATTACGTGGTGGATGGTGTTTCTGAAAGTCGAAAGCCATATTGGTCGCCAATCAATGTCATTAGCTTTCGAATTATCTATAGATTTACATATTTACGTCATTCTGCGTGGAACATTATAGCACGTCCACGTCGCACCCGTGCCGGCAGCCACTCGTGATGCATATGATTTTTCGCACACTTCGCATATGGTTTATATAGGAATACGTAAGTGAAGAGCCAGTATTAGAGATTTGTTGCTTAGCTGACCGTTCAACATTTGGATGTTACGCATCGGTGCCGTTGTTGCTGCATAGTTGGGTGCTTAACGTCGACGTGTTATCGTCATATGCTGCTGCATCTGATGCACTACGTATGAAAGCCTGGTGGCTGGCAGTATTGAAGCACAATAATGGTAATGTCTTCCTTTTGCCCACAGCGGGCAAATGAGAAAGACTCGACAGACGTGGCCGATGCTATAGCTGCTGCTCCATTTAGCCCACGATGTCGGTGGCCGTCGTTGCTTTCGTCGCTCATCGTCGTTGTTGCTTCGCTATCTTCTATCTTCTCATGATAGTTGCCCGGCCTGCCTTGTGTCTGTTCAGGTATTATTGTTGCTGCGAAGACCAGCGGCCGCACCGCGTTTACGATATGGAAAGAATCGAAATGTTGTTCGCGCCCGCGGACGCTGCTGGGGAAAGGACTGACAGACGCGATGAACCGGCCAGCAGATAAAGATATTGATGGCTGGATCCCCGGGGCTGGCGTCGCTGTTGCTGCAGCTACTCGTATTGGTTGGTGTAGTGATCGGGGCAGCGGCGGCGGTGGTAATAGTCGTGCAATGGGGAAAGCCAAGGGAGCGCCTTACGCCTCCCCGTCAATGGCCCCTGCTGGTCTAGTGGCTAGGAAAGGATGGGGGGGGGGGGGTAACAAAAGCGCCAGAGAGGAACAGATATAAAATGGCCAGTCCATCTCATAGTGTTGGGCTCCTTCGGGACTTGAGCAGCAGCAGAAGCTATAGCGAAGTCGCAGCGAAGTGACTGCCCGAGCCCGCCGAAATGGCAAAGGTCCGTATTTGTGATAACACAAAAGTAAAGATAAGGTTCTCTCATAATTGATAATAATAATAATAATCATAATAAGGCGACCCGACATACCTCTTCTGAGTTTTGTGACTTTATAATATTGTGCAAACGCGGGCATGTTTTTATGTGAAATGGTGCATTGAAGTTCGTGGCCGATTCACGCGGTAAACCTCTTCTGTAGAACAGTGTTGAAGTCTCCTTACAACTCTGGCCGGATTTTTTTGCAAAGTGATCCTCTCTATTCTAAAATCAGCTGGCGAAATGGAACTCAATCGTCGAGAATTAATGTGCACGAAAATAACATAGGTCGAAATACATCAAACTAATATGCCAAAGATAAGCCGGGGTTACAGGCTGTTTAGTTTTTGTCCAAATAAAACTTTAGGGTTCCTGCCGCAAAAGGTAGAATTTTGCGGCAGTAACTCTAACAACCTATATCGTGGCTTGCTTATCTTCTATTCGAAACGTACCTTAACCTTTCTATGCTTCCTTGTATGGTCTTACAGTGGCTAGTCGTGGTAGTAGGTGCGGTAACCCTGTTGGGGCGAGGAGTGTTCGCCGGCGCTCACGGAGGAGGCGGGGGTGAGGCCATTATCGTTAAGGTAGTAGATGGCGGCGGAGGTGGCTACGAAAGAGGTGGTTTTGACGGGGGCCACGGGGGTATCGGCGGAGGTTTTGGTGATGGACACGGCGGTGGAGGCGGCGGAGACGTGCAAATCGTGCAGTTACAAGAAAATGTTGGCCACGGGGGCGGCGGCTACGGTGGCGGCGGAGGAGCTGGTGGCCATAAATACACAGCTCAAATTGACAAAACCCCTATCCCGATCAAGTATAAGCAAGGCCTCGTTACATCTACGCATCCTATATCATTAGTGGAACCTATAAAGATCGCCGCTAATTTGCCTGGACCGAAAGTGACTTTCCCTCACGGGATTCCGAAGGCTGAAAGTTCCGGAGCTACAGCGGTTCAAATTCAAGAGGTTGGAGGTGGTAACGGCGGCGGTGGCTATGGAAACGGTGGTGGCTTCGGTGGGGGTCACGGCGGCGGTAGCTACGAAAACGGTGGTGGCTTCGGCGGGGGTCACGGCGGAGTCGGCGGAGGAGAAGCCGTTATTGTCAAGGAAATAGACGGAGGTGGTCATGGAAGAGGGGGAGGATATGGTGGCGGTCATGGTAGCGGCTTTGAGGGTGGTCATGGTGTCGGTGGTGGTGGATTTGGTGGGGGTCATGCTCAAGCTATCGAAGGGGGACACGACGCCGCATATCCCGACCCTGTTGTGTCCGTTGCCGACTCTGTACAAAAGATCCCTATTGGTCAGGCTGTGCATACCGAGGAGGCTCATGGCGATGGAGGTCACGGGGGTGGCGGTCATAGTGATGCTAAAGGAGTAGCGGTACTCTCGATCAACGTCCAGGAGTCTCACGGAGGCGGTGGAGGCGGTGGGTCCTGGGAAGGGGTCGGTGGACACGGAGGAGAAGCGGGCGCCGGAGGAGGTCCCTGGGAGGGAGCCGGTGGACACGCCAGCGGCGGCGGCGGCGGATGGCAGTAGATGATGGCACTGATGACGACGACGACGACGACGACGAGGGCGCTGGCGTCCTGTTGCTCACAAAGTCTGGAAAATCGGTAGAACTCTGTTTGGACTCACAGATGCAACGAATTTAGTTGAAAATTATATGGATGCGCGCTGCATAATTTCTATCCCTTTTCCTCTTGTAATCCCTGTACATAGCCCATTCACTTCAACCGTATCTGGTGGTGCTTTGCTGTGCAACTTATGTATATACTACTTTTGGCTAAGACAATAGTTCAGAAATAATAAACGCATGAATATTTACAAACGACCTTTTTATAAGATTATCTTCATTTAATTATAGTTACGGATTGATTTATATAGAGTCGTGTTAGTTGGATACAGCAGGAAGACGACATCGGATTAACCGATTCATACAGTATAATCCTTAATATTCATTTTTTCATTTTGTTTGATACTGTAAGTATATACGAATACGTGTGTTCGTACACTTGACACACGCTCAGATTAAGCTACCTCGCAAAAAAATAATAGCAATAGTGGTACTAAACGACTAGCGAACACTTTATATAGATATAAAATTACTAATTTTTTTTAGTCAGTAGTATTAAATGGTAATTAGATCATTTCAATGTATTTATCAAAGTTTTTAGAAATGCATTCTGATTGTTATTTTTTCCGTAATTTTGTTGCTACAACACAACGATGTTTAGTACCTACTTGCACTATAAACCTACTTATTGATTTGTTAGTTCGAAGGAAACGTCCAATTATACTGCCTCATTGTTTAAGAGGTGTGTCTACGGCTGAATCGCCAGATTTACCTAGAGCACCTATCCGCTTGAGTATAACCTTCAAGCGGAAATTGACCACGAAATCAGTCTTGTCGTGCCACAAAGTAGGGACCACTGATTATGTCATATTGTCGGCTAAAATAAATATCAATACGTATGTTTACTTCTAAGTTTAACGAACAACGCTTATTATTAAATACTTAGGTATTTTTTTAAAATAGCGCGTCTGCTACTGGTTGTGCCTTGTGATCTTGTCACGATAAGAATCGAGGTGCGTTATATTTATAATGCTAATAATATAGAAATAAGAAAAATCTATAATGGTATGTCTTTTTTGGCTAGGTTATTATCTTTATAGATAGATATACAGATCGTAGAAGTATGCGTTTTGCATGTAACACAGTTTAGTTGTTCTAGCGTGTTCGTATTTATGTATAACAACGAAAATTATCCGTACAGCGTCTAAAATGACTGGGCATTAAGTGTATAATTATAAATATTTATTAAATACGTATTGCTAATGATTTGCTCGGAATATTAGTACCAAGTTGCCTAGAACCTCTGAAATAGGGCCTGCCAAAGTCTTAGCTCAGAGATGAACACTTCAAATGTTTAATCATCACTTTAAACGTTGATTTCAGTTAAACGACTACGACTATGACGTGTTTGTGTGAAAATGTTTCTCCGGTGCGATGGGACGAAGTGTAGGACGCCGTGTACGAGCACACTCCCGGGTGTTTTCTCGAATGAGTGTATTGGTTTTGCTCATATCCTCACGAATCCTTCTAATTTGGTCACGAACCTATCAGAAACAAGAACTGTAACTATACAAGCAAATCAACAGCTGCTGAGTCTAGTCATGCATTACTAAGATTAATTCGTAAGGCAAGATAATCATAATAAGATATATATCGATTCGAAGAGAGAGTCAACCGAGGAGTTTGTCTACCTTTTGCCGTTCCTCTCCCCTGACTCGTACAAGTTCAGCTGTACGCTGCGCAATCTCTCGGCCAAGTTCACGCCAGCGAGTAGTGAGGTCTCGGATCTACAAAACAAATTCTATTAATATATATATGCATTGTGCACTAAATACCCCTAGTGGAGATCTCAGAAAAAAATTCTTGTTTTAAAAAAAAATTACAACTATTATCAAATATCAGAAATCCTAAGCGGGCTAAATAGGCTTTTCGTAAGTAATGCTCATCAGCATGATGGTTTATCGACAGTTAGGTCGATATTTAATTCAGACAATGAAATTTTGCTTAACACTGCAACATCAGTGAAAAGTGCCTGTGTCTTCACCCTTCTGCAGGGATCATCCGGGTTTTTAGTCTCGGGAACACTGTCGATGTCGAACGGCAGCTCAGCTAGTTTCTCGATTTCAGGATCCTCAGCTACGGCATACTCGTTAGCTGGAACTAATGTATGAGAAATGTAATTTGCCATATAATTATGATATAATGGCCCACATGCCAATCCGAGCTTATCAAGCCCCCTTCTTTCATGCATATATGTATATATATATATATGTTTATGATATCTCATATATATATGAGACTATGACATCACTACTCCACGAATGCAGTCACTTTATTATGCAAGTGACGTATTATGCGAGGTTTATCACGGCTGGCTCAATGGAGATGCTTATTGCACGTGCGAAGAAACTGAGTTGTTCGGTTGACCAAAGAGGCAGCTATCTCTTATATAGTAGATCAAGGACGGCTAGAATACCAGATTTTTTTAGACCTGAACGAATTCCATTGTTAGTTCCTGAACGAGTTACATTATTAGTTTGAAGTCAATATCTATAGACAATTGGTCATGGCTTTACCATCAGCTGAGTCTAGAGGAGTATTAGTTTTCTGGATGATGACAGGTTTAGGTGCTGACTCTTCAGCGGTTGGTTCCACGGCCAGCTCCATTGGATCTTGAGGTTCCGCCTTTGTAATTTGGTCCTTTTGTATTACTTGAGGCTCACTTAAGTTAGCGAGAAACATTTTTTTTTCTTCGTTTGCTGTTGCATCTTTCATTACCGCCGCCACAACCGGGAGTTCTAAGGGAAAACCGCCAACACAAATAAATCACCCTTAATTTTGATAATACTCTAAATGGAGGTCCCGCCTACTTCTTGAAGTTCAGTAAATTTTCGCTATGGAAAGTTTGTGTATTGGTAGAACAATAAGTCAACTTCACGAGAAACGTTGGTCGAAAACGAAACGCATACAATGTTTGCTCATTTTTATGTATTTTTTGTAAATTTCTTGTCATACATATAGGTTATGAATGGATAGCAAGTGGCAATAAAGTAAGGCTTTCAATAACGCTTGTAAAACATTGACGATATAAGAGCAGACTAGAGAAGCACCAAGTCACATTATTAGAAAGGCAAACACTTACGCGCAGTGTAGGCAGCCCCAACAAAGATCAATCCGATGAGTAGAATCTTCATTGTAACAATTTTCTATAAGGTTTCACTTTTAGATCACTTGCTAAATGGGCCACTCGCGTTCGCGGCTTGTTCCTCACGTTTAGTAGGTTCGACGCCGTCTGGCTGCTCGGGGTCTGTGCACCGAGCGCCTTTTATACGAACAGAAGATAATCCGGTGCACAAATGAGCCCAATCCTAGCGAATCTGTGTATCCGCATTGGCGTCCGCTCCCAGAAAGGGAAAGGAAGTGTCCGCCGGACGGCCGGATAAAGAATGGAAAGATTTGTTCCATCGGTCCATGTGTGTGAGATGCTACGTACATACATTCACAAAGGGACAAATCTGAAAAAACAGACGATCGGCTGATTGACGTCCACACATAGCACCGATATACTACCATATCGAGTCACGCCAGATATGCACAACAGCAGAGCTTTTAATCAACCGATAAACGTTCTGTCGATTAACTATTGTCTCGGCATCATGTTTTGCTGGCGTAAGCATATCCTAACCTGTAAGTGCGTCGCTTGATACATGAAGTAGAACTTTTCACTAACAACTTTTCAAATTCAACTCATTAGTTAAACAAGAAAACAGTCTTTCAACATTTCTCATCACGCAAATATTCCCAGCTACTTAACGGGTCGACTTTCCCTCACTTTAATTAACTCTTTTGCAAATTGTAAAAATATTTCATTATAATGTTAAGATTAAGAATCAACTACGGACATAGGATCTGCAATCGAGTCTGTAGACTCGTTTTGTGATTAATTTCGTGAGAGTAGTGTATACCAAGTCTCACAGTTCGTAAGCCATTAGATACATATAATCGGATGTCAAATTTTTCGCACAGACGAAATCAAGCACACTGTCGGATTGTTGTAGTGCCGTGTGTCGTAGCTGGGGATAAAATACTGACTTTCGGATCGTATGGATTAAGCTTAAGGATTAAGAAGTTCTTAAGCAGGTCTAACACATTTCCGACACGTGCAGCAAGATCTTTTTTTTATTTTATTATTACTTTATTAACTTTGTGTACCCCGTCGAAACTAGATCGGTCAAATCCAAGAATGCGAATTTTGCATTTTCCAAGTACTCTGTCTATTTGTACTCATAGGTGTCACTCCTCGAGAAGGGTATATACATTCAAAATCGGTAATTCTATATATGTGAGGTTGCTTAAAGTATCGTAAGGAGTTAAATTGAAACTAGCTTTAAAGTGTTCTGCAAAGGTGATCTTTTTTTTTTCTATAAATCTGATGAATCTCAGCAAATTGACTTTTAATTTTCCTACAAACTAATACCAAATTATACGGTAGGAAGGTCATTATGCACCTCTTTACTAAATCAATCAAATTATGAGATACGATTATATCATTTCGATTGTGCAAATATTCTGTATCGTACTTTGAAAAAAGTATAGCTTTTCTCGGAGCTACTTTTAGCTTGAATCCTGGATTGGTTCATAGCTTTTCGGCTCCGGGGCCTTACACACTGAAGCGTGTGCACATACGAATACCAATTTTATAGTTTCTTTTGAACTCATCCAGGTAGCACCAACGGGCAACTCATGAATTCTAAGTGCTGTGACGCCTTCGTCAGTCGATGTTCTCAGCGGCTGATTGCCTTAACGGCATAACCGGCGCGGCTCACATGGATATAACGGACGAAAAAGACGATATTATTGATCAGTCAAAACAGCGCCACCGGCAGCTGCGGCAGCGAACCAAGCCACAGGTATGGCGAACGATCGACCCATATGGAGACGGAACCATACAAGAAAAGCGCGGGCGAAAAACGTCATAATAAAGCCTCGGGTGTGGGGACCGGTTCGATGGGTAGCAATTTTTTTTTAGTTTGGATCCAATCTTTATCGTATCGTATCCTGACGATGGCGTTAGGTCGAGCTGCCGATAGGGGATAAACAAACAGTTATTGACAACGACTGCTCTTGATGGCTCGCTTGCGTCTCGACCGAATCATGACTCCAGCGATGATAATATAGAAGATGTTCTCATTGATGATGATAGCGGCGCGGCTTGATTCTATCATCCCTAGCGATTCTCTGACGCCACCGGGCCCCACCGATCCACTTCCTGGTATGTGTCTGTCTACTACAACGCGGCAATCAGCGGTGATCACACAAATTGTAATGGATGTACAGTGTTATATATATATATATATATATATATATATATATATATATACAGAGTACGACTCAGAAGATAAGAAACAATAATG
This sequence comes from Varroa destructor, assembly GCF_002443255.2. Lineage (NCBI taxonomy): Eukaryota > Metazoa > Arthropoda > Arachnida > Mesostigmata > Varroidae > Varroa > Varroa destructor. The sequence goes on from NW_019211456.1 coordinate 4,668,834, forward strand.
TTGCACCCGATTGTCAAACAGGTTCCGTTTTAACTAATCAGAAATAGATATATAAATAGTACAGAGGTTCGCAAAGACGAAATCGGTTTCAAGGGGCAGACCTCTCCGTAAACGTGGCAGAATCTGCAAAGTGGCTAGAGACTTATCGTACCCTGTCCAGTAAAGCTTTTTATGTTAACGTTCTTCGCTTTTTACCATTTACGAACTCACTCAAAACAGGTACGCAATACGATGTATGAACCTTTGTGCCGCTTTACCGTGGGCTGTGTCTGTCAAATTGCAGGCTATATGAAATTAGCTCTAATTTGAACTCATCTATTAGGAGAGCGTGATAATTCTGTTTCTTGTCCACTGTCAGTATGTTGTTCCCAAATGAAACCGACTACTAGAATTGTGTCTTATTTATTTTTATTGTCTAGCATATTTGATACCAACACAATGGCATATTTAAATTAATAACGATTATTATATACTTGCCCGTCTGTATTATCTAAATCCTTTGACATCTGATTATGTAGCATTTTTTATTTGCTATACATACAGATAAGATAACGTACATTACCCATTGATAGTAACACATTTTTAAACAGTATCATCTATGAAACACGACTACAAATAAACTCGTTCTACAGTTTCCAGATAACAATCGATTTCCAAACATACCTCCTGTTAAGTTATTGCGCTCAGGGTCCTGTTGAGTTTGCTACATTATTCATATATA
>NW_019211456.1:4669654-4684568 GCF_002443255.2 Varroa destructor
TATATATATATATATATATATATATTACATTATAATTAATTCTGTATTCGTTTTGATTTTATATGTATTCTATTGATACCATTATTAATAATGATCAGTCTTATTGACATTGTGTTAACTGAGAAGATAAGTTTTCACAAACGAAGACTTTTGTCTCAACTTAAAAAGCCATTTGGCTGCCAGTTTTTGTCGAATTCGTTTTCAGCAGCCGCGGTGCAGTAGCGTCTGGGCAACGGCAAAGACGATTATCATTTGGGCAAGTATGAGATGAGATACCGACGATCGGGAAACAGTTGGCTGGGGTGCTGAAATGTCAATGAAATGAAAGAAAAGAATTATGGAAAATCTCAAAACAACATAACAAGAAGTAAGTTACTAACTTGTAGCAGCTATTACACACGTAAATAATGGTTTCTAATCTTTCCTATAACTAACGCCCATGGTCTAAACTTCTAGCGGATCTTATCGGTGGAAGTAATTAGCAAAGACGCCTCTGAGATCACCTGAGTTCACGGCGATGACAATCTCTTGACATCTTGCAGCGCCTTCGGCATTGACGGCTTCACACGAGTAACGTCCTGAGTGTTTACCTCGAACAGAATGCTCTACAAGCACAGGAGCGTTTCGTTCGAGGCGGGCCCCGTCCTTATACCTGTACATGAAGGGCAACACGAAGTAGACCAAAATAATTTGCAAATACATCTGAAGCTTATTAAAAGACTGAACATTATTTGTGTAAAAATCGTATTTGTAAATATTATTCTATTCGCCAAATCACTTAGGTCTAGCACAAAGAAGCTGCCAAAAAAACAGCTCCATTAAAAATGAAGCAATAAACTCATTATAGCGAATCAGAATTCGACCAAAGGTGGTTATTAGCCACGTCTGCACACAGGATGAGCCCTTACCGAGATGGCAAAAACCTTCTCCATTTTGCTCAAAAGTTCATCAACATTTCTGTTACGCTCGTTTCCTGATAAGGAAATTAATGGTCGTTTCGGGGAATAGGTTATCAGTTGTTAGTTTAGCGTCCAGACAAAAAAAACTTTTTGCGTTTTTTACGGTTTTGAACATTTGTATTTTTGGGATTTTCGACCCGCCATTAGCTAAGTCTACTATTTAATTCTGCTGGACCTCTTCATATGTAACGCATTTAACCAATACTCTAGCAAGTTTAGACCTACTACATCGCTACGAAGCACGAATACCATTAAAAAGGTATTTTTTAGTCACAAAGTCAAGCGATAGTACTCTAATGAATACTACTTGTTGAAGAATCTCTACGTATACAATAATGTCGAGTACTTTCTATAATTCCAATATGTCTTATTAGATATGAACGCTAGATTTCGCAGCAATATGAAAGTTGTTGAATAATAGAGTCTTTATAGATAAATTAGAGCATCCTGATTATGAAACAATGGATTAACGTGTTAGGTAAACGAAAGGACATTATGGTAGCAGCTACATTGACAGCAACCTCGTAAAACTGACCAGTAATAAGAGAAATTTGAACTTATTACTTGAACTTAATAAGATCTATCTGCTGCTATCTACTATAAGATTTACTTATTTAGGAACTATAAGTTTTTATTTAGCGTTTGCTAGAATAGCATGTTTAATACCTACGAATAAAAAGTACAGAAGAAATAGACCCTGAAGGAAACCTGTGTGGCAGACGGTAAATATGGAGTTCGCCCTTTGTTCTAAAGTAGTACCTAGCGAGTTCGCAGTACTTGAATAGGGAAATATGGCCATTAGTTATTCTTTGTTGACCTCATACAAAAAAGGTTAGAGAAAGTCGGGCGGCGAGGGGTTGTAAATAAGTCGCTTGGCACTATCATTTTTGCCCTAACCTAAAAAAAATTGTTACCAGATAATTTCAGCTGTTTCCGGATTCGCGCGATATTTACAGTAGATCACCAATATTGTCCCTTCTTCCAATGGACCTAACCGATTTGTATGGCATTCTACATTGGGTTTATCTGAAAACGAAAGTTGAAGTGTAGACAAGTAACGAAACGGCTCGGAAACGGAGGGTGTCTTCTATAGAATTATCCCAGTTGACAATGCAGTTGACGTTTTTCTACATCGTTGGTTCATTGCAAAGCAACATGTTTATCAGGAATCGGCTGACAATTGCTATTATTTACAAAAATACTTTCGATATGGATTTTTTTTTAATTTTCTGCTATTACTTACAGAATACATTGAGAACAAGTGTCTGATTAGCCGAACTTCCAGGGAAGTTGTGAAGGGCCTGATTTTGCGCCTCGCAGATTAAGGTTCTGCCCTGGTCCTCTTCTGTTGGGACAAATGTTACCTAAGGTAGAAATTCAATTTAAGAGGTATGTAATGGTAATTGTGTAGGGCCCAATTGCCGAATTTAGTTCACTATTATCTTTAACGCAAGGTTGTGCCTCTGAAGTATGGCCTATTCAAATCAAAGTCCTGAGCTCTCAAAAGAAGTGCGCAACCTGGCTGAACTATTCTGGTTTTGTTGTCACTTAAAACTCACCACAGAAGTAGTAATCGCGTTGTCCTTTGAAACGTGCGTAAAGGTCGATGCAAGTTGTCCTGGCCGGCCAGAAATACGCCTGGAGTGCAACTCATTTTATAGTAAACCATCATTTCAGACTTAGAAAATCAGAATCTAAATACAAATACGTTTAAATGCTTATTTATAGCAAACGACCTCGATTGTGGCGGGATTTCTTTAATATAACTTTTAGTGTAATGATCACACACGAACCACGTTACTTCAGGAACCGGCCTAGATCCGACAATCTCGCACTCAACGCTAGCTGGAACTCCAGCGGAAAAAGTTCGAGACTGGATGCGCATCTCCGCTGGACGAGCTAGATACAATAAATAACAAAAAAGTAGTGCGTTTAGAAAAATCAACCCATCTATAGCTAGCTAGATATGAAATATAGGTAATTAAGACGGATGAGAATAGAATAAGCTCGCTTGTGTCGTTCATGCGAATAAATAGAAAATTTACGCTTTCTAAATAAACGTAAGGCAAGACCCAAGAAGTACATGTTTATGTACGGGGGGCCTTTGAACACAAACCGGATAATACACGGCAAATACATAACCTTACGATATGAATGACGTCTTTGCGCTCCTTTTTGCGTCACGGTTTTTTGAATATATAAATGGGAGGCATTTTTAAGACTTTTTTTTTTGCTCGGACAATAAATCAAATTAAATGTCTTATTTACCTGCGCTCCATGTTGCTAGAAAGGGCATACATCTGGTAACAGCAAAGCTAGGGATTGCAAGATTGCATTCGAACTAACGGCGATCGTCAAAAGTAGTAAACCCTTCCATTTGTAATTGAGTCATTATCGTGAGGCAAGTGGGGATTAGAAGGTGAAAAGAAAGCAATTTATGGATAATGCTAATTATGTCTGCGATACATAAGGGATCGTATTGCCAATGACAATCTTGGAGCAAATTATTGGGAAGTTAAAGAACGTTAGCAGGAGGATCATTTTCCCATCAGGAATGCTGCAACCCCTTAGGACGGTAAAAACTAAGTATTGATCGTCTTAGGCCATATTTGAAACAAATAATTTCTATTTTAGAGTAATATCGGTAAATTAGGTATGCGGTCAGTATATATATTTGATCATTTCTCTACCATGCTATTTCAGTAGACCCATTACGATGAATGATCTTTTGCATTTTTAGAACCATCAAGGAAGTTCTACAACATCCGGGCATTTTAAATTCCCCCTTTCGATCCTCCTAATTTTTGCTAGGTAGTTTAGGACGTATGTGATCTAACATTGTCATTGGTAAAGGGCAGCGACGAGAATAATTTGTGTTTTCATTTTTACAAATTGTCATATCTGTTTTATTTTTTTTTACCATTTACAATCAACCGCTCCAGCATAATTCGATTTTACCGCACTTCTATAGACATTATGGATGCAAACTTTTTTGGAATTATTCGAAACTTTTTCGTGGTAGTGACTTGTTACGTGTTGCTCTTGCTTAACGTCTGCCATAATTTCATCAGAAGCACTACTAGGAACATTCAAATTTTCGATAGGAGCAGTTCTTGGTTTAAGCAGCATTCACGACAAAATTATATAGTCTGCCTTTAACATTGTACTCACTCCACAGTGATATAGCCGCGGATACCGGTGTGGTCAAATTGTGCTCCTCGTTGTATGCCGCGCATTTTAACACGGCGCCATGCATATCCCTGACAATGGATATAACACATAAGCCATGTTTAACGAGTCTGACATGTATTAATCAGGTCACTACCAAGTTATTAGAACGTTTATAGACTGATGTAACTTTTCACATCATAAATTAGAATTTGATTATTCTGTTCTGCAATAAACTTGTACATTTTTGTGGATTGCCTATGTGAGTCCTGAATATTCACAATTGAGACAAGAGAATGATATGAGGGCACGTGTGTATACGGAATACGTGCATGTTCATGGAACTTGCGAACGAAATGGTCTGAGATAAAGCACTATATGCTTGCCATTGAGAAGGACTCTATGGAATTGTTGTTCTCCTGTATAAAAGCATTGTGAGCTGCGTTTGGGTCTGACCTGGTCAGAGCCTTAAGCCAAAGCTTGCTCTGGACAACAGACGAATTGGCTGATGGGCCGGCAATACGAACTCCGGCTGAAAGTCTTGTAGCGCTTTTTGTAGTGAGGTAACCTTCGGAAATCCGACGCTCATTCAGAAACCACTGCAGAGTAAATCCTATGAAACGGCAGAAACACAACCGTCACTAATACAGTAACAGATATTGATGTCAATGTTGGCTCTCTTTGTTGGGGCTAACCTGCTGCTACTTTAATGTGATTTATGCATTTTTTTTTACGATCGTCACATCGCGTTTGGTACACAGAAAATGTTTTGGTTTTTATTTGCAACAATGAAAGATAACTAATCCAGACTTAGGCAAACTATGACTGGTTATCAATTAGCGTATTATATCGAGCATCTTATGAGACGCTCGTTTTAATATTGTTGATATTGGGTATAAAACTTGAAACAAATTGCCTACCTCTCTGTATAACGCAGGTTACCCTTAAATCATCACCTTCGACCATAGGCCCCACGAAAGCCTTGATGCGTTGACCTGTTTCCGTATAAAACAACTCTGGACGATTCGAGTCGCCTAGTTAAACAATCGCCATAATGGGTTAGCGATGCTCGTCTTTCTTTTGCTTTCATGATCTACGAAAGCTTTCATTTGAATCTCTGAACGCTGGTCTTTCCGCAATATGGTGACAGTGCAATAGTTAAGGCTAAACATGGCTTCAGCAAGCTACTTGCAATGATCAATCGTTTAAGTGCTATGTGAGGTTATATTAAGATAAAAAAATCACTGCGTTCTGACTGGCTATCAAATCCGAGACCTTAAACGCGTAACTGTTAACGTCAGTATCTTAATCGCGTTAATAGATATGAGCAGTTCCAAGTTTCACTTACTCATCGAATTCGAAATTCTCTTATGTATGATGTACATTTGTTTGAAGTACAAATTTAGGAATAAAAATACAATTTTGGGGAAAAATGACAATGTAAATAATGGTTTTCGCGAAAAGATAAATCACTTCATAGTATATTATGACGCGATCTTATCATATGCTGAGGTGATCCTTTGAGATACATTTAAAAAGGACTACACCTACTCCTGAACAACGTTCTTAGATTCAATGTATAGCGTTACAGACGCTGATTTAATGGACAGATTTCGTTTTCGCATCATCACGACTAGTATTCGTCTAAAAGAGACCTCTCTGACTTAATAGTGCGTAAGCAAATAAGTACGTTAGGCAGTCATTTACAATATGTAAATAACAGATACTCAGTATTGTAGTTAATACAATATAAGTAACGTTAATCCAAAGTGCATAGGTATCTGTCCAGCAAATTTTTTTTTCATATTGGACCTAGTTCATGCTGTTAATAATGTTACACGATAAGGCTGTATGAGACGAGCATATTGATCCTTCTCTGCTCCGAATCACCCACGTAAACTCTATCAAATTGTCGGAGAGATCCTTTCGAGCCCTCTGCTCGCACTGGGTTGGGTTCTAAGGGGAACAAAAGACGCCCGAAGACAATTATCGAATTATGACACGGGAAAGAAATCGCCATAGCTCGTGGGTGCGCTTGGCTGGGCCAAGATGTTAGCAGATAGTCGGATATGGGCTGATTTCGTCTGGTTCAAGTGAGGGCAACCCGAAGTATCGACGAGTTCATGAAGTCATGTAGGACGGAAGACGAGACTATTCAGGTGGGCAAGGCAGTATAGATGCAGAAAGCTGTCAAAGTAAACTATAACATTTTTGTAAATGATGCATATGAATTTTCATGAGATAATGTTACGTAGCGTATTTATATTATGTGTTGACGCTCCGGTGTTGCAGTAAAGCGTTGCTTCAGGCACACGTTTTAAAAAGAAGCACAATTATTCGAGGCGAAGTAAAAACAAATAAAAAAGACTTCGATACGAGTAAACCCTACCGGGTTTAAAAGCCCAGCTATTAGGATCCATCGACCAGTAACGGTAATACCTAATGGCATTTGTCCTGAGAGCGATTCTTGGTAAATATCATTGTTCTTATACATTGTGTTATTTGACGAGAACCGGTATATGCGTTAACAATGCCAACACGAACGGTGTGCGCTATCTTTGTTTGAGTATGCTCTTCAGTCGTATATTATTGCCTCTTCGACACGAAAGGGGTAATTTGCTCGCAATGCTGCTAATAATGTCCATGATGATGATGCCTGGGCCACGATCAGTGCGGCTGCTGTGAACATGCACGGTTCCTGTTTCTTCATTCTATCGCGAGATGTGATGAGACGAACTAGATAGCTGCTGACGAAGCGGCGCTCTGTTTTCGATCAAACCGACCAAACGCCATGTTTCCTCAATAGGCCGTCCGCCGTTCTCAGTCCATCCAGCGGCGAACACGAGACTTGTTAGGGCTCTCGTGCCCGTCTGGAGCCTATAGTTTGTAACCGAGCACAACCTGCGGAGGTGGAGCTCGACTGCCAGTCTACTTGATACTAGCCGGCCCCTTCAGCTGTTCCACCGTTGGGGGCTAGTTCCATACTCCTCACTGAGATTCTTACTTTGCTCGCCTGTGCGCTTACTTCCACCCTCTCCACAAGCCAAGTTTGAACGGAATCCAATGGGGGGACTCCAAAGGGGTAGAAGAACACATCTTCTCTGTAGACAAGTTCAAAATCATCCATTATACGTTTCTTTCTAACGTATTTATACCTCAGTTACTATATACTTACATATGAACAATCATAAATATATAGAGGGGCTTCCCAGAGCATTGTACTACAATTCGCCCTATTCTAGTTGGCTGTTCTTCCTCATTAACTCTAAACGGCAGTGTTCCTTCAGGGTTATGCACGGGAAGAAGAACGAAACATTATAGGGAAGAGGACGGGGGCTGTGCTTGGTTTGAAAGATACATTCATTTAGACAAGTTAGCATATTTCGCGATAAATAGAGAAATGATAGGTATGGTCGTTTTATGCTGTATGGAATAAATCCTTTCTGAATGTACGGCGTGTCAAATGCTGTCCACAAACAAATTCATATTCGGATGCTGTACCATAGCTACGGGAGGACTTTTCCAATTGTGTCGAAGGCAGCCGAGGCCTAAAGGGCCCTAGTTGGGTTCAGAAATAATCGCCAAACGTCCACTTAAATAAACACGTTGATTTCTTATGCAGTACAGCAGCTCGGCAGTTAGATACATCCGTGTAGATGCGATTGTCCGACAACAGGGCAGAGTAAAAGAAGCGTACGCGTATGAGTTTCGCACTTACTAGCAAAAGCTAAGTAAAAAAATCGCTTTGCAAAGCTGAGCTGAAAGGGCAAAAGTTTCAAAGTCAAAAACCGGTATCTGGCTCTCTTTCAGTGGGCCGCTATATACGATACTGCAGCATTTTGTTGGCCCGCTGCCTTTTCCTGATTGAGTGAAAACAGAATACATCAGAGTGCACAGTCCGAAAAGCAGCTATCGTGTGTGGAGTTCGTAGGCGGTTTTGCCCGGGTACAATCGTATACCGTGGGATGATTGTATAAGAATGTTCGCAGAAAAACCTCACTTATGTTGCAGCCCGCCAAGCAAAAGTGCAGTAGCACCTTTGTTGGGCGATGCAGGAAGATTAATTAAAGAACGCCAGCGATACGGACCCAACATCGGGGCCAGTACTAACTTTCTCTACTAATTACAGACCAATCGGCTAGCCATGTTAAATGGAACAGATGGCTTAATTGCCACCTTCGTCTTTAACACATTTTTAGGTGCAGCTCTTTCATCTATCGATGGCCGGATCCAGTTGAGGGCTTCATATGTAAACAGAGGTATTAAAATGACAGGTGATTCCTATAGCAGATACGATATTGCCCCCATTCCATAATGCTACGCTTTCGGTCAATGCATTTGCCATACGTTATATTGGTTACCTGCGTAGAACGATTTACGTTTAGCTGACGTATAAACAATTTACGGCCAATTCATGATGATTTCACAAGAAGTTTATCTGGGAATTTTCCAGTCGGCTCATATACAGTGTCAATGATCAAAGCCTGCAAGAGGAAGGTACCGTTCCTAACGCAGAGTATAACACTTAGCTCCTCGAAACACGTGGTATATAATCATGTGCAAAGAATGTTCCATAAGAGTGCCTAAGCATCATGCGTTGCTTTCATTGATTACAATTAATTACCCTGCTATTTCAAGAATAGATTCATCGAGCACTCATAGAGTGCGTTCGACTTGACAGCATATCGTGTCTCTAATTTGCATTTAGCAAGGAATTAGCCTGGAATAGGGATACCGTGCCGTCCGTGTTATACCGCCCTCGGGCAACCCAATAGGGATCTTGAAATGGCCTGCAACTTTTGCTCTCCTCCTTGCGGATTGTCCTTGGGGGCCAGCCTGCCTGGTAGAGATGGGCTTTGAGGTTGTTCGCGATAATTCATTCCTCCCACACGATTATAGCGTAGGCTAATTCTGCTCTCATTGTATCACGATACTCGAGGCTTGATTGGAAAAGGGCGACCAAATTCAAATTTATAGTCAGTAGGTTAAAAGTTTCTCTTGCCAATTCCGCTTACCTTTCCTGCTGATGCGGATTGGTATGCATAAATTAGTAGTATCGAGCAAGATGAGAAAACGCTAATCTCGTTACCCTCTTCGAGGTAAATCAATATGGCCGACAGTTAGGTAGGAGAAGGGGTCTGCATTTGATCCAGCCGTACATCCATTTGGCTACTCAGACATACTACCGTTTGAATCATATTAGGTCTACACACATAGGCCATGTCCTTAATTTGTTCGAACTAGAAGGTAGAAATACATAGAGTTGAAAAAGAAGTTGATGTACGCAGTTTGCTTAAGTTCTCGTTCACGTTAGTGCTTAAGGACGTAGAATATTTGTGTTTACGAAACAGCGAAATATACAGGATTCTAATGGGCATTTTAATCTTGAAAATAAATACCTACCAACAATGAGAACAGTGGTCGAAGTCGCTAACGAATGTCGATCTGAAAGGGTCACCTGACAAACGTATACCCCCGAGTCGCTCGGATTTGCCTGAGGTATGATTGAGAATGAAACCTGATTTGAATATATTGGCCTGAAAACCTAACTGACTTTATATATTAGTACACGATGATTTCTTACCTTTTAATCATTGAAAATTATCTTTTACTAATTCCTAAGGGGTTTTGATGCGCGCTGTGCACAAATGTTAAGTTAGAAATTGTCTGCCTAATAACCTAAGTTCAATACCATAAAATTGCCAGATGTTGTGGTCAGCCATTATCCCGGTCGTTTCTAGAAAGTTATCGGGAGGGCGGAAGACACAGAATTTCTGTGCAGAGTACATACAGGGAAGTTACGTACACTAAAAATCAAAGCTTTATACAACATCATCTCTTTACTTGCTCATATTTCCCATCTCGTATATTATTATCTATGTTTACGCACTCGCCCTTAATTAAATTGTTGCATCGTCACCATGAAAAAAAGTAAGATGTACTATTAGAAATCATTAGCTATTAATTATTATAAGATATAAAGCTTCAATACGTTATTTTTCTGTGTTTTTGGAGTCGTTTAGCCATTCTCATCATTTCTTATGACGTTTTCACTTTTCAAGTCCGTTTAATAAATAAATTAACGCGAAATAATCTATGAAGTACTAAATAAATATTTGTCTAAGCACAAAAGTGTCACACAGTCAATGGATTGTATTCAATTTTTGCGGTAGAACTTCTTAATCCACTGCTCTAACCTCTCGGCGGCGGAGGCCGAGATGCTACAATTGACGCAACCAAAGGAGCCCTGTAGTCCTGCCGATCCTACCATAACCAGTTAATGGTCAGGTTTGAAAACCTTAATCATAGATAGACGCATTCTATATTCGAGGACGTCTTCAGTAATTGACGATTCCGTACGAGTAATGTATGATTCAATTTACAGACAAGCAATAACCGTTTAGCGTAGCGAATATACATCGAAATGGCAGCAGTAAGCAGTCTCCATGATCAGTGCCTCAGATAAATACTAAAATGAGTAAACTAAAATAGGCTTGACCTGAATAAGGGCCTCCAGATACGGCACTTACTTCGTTGATATTTAGCAGTCGATTATTGCGCTTACTGATCGTACTAGAAAGATTTTAATTGCCGACTATTTCAGAGAAGACAGTTATTGAACGTCTAGAGACCCACAGCTCATTCATTCCACTCGTAATACTGTTGTAGTTGTCCATACTGGAACTATATGCCTATATTTGTCATGATGTTGTGTAATAATTTGAGGGTAGGCGTCTTCTTACCTTGCCGATCGTAAGCATTGGTTGTTCCTTGTCTTCAACAAAGGAGAACACGCGACCTTTCCACATTTCTAGTGGTTGATGCTGGTGTATCGTTGGGTGACCGTACAATGATACGGCATTGTCAGCACTATATCTGGACATATATTGGGGTTTCCAGGACAATCAAATTTGCAAACAAGCGCATAATGTATGTCAAAATAATTCGTTTTCGAAAACCCTCTAAGGCCGGTTTAATATTAACGTCAGCGTCTATCCCAATATGACTCAGGAGAATGCATCGTACTGAAGTTTCACCATCACGCTAGGCCGCTTTCAAGTGTAAAAAAAAAGCCCCCTAATTAAGGACTCTCATATGAATGAACAATGGATATTATTGTTCCTCCTCTGCTTAGCTAGCACTTTTGTTCATTGACAAAAGAAGCTATACGATTTTACACTCAGATATAGTATGAATCCTAGTACCTATAGTTTTCTTTTTCGGTGCTAACCAAACGTAGGTAGCAGATCTTATAGACGATCATGATGAAAGTCATCGCAGGCCAAATTAACAGAGCTTCATATGAAGAGAATCCAAGGCACTGCTTACCTGTAGATAGGGTGTGTGTGATTGTCCTTGAACCATACGATATCACGAACCCTTTTTCTAGTTGGCACAGTAGGACACTTCACCTGAAAGCGTTCTGAGCTTCTTACCAGCGTCACGTTCGAATCTACAATAGACATAACGAAACGGAATCAATTCCCGCCGAAATAAGGCTCTGTTAAGTGCAGATAGAAGCACTCTTAGTTGATTTGTGACGTAACAATGGACTATACCGTATTTATAATAGCACATAGCCAATGTTATTTTTCAATAGCGCATTTCCTGCCGTTAAATTACTCCGTCCTAATATAGGGAGTATCAGGATCTCTGACGAACGCATGCGTGCAGTAAGGCGACAATGCGTATAATCAAAATGTGTATCATTCATATATGGAAGCATTTTACGAAAACGCAAATATTATTTCCTAGACATAGATGGCAAAGGGTAAGTTATTAGTGACTGCTTCAAAAGTAAATTCGGACGTCGTTGCTAGCATTGAAATAGAATCGGTGCTGACCCTATATGGCTATATATACACGTAAGTTGCTAGTTTTCATCAAACCTATACTTTTGCACTTTTTTCTGCTCCTTTTTAACAGACTGTCTGAAAATGCCCAAAGTAAGTTGTAGGGATAGGCTACAGAGATGAGTAACACACTAAGATTTTCTTAAAATTATAATATGCTAAGTTAACCAAGAAAATTACAAATTAGAGCGGGTACCTAGTGCAATTGGATAAACAGTGAACGTGAGTTAACCAACGTAGCTCATATACTGCACCTAGAATTTGATTCCATTTTTGGGCCGGCGCCCAATCCAACGAGCGACTCCTTTTGTAGACTGAAATCGTATTCTGTGTGGCAAAACTGAATAAATACGAGAGATGCAAAGGGCGCCCCTTTTACCGCCATCGAACAGCCCACAAAGGCTACCGAACTCCCACTTGTGCCTGACTTCTTCTCGAAGAGAAAACACTCAAATGATGTCTCGTGCCTTCTATTAGGTTGGACTGCCGGATACAGACGGGTAACTCACTACATACGATTCGGGTCGAAGTCAATCTAAAGACGAGAATGGTTGGGACGGGGAGCCGCGCATATGTGTTGAGATGAAATAACGTGGGGCGAAGCGAGAATTTTGAGGAGAAACGATCCAGGAAAAAAGAGAGAAAGAGAGAGAGAATTGCCCTGCAGATGATGGAGGATAAATAAATGTGGCGAGTGGAGCCAGTGGAGTTGAAAAAAACGAATCGGAGTTTAAGTCGCATTGAGTTAGCTACCTCCGAATGGTCTGAGGCGGCGTAGAGCTCTGAACGGAAGGTGACGCAGAGAGGTCAGATTATTGAGGTGAAAGAGGATCTCACTGTTCCTGAAGGTGTCCACTGCTCGTCTGAATGGGCTTCGATTCACCTGCCGCTTGTGGGCAACGAGATTATCGTTCATAGACGACCGAAGACAGCCGGTCTACGGCGATCTGGCAAAAGACAAAACTGATCTACCCAATCACTAATATATTGGACTGCCTATTTAATGGTCAGTGTCGTACAACTCTGCTACAACGTTACCAGCTCTATTCACATTAGCGAGTTTCGCGCCCTTGTTGTAAACCAAATGTCTCTATTCTACATTAAATCTTTGATAGTAACAATAAACTAAGTAAAGATAATACAAAGAATATTTCTATACATATGTCATGTTCGTATAGGGACGTGATGTTACGTTAATGACTAGAAATGATGGAATAGATATTATCTGTTTTCCAGTGAAACCAGGCAATAATTATATGACGGTAGCTATTGACTATAGTCTCATTTTGATGTCTTTTGAAATTAGCCTTTTTATGAGTTAAGTTAGTATTTTCTGTTGTACCGTCTGTGTTTCGCGCCAAATTATGAAATAATGCTTTTAAATAAATCAATCTATAGGCTCTTATACAATTAAACATATAAATTAAAGCGGAAAGCTATAAATCTTTGGGGGTACGAGCAAACTGAAAATTTCAAAAGCAGGAATAAACATTTCTTACGAACAGTGGACATACCACGACTACTTACCTAACAAATAAAAGGCCAAGAGTGCGGTTACGTACTCTTGGCCTTTTATACGTTTATGCAAAAGTCACTTTATTATTTTTATTGAAAGATATTAATTAAATTATTATTAGAGAAAAGATTTATACCTACGCGGTCCTAGCATCAGTGAAAAAGTAGAGATCTGCGTTAAATAACATTTGTTTCGTAATGCGCAAGGCACTTTTTTTTGAAAATGAATTACTTTAGAAGCAACCAGTTGCCGTAGGGCTTTAATTGTTCCAGGTGAGTTGGCAAGTCCAATGGTTAGTTACCCATGGCCTGTAGTTTCCCAAACAGGCCTGGTCAAATCTAATTCGCTACGCTGGGTTACTGACCCATTGGCCACGTCAGCAATATATTATCTACAACCGGCAATCTCTGGCACGTTGCACTGAAAGTTATAGGCAAACTTCGGTGTGCTTATAACTCTGAAGTGGCCTGGCGCGTCCCTGCTTTATCGCGTGCTTCGCATCGTCATCTTGGCAATGATAGAACCGTTCAAATTCAACAATGTCAAATACAGCCCCAGCAAAATACTACAATAGCAATACCAAAATGTGCCCAAACGAAAAGATTCAAATTAAACCAGAGCATTTTTATTATGGGACCTTTATGGGTTTAGACTAAAGCCCCGAAGTAACATTAAAATCCAGATTATACTTCGGCCAAACAGTACGTCGGAGAAAGGCGTGAATATAATAAATACAAGTAGTCTTCTATTCCGCGTAGCTAGACCTGATTCATCTCTACGTGTACCCGATTTACTGAATAACACCGCTCTTAACAAATAGATAGAACTGGCATTTCTTTCACTCAAATGTATTTAATACCAATATATGCTTGGATTTTGACAAGTATTTTTGAATTTCCATTGTGTGGGGGCTACAAGATATCAAGCATCACATTGAAGTTTTATATTGAATTATACCAATATTGAAGCACAATACGAACTAGCTATAGAACTGACCGGGGTAGCTTAAACGGTTGAAGATATTTTTTGGTTCAGTATGGCAGCTCGAAGTACCGCTATGGCCAATCGCTACGGCTTGATCGAATACAGAATTATTTCACCGTTACGTAATTTCAGTTGAAATCGGAGAACAGATACAACAGCGTTGTGCTTGTAGATCAAGCAAACAATGAAGTTCACTCCGACTTAATTCGGCCTTATTGACAATTTTACTTCACACATGCTCAACGAAGTCTGTTTTGTTAGGACGTTATTATGAACCTAACCTTGTTTAAGGATCTGCACATAAATTTTTCTTCCTAGCTCAGTTATGCTTGACGAGCTCCATTCATAATGCAGACTTTGTAAATAAAAAAAAATATTCAACCAAATGGTCAAACCTCGATTTGTGATTGTTTCTTTTAAACATTATATATATA
>NW_019211456.1:4684668-4833074 GCF_002443255.2 Varroa destructor
TAAAATGCTATATATATATATAGCATTTTAGGTAAAAACACTAGCTTTGATTGTTTTGTTTCTGTACTCACCACTGGATGCTGAGTAGCCGTCAAGTAGAAATAGAAATATTACAAATGGCAACAGTCTCATTTCTTCCCTAGTCGACTTCACGTGACACTTCGAAGACAATCTGAAGTATACGTATAGTTTTACAGTACAACAATCAATGATAAACGTCTTACTCACTCCGTAGGTATATAATTATCGTGTTCCACTATCATGTTTTCACTGAATGTTCCTTTTAACTGAAAACTGATAACAGTAATTATTACTATTCAACGAAATAAACAAAGGACATCCCGATACTATGGCCAACCTGCGTGCCGCACGCGGCCGCAACAACAGCTGTTGTTGGCTGTTCCTGTGTTACCTCGTTTGAGCTTTTTGTGATTGCGGAATCGTCGTATTTGATACTCTCTAACCGGAAGTAGCCACTGTGCCTCTTGACCAATCTGTGTATTAGCGAATATTTCCATAGACAAAAGCAATGTGTTAGCTAGGAACGCATCGTCTTTCTTCGTAAGTGGCTTCTTGAATAGACACTGGGAGACCCGTAAATTTGGGCGTAAGTAGATCTGAGTTTCGGCGTTTGCTTAATGTCAACGTCCAATTTCACGACAATCTCGCTACGTCACTGAACGGATTGCCGGCATGTTCTTGATAATCTCTTTCGGACGATGTCGCCGTTACTGCCTGAGTACATCCGATCTATGGTCGGTACCTCTTTCTATGTGGATCTGAACCTCTATGCCACTGAGTGTCTGTCCGACTGTGTGAACGGGCGCAGCGTGTGAGTGCGCGAAATGGTTGGCGCGGGAATAACTGCGTGTTCGAGCGTGTGCATGATCCCTGATCCGTCAGATCCATCCACAATTTGAATTACGTGCTTTGCCACGCGATCCGACTGAGTATGCGCGGCAGCCGCGGGCCCTTTACCCCAGAAGGTACGTCGTACCTTGTTATACACCAACCGGCCGCCTGGCCGACCGGTCGCTCAATTGACTCAATCGGCTGCGTGTGGGCGGGTCCAACGAAAGGCCATCGCAATAGCCCCGCAGGCAGTCCACTGATGCCCCGCCTTCGTAAGCCGCTCACAACAGTCTCAGTCTCCGCATACAAGCAGTTCGAATTCTTACAATACTTCTCTTATGATAGAATGGTCCCCAGAAATCCGACACAGTATGATCCGACAAAAAAGATATTTTTACATTTATCCGCTAGTTGTCTGTGCCACGTAATATAGCAATATAATTTCATAAATGTTCATAGAACCAGCTCCCGAATGGGTAATTTTTTGCTTTGGCTGTCGTTAAAGACGCTTCATCGAAGTGACTGACTGGGGGAATAGTAAAATGCAGTGCTTGCTGCATAAAGCGAGATGAGCTGTCCGTGCTGACGTCTGTCTGTTCCATAGAGTAACAAGGAAGGCCTCTTTTTGACAGAGCACAATATGAGCAGAAACGCTTTTTTATTGTTCTAATTGAATTGTGCTGTTCTATATGAATTGTGCTACGCGACAGTTAGAATTCATGAATACTTGGGCTAGGATTATCTATTTAGCATCTCACTAATGGCCTAAGTTGAGCAACTACAATACGATACAGTTTTACGAAAAAGGTCGTGTTCAATTAATTACATATACGTATAACGGCAGAATGCGAGCCGTCTTTCCTAGCGTCCATACGTTCGTCTGCTATTCCTGGTAGCAAAAGAAAGCCAGTTCCTTTTAGAACAAAACAACAAATCTGCTATTTCTGTAATTCTGAGCAGAAACCGGCTATTATTTAAAGTCTCTCGCGCTGGCGTGACCGTCAATGAAATCGATCTCCAGATAAGTTGTCCAAAAAAGCTCTAACCGTTCAACTTTTTACTTCCACGCGCTGTCGGATGCTCGGGCTTGCAATTAGTTCAAAATTTAATTCTGCTAGCATTTTTTCTGATACACAGCGCCAATTCGACGAATTGATACCCCTAGCGCATGTGTAGTATCAAAAAAGTAGATGGTTATTTTGGAAACTCTACTATAAAATAGCTATAATCCGAAAACGGGGCGGTGGATAGTAATTACATTGAATAACAGCGACTGTCGAAGTGACACTTCTAGCGTAGGCGATCTTAACGAAGGAATTTGTGTCTGATGTGGTACAGCGGACCACTAAAGTGCAGACGGACTTTTCGTAGTTTATTATAAAGCCTAAAACAGAGGTTACGATATAATAGTGATGATCTGCTTACTTGTAGCCCTACGGCAACGTTGCCTTCGAGTGGCTAGAGCAACGACTAAGGATGGGTTGCTACATCTTTATCAGTATTGTTTAAGCTGGCCAAGAAAGCGCTGCAGGCCTGGACCTGGGAAACTTGCGGATGTTAGACGAGAGGAATAATTGTTGCTTGTGATCTGATATTCCAAGTGAAGGGTGCAGCGTTATCGATCGTAAACGCATCTCAGCAACAAAAGCTCTGTAGCAATGCACACTCTTGCCTGAGGGAAGACTCGTTTCGTGCGCATAACTTCGAAGAAAACGCCGCGAACAGGTAAAGTAACTACAGGTCACAACCCAATTATTAACCCATTCTATCCGATGTCGTTTCGAATGTACCCATTTTTAACAAAAGCGATTACGAATGTATCAGGTAACGAAATAGCCACTTCAAACGCGTACCGAACGGGTCTGTTTAATGTCTTTTTTTTATTAGAATATATCGATTCTAAACGGCCATCTTCCTTTAGATGCTGCAAATAGTCTTTATAAAACAACATATAAGAAAATTACTAAATCGTAAACATTGTCGAAATCAGCTACAAAATGAATGCCCTATCTACAACCTTGAGCCTAAGGCGCACCACTTCGCTAAACTCACGGTAACGCTTTTTCGCCAGCATAATATATTATACAGGTGGAATGTTACATCTTTTTTCATGGAAAAATCAGTAATAAAGTGGTGCGTTGCATCTTTGAATTGCAATACGCTATATACATTATAGAATGTTAATCTTAATTGGCCCCAGGTCCTCGTGGGCTAAAAAACGAGCAAAACAGACATCTCGCAGGTATCTGCATTTTGTACTGCCAAATAAGATAGCCATGGCCTTCATTTACGTTTCTAGTCTTGACCCGAATTGGGTCAAGATTCCCTAAAATCCTAAAAACCATTATTAATGAGAGCCTTTCTCAAAAGACAAGACGGTACGTTCTCCGCATCGATCTTTATGTGGGTACCCGCTTCTTCCTGTAATTTTCAGAATGGAAAATTATTTCAGATTCATTTAATATACTGGACTAGTATAATAAATATCCACAATCAACTCAGTTAACTAGTCCATGTGAGTTTTATTTAGGCTGTAACAATACTCTTAATCAATAGTCCATCTCACACAGTTTAAATTATATTTACCGTATATTTTTTATTTCAATTATAATATAAATATAATTAACTGTTGAGCTGTTGATTTCGTGGCTTACGTCGTCAGGTGCACACTTAATCATAGGTACAAGCATTAAAATGCATCATAATTAATAGCATTACAAGCATTAATCAACCATCCAAGCATCTCATGGTGCGAAGTATCAGGCTAATTTGTACCAGAGTTCTGAACGAAATAAAAAAAACAACAGTATGACAGTGCAATGATAGACTCAAACCTAGCATTTCTCATCTTTTCATACCTATAACGACCTATCTAGTAGCTAGTCTTCGTTCTGCTTGTCTACCTAAACTGGTCCTTCCCAAATCTAGTCACTACCTAGAGCAACTAACTACAATGAGTCGCACAGGGCAAATTATGTTGGCAACAATAGTTCTCTTCACTTGGGATCATGTTATGGACAATACGTTGTACGTTATATGTATGTGCATAAATTGTCTTCCTTCTGGTTGCGATGGTGTCTATCTGCCAAAGGTATTATCGAATCTACGTCTCTGGTTGTCAGCTGAAGAATATAAGCTGTTGCCATGGTAACTTTTAGTAACTGGAAAGTACTTGTACATATGTTGGGACAGAAATGGTACGAGTTACAGCCCTTTGGGTTCTGGTTTGGGTTGCAGACAATTCACGACGATGCATGGTACGTTTTGCCAAAATAGTTGTCCATCAAACCTCTTTTCGCGGGTTTGCCATTACCGGACGTAGTGATGAAGATGCTTCTGATAGGATAGAGGGCAAAATAAGAAGAATAAAGAAGGCTGTTTGGCATATTAAGGTGGAATCTGTCCAAAGATCCTAGTTCTGAATCGAAATCACAATTCTTACATAATTGAGAGAAGTTATTCTCGCATCATCGCATATCCCAACGAAAATACAATTCCAGCTCTGACTATGACAATTTGATCAAGCAGCGACTTTTTGGTATCTCTTTGCTGTCGCCTATACATGTGTATAAAAAAAAACACAGTAACCTTTTAGAAGACCCTTACAACAGTCCATTGTTTGTCCTAAGAGGCAACGCAATCAGTTGCATGGGCTATGGGACTTGCCTGTACCACAATTGCTCCTATCTGTTTTTCGCGATATGGGTAATTTCTTGGAGCTGATGAATGATGATGTCGTTGATCGGCTTTGTTACTTTAACGAGTTGTGCTTCTATGTCTATTTGGCCTTTTTTTGACCAAACTTAATGTCCTTCCATTTACTCAAGTCCATGCTGGGCATGCGGTCGGAGGTGCATCCGTATCTGCAACATTGAATACGTAACGAGTTCTTGTTAAAATCTGTCGAAAGACCTCAAATTAAGTGCGTACTTCAATTGTGATAAGAGTTTCTATAATATAATATTGGTATATATAATCGGTGCGTGTCTGCATGCTGTGAGAGCAGGAGAGCGTCATCGCACCTTCTTCAAAGATTCTGCCGGAGCTCTGCAAACTTTATAAATTGCTAGCGGCACCACACGGCGTACTTACCGGGGATTTCCGTCAGAGGTCGCTTTTTCGAACACATGCAATTGCATATCGTGCATATCGTCCGAGTTATCGCAGATAAGGCGTGCCAACGAGAACTTACGAATTTCCGCCAGCTGGTCAAGGGTGAACGAAGAGGGCCAGCCGTGGTTCTCGAACCTGTTGGGACAATTTCATTTGAAAGAATCAGATTTATACTTATTGTTATTGTGAAAATGATCACGTGTCTAACTATGCACTATATTAAAGTATGGCTATTTAAGTTTGAAACGTGGTAAATTATTGGTACTCAATAGATAATGTTATCGAAAGAAGTTTATTCAATCTTGTACTTATCACGACAAATGCAAAGCTGAATAAAAACGTAATAATATGTGGCAAAATAAATATATGGGTTATTAACTAGTTATTCTCTCCTAAATTTGATCTATTTTAAGCATAACTGGGTTGTTTATGATTCAAGGCACAACTACCCGAATTGAATCAATCTGTTAAGCTTGAATTTTTACTTTTTATATATCAATGATATGCGCCTTGGGCATTAAATGGTGCTCAAAATCAATGTCATAAAATAGAGCTGGCCAGAAGAAATTAGGTCAGGCCTTTTTTTTCTTTTTTAGATCATCTTTTTTTCATTTTTAGATCATTTTTTTTTTTTTTTTTAGATGACAGTAGTCCGAATCGCTATGTTCATCAATATTTACTATTTTCTCTAACAAGTATCTATTTAAAGTAGATTTTTGTTTTTCTTTCCACTCTGGATGCACTCAAATCGAAATAAGGCCGGATACGGATAGTAAGAGAACAGAAAAACGTGTTTGTACCAGAGATCTCTCGCACTAGCGGTCATTCAAGATCTTCCCGATGCATCGGTTTCAGTCTGAATGCTTCATGGTAACAAAAACCACTTCTATCGACTGAGTCGTCTTAGTTTTATGTTGCACATAAAATTGAGGCAATAAAATTGGACGCCAATCGTATAATGGTAGCATAAGTAGCAAACAGGCAAAAAACGACTTATCCGTATAGCGTATAGCCCTCCCGACAAAATGAAGCTACCATATTATTCTGAAGTTATGTTTTTTTTTATTTTTAAAGCAGTTCGTGTGGTAACAGTTTGTGGGATAATTTATTGCGCATGAGCACTTGGGCTCTGAAGCTATCTTAAGGAGCGGAACGGCTACCGGAGCAGGGAATTACTCACCAGAAACGGTCGCCGCGACGAAGATTCGCAAACTGTTCCCCGATGAGGCAACTGAATGTAGGACCCAAAAGTCCGCCAGGTACAGGGAACTCACCAACGCCGGCAGACCACAGGTCCAAATCATCGGGATGCCTAGCAACGACAATGAAATATTAAGAAATTCATTGGATATTGGTAGATATCTGCAAAAAGTAAAATGGGCCAATGTGAAATAACATAATTGTATATAGTACGGCACTGAGCGGGACAAAGATTATGTTTATTATTTTTGTACATCTTCCCGAGTAACATATTTGATATGTTTATAATGAAATGTTACGTTTCACACCTTCCGATCTACACGTGAGAATTCGATCAAATGCGCGTTGTTCGGGACGCCCAAAAAGTGTTCTGTCGTTTCTGCAGACCATTTGCAAGACTGATGAGTTTATAGCTAACTTAATGTCATGCAAATTATTATCTAATCAAATAAACGATCGTAAAAACCTAAAATAACCGCTGTGTTGAACGTTTTTTACTTACACGTACGTTAATAGCGACTTTTCCTTTAAAGGCGTAGCACAATAAGCTGCGTTCGACGCGCAACGATCAAAGGAACTAAATCATCACTACTACTCACTTGTAGATTTGGGAGAAACGATAAATCGTCTTGTTAGACATATAGCCAACAAGGTTCCAGAAGCTTTTAGAACGTGGAAGACCGCAGTATTCGCGGAAATCATTGTAGCCTGGAACGCCAGTTTCACGACCTCGTTGAAGATTCAAGGCGACTAAATCCATCCCAAAGCCATCTCCATGTTTCTCGAACAGATGATTTGTAACCTGCAACCGAAATTAGTATCGATGCTCTGTGCCAGGCAATTGGTTTCACCCCAATATATATTTCGTTTTCGCATACAGATACATTTTGCAATAGCCGGCAGCTAAGTGCACAGGTGCCAAATCGATTTACCTCAGTGGTCACCTCGTGATCTACACGATTGGCCTGCTGATTCACCATACCCAAGATGAAGGTATCGATCACCCCGGGTTTGTATAAGTCATAGGGCTGACGGAGTAGGCGCGAAAGACGAATCGATTCTGAAAGTAATTGCGTCTTATGGTTTACGGTAGGCTGAATAGATTGTACTGGTCAGTAATTGAAGCCCTTTCTGGTTAGGTACCTAGTATGTTACTATCGTCATGCGTACACTTCATCATACTTCAAACAGACCAAAAAGGACTCACCAATCTTCTCATGGAATTTATTATAGCGATCTGTTACATCGGGAAGCAACGTGTGTCCAAATCGAAATGCAGCAGATTGGAACTCCTGTCTGATAGCCGCGTTGATCTGAATACACAAATGCGACATACGCATGTCGTGAAAACAGACGTGGGCTGTTGAGTTTGTTTGGAAATGAAATACTAAATAGACATAGAATCTGATACGCCATGCATATGCGCCCGAATTGTTTTGTTTATTTGTTCGTACCTTAGGATCATAGCCGTGATAATATCCGTCCTTGGCTGGCTCAAGGCCATACTTGCGAATGGCATCAGGTCCAATAACCATAGGCAACCATTCGTTAATAACGATGTGTTGTACCTGCGCGGTAACAAGGTGACGAGTCTCCTGGAACAGAGTCTCATCGTCCCAGTGTGGGTTGATTTTTTGCAAGATTCCGGCAACCTTATTGTGTTCACGCATCCAGAGCGTGTGCATGACTGCCAGGGCCAATTGCTCGTTAACTCGCTCGTCCCCTGCGTCAAAGCAGTAGAGGTTACGTGGGCGTGACATACAGCCGACGTCTGCTTCGACAGTTTTCATTGGCAACAAGTCTTTCAGCCCTAGATCCTTGTACAGGTTAGTGGATTTTAGGAGTCCGTTTTGGTACGTTCGGAGACGGGAGCCCACCTCCGAAGTAGAACCGTACAGAAAGCCGGCGTCAATGAACGCTGAAATTGTGTTGGAGGCCGACCGTGGACCAAGAGTACAACCAGGACGAAGTGAAGCCAGTAGACGCGCAAATTCAAGACATTTGCGATTGAAGAACTTGTAGAAAGGATCGTCATCAGGAATTTTGATTGGCATACAGTTTGGATGTCGTTTATCCAGAGGCGTACTGAAATAACCCATATGTGGTGATACATATCACCGGTGTTGTTTTGCCACTTACAAGACCATCTTTCTGATTACTTTAGCTCTATACCATGATAATCATAAGACCTATGAGGGATTGCGCAGCTCCGCCTCGACTCGTTAACTTCATATAAAAAAATCGTATGCATGTTGCGCATAGCTCTCTTAACTAAAATACTTACGGGCAACAGACGATATCTTGTCTCTCGTGATCGAGGGTCGGAGCGGCCAGGGTCAGATCGTGATCTAGCAACTGACCGAAGGCGACAAGAATGTTTCGAACGCGTTTGTCTTTCTCCGAAACGTCGTGGTGGATAACGAACGAGACCATTCGAGGGTTGGGAAGTTCGCTTCCATCGCGAGCCCGACGCGGCTCCGAGATGCCATCGGCGTACGCAGGTGGCATGAAACGGACCATGGCCGAACGCGTAGAACCCCATGACGGATTTTCCAAGTTGTTACACTGTCCGGACAGCGTTCTGAAGTCGATTGTTTCTCTTAGTTGCTATTGCTTGACTTATTTGTATCGCTATAAAAGGTGTTTTCACAAAATGACAATTATTTGCCGATGCCGTCTGAGGGAGCGCTGATAAGAGGTGGCATTATTAAGTGACCGTCTGCATCCAACATCACATTCACGTTGTGAACAACGCTTCGCATTGGTTGCTATAGTAACTGACCTGTAGCGAGATACCTCACACTTAATAGGCTTGAGGAACGTAGGGCAGATATCATTAATTATCGTGCGGGATGTGTCAATTTTGGGGAGGCCAAACACGATCTCCTGATACGAAAGGCGGAACCGCTTTGCCAAGATCTTGGTGGCTTCCAACACTACACAGACAAATGATGATAAAAAAACATATAGGCGAAACTTCTCACGAAAATGATCATTGCTGAGCACAAAGTCAGCACCGCTAGCGACCACCATTCAGGCTTTTGTTCATATTCTTTTTGGTTACATTATACTTTTTAAAGGAGCTACTATGCAACACTGACTGATTCTTTATTTCAACGTCCTCGTGCGCACAGATGTACATACCGATTTCAGCTGGAATTGTGACGTGCTCAGGGGTGGGGGTATCTGATGTCAACTCGTAAATTTCTGGAGGAACATGGCCCCCCGAAAATTTGTCCTTTGCCTCAGCCACTGCGTCGTTGACGTCATCGTACGTAATGCACTTCTGTACCCCAACACCTCTGTGAGCATGCGCGTGTACAGGCGAAAGCATGTATTGTTAATAGTTTCATTGCTTCTTGTTTTTATGTATTACCTTATCTCACACTGGTACACAATAAGGGACATTATAACGCATATCGCATATGATCATAACGACTGCTTTCAAGATATGGTTAGATAGAACGGATCCGATCAGTGGATTGTTATTGAGGTTTTCTCGATACATATTGGCTATGGTGACGTTGCTTTTCGATTAAATTTCTATACATGTGTGGATAAATCAATAGGCTTGCAGCGGTCGACTGCTACGAAAAACAGATCCTGAAAAAGAGACGAATCGAGCAGCAGGCGTCATAAATACCGTTGACTTTCCGTGGACAGGTAGCTCTCAACGTCTGCCTATTTCATTCACGAAAGATTTACGCGCGATGCTATACTTTACTGCATTACGTCGGCTGTGTTATGAACCGCTCTAATAATAATAATTATCTATTATAATTGGACATCTGAAATTATTTAATACAATTCCGCTTCAAATAAAAATCTACTGAAGCATTTTCTGAATACAGCTGGCTAATTCGAACGTTGGCTTTTACCGAAACGACGATTCTTCATAATACAAACCAGTTCGAACGTAACTGTTAGTCTAATTTACAAAAACGGTACGAAATGTGACTTCCGAGGCATAATTCAGAAAATTTACGCGACTGTGACGTTCAAATGTGCGTTAATTACATACAAGTTTTCTGAGACTCCATATTGGCACTTACACATCTGTGATGGCTTTTGCGGATATGATAAGCGCGCAGTCATCAGGTAACGCATAGCCGCCAGCTATAGCCAGGGAAGCCGTCGCTAATAAACTGAAATAGAATTGATGCCACAGCAACCTGTACGTATGAGGGAAGTCAGAAAGCAAACCTATGAATTTATAAATTTGTAAATAAAAATAATTACGAAACATGCTTAAAATCTTATCTGCGCTTATCCAATAATAACACAAAAAAAATCATAGCTTTGAATACTTCACGCGCGACGTGTGCTTCAATTTATGCGCCTGTTAGCCGAAGGGCATTACATCAACTACTACGCCATTAATTTTAGCATGGATGAAACAGCTTAATCTACGTTAAATATATTACGACACAACAAGTTGAGTTCAAGAAGTTGAAGTTTTTCGTTCAAACGCATTAGTGCACCAAAAGTTCCCTTAGACCAATATTACTATACTGTGTTATTATTAGTTTGATTAATTTTTAACCTTTTATCCCCGTTAGTACTCAGGATATTGTACATTGTTCAGCTTTATTGAAATATATCATATATCATTGATATTGAAAAATACCATATATCATTGATAAGAAAGAAACTAATTTATTTGTGTAAATATATAGTATATGCTGATGAGTATTATGAGAAACTGTGGTCGAACAAGAGCCTTTGCGTTTTTGCCCGGCAAGGAAACGTTAGTCTTAGAACGTATCACTCTCAAACTTTTGCAATTGTTATGCAGAGACGCATCGCAAGAATCAGGCGTTCCGTCAATTTCGTGTTACTCGACGTTTTTCGTTGATCGAAATTTCGGAAGATGGCTCAGCCAGGTATTTTTTTTTGGCATTTTATCTAACTTTTACTGACCGATAAAGAAGAAATACATCCAGCTGGTTTCTCTACCGAAACTCGAAGCTTACATTTTATAAAAACCATTGTATTTTGAGCTTTGTTAAATAGGATGCCGCCGCTGTTCGTTTTAGAGGGAAATTGACAGAAATAAATGGTCTCAGTGTATATCCAGTTTTCTTTTCATATATGTGAAGTAAAAGGAAGGCTTCACATTACTATTGTCGTTGTTGTTGCTAGTGTTATGGTTATTGACGACAACAACAAATTTAGTCTCTTTGAAAAAAATTCAATGCATTGACTTTTTCATAACACATTATTCAGACAACATAATGTCGTCTAGATATATACCGGATTACCGATAACTTCGATTGGGTTAGAATTTGCCATGGATAATTACTTGTAAACAGAATCGTGCTTGCTTACGATAGTCGTATACAAGCTTCAGTGCAGTGAGGTTGGCTCTAGAGAACGCTCCGTACATCGTCAGTTTTTGCTCGTTTCTCGAGCTAAACACGACCTGCCGATGTACCAGTGTACTTGGACAATTAGAAGTCCCGTATGCTGCGTAATAAAACGAACTTTCATCAATACGCGGTGATCAAGTCGCCATATTTAACTCGGCTGTAAATGATTATTAATATATCTTGTCTCCTCCAGCGTTACTCACAGGAATCTTCACACGAAGTCACACGTGGCCTACCAATCTCTCGCCGCTAAGCACGTATACCATTACTTGATACGGCTACATAAGACGACAATATAAGTGTCGTAGACTGACATTTCCTCGAATCAATTGTAGGGAGGCCACATAATGTACGGTGTACATTATGTGTGTGTACGGAAATCATACTAGTATCATCTTCTTTTTGTGGCGCCAGCTGTTTTCAGCTCTTATCCATTAAAATAGCGCGCAGAAACAATGACACATGTATTAAAAAAAAAGTACTCACGAGCTATTTTTAATCACCCGGCAGTGCGCGTTGTCCGATTTTGGTTTTGCTGACATCTTGAACTGTGAGGGAACAAAACAGACGATGCGAAGCTACCTTTCCTTGTTGGCTTTTCTATTGACTTGGGGCCAAAACAAAGAGCCAGTCGTTCACTTATTTTATTCCGAACGAAGATTTACGTATAGATGTACCTTGCTGGTCAAACTTATGACGCATTTGTACAATATTGTGATCTTCAAGCATTCAAGTCGATAATACGAGGAACGTCCATTGAGATAGCTTAGAGTGAAATATGTTCTAGCAAAATGAATATCCCAATTAAAAAAAGGTATTTTACGTTTAGTAAAGTGTGTTTCTGGGATCGGATACGTACTGTTTACATAAACGAGCAACATGTCTCTTTTGCAGGACATTATTTTGCACTCCCTGCACTATATGTATCTGCCAGTCTATTCAACGTACCTAAACAACAGGTGTCTATTTTGTTGTATGCAAACGTGTAAATGAATTTAAACTGTATCAGCCATAACAAAGGGCTCACTATACCTGTGTATCGTGTTTTATCTCTGGTTCTTTTGCGAGAACAATAAATGACTTTCAACTCTACGACGGGTGGGCCCAAATGATAAGAAAACGGGAGTCTTTGGCCAAGAAAACATTGGCGTCAGGCCTCCACTTTCAGTGATCCCCAACGATTAGTAGTTATATTTCGCTTTGGCCGCTAGCTAGCGAATTCTGCATTTCGTCTACCGCCAATATTCATCACCGTTGTCAGGAGTTTTAATGACGAAAATATTGTGGAAGTACTATGCACATATGCGTACGTTTAGATGGACGCACGTAATCGGGCCAATCTTGAAGCTGTATTCCATTTGAACACGGCAAAGAAGCCGACAAAGCCCTTTTGTGCGTCGTAGCGATATTCTAGAAGCTTTTTTTTAAACTTCTTTTCTTCTTATCCGTTTTTGTCCTCCGACGATCCAGCATGACCTTGCCTCGTACATTCATAACGCAATTTGATATAGATTGGCTACAGATATACTCGTCTATATGTGTATAGTAATATATTTTTCGCAGGAACTAAGCCATTGGGCATCCACATATAATATCTAACTAAAGTCTAGAATTTGCCTTGACACATGGCCTGCTAGGTTTGAAGAGCGACTTTATGTAGCGTATAATAACATATAAACTAGCGATTATCAGCTGTAGTAAGTTCTAGGCGGCTTTTTTGTTCACACATTTTCTTCACCTGGATCTTCAGTCACAATAATAGTGATAAATTAAATCGTAAATACAATAATGAACAAATAATAACAAAATAATGAATATATATTGCATGATCCTGGGATCTGTACGGGCCAAGGTAAGGCTGAACTATATTAGTCAATATTATTTCAGGCAAAATGAAGGGTCAGCCATTGTTTATTGCCGGGAGAAAATTAAATGATTAAATTGCGTCAAAGCGCAACCCACCGTAGTGGGTATGCGCCCCCGCATAGTGCGAAGACGATAATTGACCAAATGCAAGTATATTGTATTCATTGTTTCTAGCTTGCCTATACGCTGTGTCCTGTTAATTAATCAGTAGTAGATATTATAAATCGATTTAAAACAGCCCTCTCCGGAACTTCTCATCACTGTTGCTCATGCAGAAACAACCGAGATAAGGAACTGTGGTCGTTAAATACTGCTAGGCTTCTATCGGTGCGTACAAACAAAAAAAAGATTGATACATACAGAGAGTATGCGAGAAGACATGCGAGGAAGCAGTCGCCACTCTTGACGATAAAGTCTTTTTCCGTAAGACTCGTGAATTGGGGATGCGTAAGATTACGCTGCAACGACAACTAGGAATTGTGCGAAAAGCTGCATACGTTGCTACGTAAATTCATTCGCGTCGTAGACTGAACGCACCTTAAAGAAGTTAATATTAACCACATTATATCCAACATGCGAGGACCAAGTTGTACTATAACAAAGGCAAGGCCAATTTACGAACCATTGAACGTAAACGTATCATACACTTGGGTTAGGGGGCAGGAAAGGATTTGGTTGGCTGTTTTCTCAGGACACCTCGATAAGACTTCCTTGCGGCAAACTGAAAAGATGCTATATTAAAGGAGCGGCCCATTCTCCTTAGAAATTTAAAAATTTTGATGGAACAAGAAGTTCACTGCTTCAAAGATCGTCTTTCGTTTCTTCTTTTCGTTTCGAGAATCTTGTTCTGACGGTATTTGAAAAGATTGTGGCCAAAGAAATCAAGCTATTTACTCAAATGTAGGATTCTTATAACAATGCATGCCAGTTTTGTTTATTATAGCTAATCACAATAAATAAAAAAGTGGGCCACTATTTAAGCCGCTGATGCTCCTCTGCGAAAAGAAAACTAGTTAGAACGATTGGAACGGCTAGATATCGCTCTTATAAACCTGCCTAGACATTTCCCAAAGACATAATTGTTTTTGAAAAAGAAACACATATTGATGTGCACATAGGTAGCATATATATAGTTGGATAGCATACTTGTATGTAGTTGATTCTGAAACTTATTCGACAACGGAGCTAGTCGTACTTTTCTGTGAGAATAGCGGACGATTTAGAAATCCTGCCTTTTACTCATTGCGATAAGGTGATCGGTAAAAAGATTTGCCCCCAACACAGCCTCCATTTCTAACAGTGAACGGCTGTCCTGCTGGAATGACGTCCCGTAGTGGTCCGACGCCCCCTGCTGATTATCAGCCTATGCCACCGAAGGAAAAAGTCATCTTCTGTGAATACGTTTTCGTTTATCGTAAAGGCCCTTATCTTTTAAAACCTTCTAATGGTATTTGCCATCGTAAATGGCTCCTCATGTGCACTTTTTGCTTATGAGGCACTTCGTTATAGACTGTGATCCTTCTACTTTCTGCAAAGGTACCGTAACAAAGATCTATCGAGCTGTCCGAAGTCAAGGTTTGAATGACTAAAAGGCTGCCGTAGGGTAATAACTTGTTGGAGCGGTAAAAACGTCGTGCTCCAGCTTGATCGCACTTGTTATGTTTTTCCCGCTGATTTTCGTGCCTAGCCACGATTAGCATCGTTTCTCTGAGGAAGGACAAATGCTACGATCAAATGCCTAAAACAGTTTCTAAATAGTTGTTTTGCGATAAGAATCGGTTAGTTTTGACTCCCGACGAGTGCACCTATTTCTTATACTTATGTTCCTTGAATTGCCGTCGGAAACACAAAACACAGGGTAATTGTGTTTCAGCTCTTAAACGCGAAACCGAATACTGCCACAGGGACCCCGTGGTTTTGTTGTCCCATTCGAACGGTTAGGTTCGTCCTAATTAGAGAAGCCTCTATTTGAAGGGTGCATTGCTATAAAAAGGAACGTTCTAATTAAATTAACGATATTTGAAAAAGTAAAGTTGCATAATTCCATGCACATGTTGAGATTTTTGAAGAAAGCTCGTAGCGCGTGTAAGAGGCACCCTCGTGGGTTGTTACGATGGAAGCTAGTTTTACCGTGCTAGAAACCAATTACTCTCCGTAAACTGGTCACGGTGCCGACTGCTTACTATTAAACGTACTAAACGGGTTCAATTGCTTAATAGATTGGCACGCAGTTAACCGCGTGTTCCCTCGCGTACTGGCCAAGATAATCTCCTAACACATCAATAGACGTGCGTTGAACCAAGCTCGTTTGGATTGCCAGCGGTTTCTTCGAAAGCTTTGAAAAACTCTCCCCGCCATGTAATCTTACTCGTTCGAAATTCGCATGCTTTCCTACAGTGCATTGTATATAACAAGGCAAAAAGATCATTTGGATCGCTTTTGAAGCACTGATGTTGAGAAAGACGTTTTAAATAGTTGTCCGTTGTAGGGTCAACAGGACCCAAAGGGCAAAAGACATTTCTTTTGCTGCTGTGCTGGTAATCATGTCCATCAAATGAACTCCAGGTAACAAGCAAGCTTCACAAATTTAGCAGGCATGATACTCAAGCCTTAACCGAACCGAAAATTTCAAATTGTCGTCTTGTGCGTATAATGAATGTAATCCTCTTAAGTCGTACCGATATGTTTCGATAGTGTTTCTTTTCCATAGTGCTCTGGAAAATGCCGACATTATAACTTCTTCCCGAAAATAACGTTTCAAATGTTTACTAACATTTTGCTTTAGACGAGCTGAAAACGACAATACTGGCCCGTATAACTTCTAGAGTGATCATGAAATTATTTTTATCAAAAAAAATATGGCGTACTTTTGATTTAGATTTGAAAATGTAACTTGAGGACAACTGTCCTATAGAAACGAGACGCTTATTCTGCTTCTTTACGTTTCAATAAAAACTCAAGAAAAGCGTCACTCTCTGAAATCTGGCCGAAGAAAAAATGAATTGTGCCATGTGAAGAAAGACGTTATCCAATAATTTCCAGCATTTAAAATGTTATTATCATTGTGTTCGAGTTGAAACTTTGAAGCGCCAGTTGTATTAGAATTGCCAATCGACACTTCCTGGGTGGACCACAGAATAGCAATTCAATGTATACGATTCGTTGTACCTGAGATAAGTTACCATCGATTCTGTTTGGCCTGTTTATCTTCAATTATGATTATGTTGGCAGAGCTGAATGGTGACGAGCGGATTTAGCTGAAACTTCAGAGCTGGTATAAACTTAACAATTTTATTTATTTATGCACATAGCTAATAAACTGCTGCCCTACTGTTTAGCCTGGCAGGAGATGCCGATGAAAGCGGTTATCGGAACGACGGAGGCATCGATGTTTAGTCTGCGTTGGGACAACACCAGAAGGGTTATTAAGAAAACGAAGCATAAACGTCCTGACTTCGGTCGACAAATGTGGTGCATGACCTAATCAGGCTAGGAAGACGTCCGTAACTGGCGACCTCCGGGCCCTCATTGGACTTGGCGTTTTCACGGAACTGTGCCTATGTTTTTTTGCCGGACCTTGCAAAACGACTTCGAAACAAAGCGCGTCAGTTGCCCTGAGAGCAAATAACGTACGTCGAGACTACCCATTTCTTCCTAAGTTTTGCGGTTAACAATAACGCTACGATTTTATTAATCGCTAGAAATTAGTCAATCACCACCAAACGCTGAATCGCAATGAAAAAAAAAAGCCGAGACGTCGTTATTAGAACGACTGCGCAGCTTTCGCTGTTTATCGCCGCATCTACAATAGCGATGATCCCGCTTCTAACTACTATAAACAAAATAGAATATTGAGCATTTAACTAGAAGGATCTTCACTCAAATAGGCCAACTGAAGCGAGGGACCCCATATTCGATGTATGCGTTAGCTTTCTTTATGTCATGCTTTTCCAAAGATTAAAATCTCTTACCTACGTGAGCTATTACTATTTGTTAGTTTATTGTTATTATTGACTGCATGATTGAGAATATGTAATCTGAAGGTTGCTTTCCAACAGGGACCACCTGTGAATATGGCTAGGACAAACCCGTTTGCCCCGATATGGTACATTAGCTAGGCTGCAATCATTAAAACCATATTTACGCTAACAGAGATAGTTCTTCTGTTTTACATTATGTTTCTGTTTTATGGCGTTTGCCCGCAGAGGAGAAGGTTAGCTCTTTTTTTTTGGGTTTCCTGCAAATCGTCTACAGCTTGTACAAAGAAAAAGTTGATCTACTGCTTTCAGCTGATCAATTTTTGAAAAAAAAATTCGTACATACTGTTAAAATAGGCCAGATGTGCTAGTTTTCTATGTTGGCGTACATATCCTGCAGGGCATAATTTTCCTAATTGGGAATACAGAGCTGAGTAGGAACTTTTTAGCTTGCTACCACGCTTCGATCCTAGCTTTGTCAGGTTAATTGCCTTTTTATGCAAACCAGGCGAAATCTGCCAATTTAGTCCATTCTAGCTATGACAACTGCTTTGGACAATCCACGATTGAGACGTACTGCGATTAGAAACCACATGTTCATTGACTTTTCCGTAATACCTCTTCCTCTCAGTGCAACCTGTGAACAGACACGAATTCAGATATAACCGATACTGCCCAATATAAACAGGGGTTGCCAAAAGTGCATCTTGGATTTCGATAAAAAATTTTAAAAAATCCCGCCAATGAAACAGGTTGACATTCAGCACGTCGACATGTGTATATAGTATATAGGGTTGCCATGCAGCTGATAATCGTTGCAGCACAAGCTCTGTTACTCGGGATGGAAACGTATAGAATAAACGTATCATATTGTTTGACTACAGGCTGACGGTGTTATGGTTCGATGTGGGCATTATGAATTTACCCTAACCGCTAAGCGCATTACGAAGTTATACGCTGCGTACTGTATGCGGCCATGTAGATGTATGGTACGCTGCAGCCTTCGGCTTTCGCCGAAAAAACGAGCTGTGAAAAGGATATAACTGTTTTAACAATTCGCTTACAAACACTTTTTTTATAAGTTCTTTGCCTTTTTTTTCGTTTGGATCATCGACGACCTAAATAGCTGTTCTATTTATAATCACCAACTTCACCTTTTCAATATTATGTCCCAATTGGTTTTTTTTTTTTTGCTACAGCTGCATTGATTAGCTTCGTTTGATACAAATTAGGAACCTCTTCAGCCTCTTCATATCCTCTTAAATATTATACGAGAAGACAACAGCCAACTCAACAATATTCATCAAAGCCAAAAAAAACGTGAAAGCTATCGATTGATTTAAAGGATAACTTAGTCGATAGTGCAATTTATGCGCAATCAGTTCTACGTCGCTACACAATAATTTTACGTTCGAATTTTAAATACTATTACATAATCAGACCGTACACATGAAAGATTACGCTGGATAGTTGTGGTTGCTACACAAGTCGGCCTGCAGAATTTATTCATTATCAGACGAAAATACACCAAACCAAAAAAGTTGTGCAAGTCATGGCTATATATATATACCATCAAATGAACGGTTTCAACGACAACCTTAAAGTATCGACTTTGAAAAACATGTATCTAATATGGCACCCCGCACGAGCTACCTGGGTCTCCTGGGTGCGTGAGTTTTTGTGTATGTGTCTAGATATGCACGTCTGTAAGAAGCAAGTGCGGACTCCGTGCTATTATTAGTAGCAGACGAATAAACACTGCTCGATATAAACACAACATTAATTATTGCGCAGTGTACATATAACGGCACTGTAATTGATCGTAATGTTGCGAAATTATAGAGCAGAGCGTAATTTTCGTTGGCTAGACTTGACTTTGGTAGGCAAAGGGGAGAGGGTTGGCCGTTCGAAGCAGTATTTCACATGAAGTATCCTGCTCCTTTTAGCATGATCAAAGAAGGTCGGTAGCTTCAAGAGCAGGTGCACTGTCCGTGTTCTGTCATTTAATGTGGCTGTCGCCGGCAGCGACCTCCATCTGAACTGAGTCACAAGTTCACGGCCCATCTAACAAACACACACAGCCACAGATGGCCGCGAACGTTGCACGATGAAATCGTGTAACAACAGCAGAAGCAGTAAGTTTTAGGTGAATGGAAGATCGTAAACAATGTACAGACGGACAACACGGGCCGAATGAAGACGATCTATAAATGATCCATTCTCAAACACGTTAACGACACCAGCACCACTACCGACGCCGACGGCGCCTCTAGCGTCGAGATGTAGTCTAGAAGAGTTATTATAATTGTTATTTAAGGGTTACGGTGGTTGGTATCTTGACAACGTTGTTTTTATTTACCACTTTGTACCCGGCTTATCATTTTCAGCACAATCATCATAATTACCTGCCATAGATGGCAAGGTCGGAATATAATAGGTGTCGAGCTTGTAAATGAAAGAAAAATGTAAAAAGTATATAACCGTTCCCCACGCAGTGTTCCGCAGAAGTAGCTGTTGTTATCGTTGGAGGTGTCTCTTTGTCTCATAATCTATTGCGCACTGCTACGTACTTTCGTTCAAGCGACTAACATCTGATGCTCACGCCGTTTGATTAACTACTATATGTAATGCCCCTATTTCCGATAACAGCACTCACAATCAATAGGTTTTTTTTTTTGTTTTTTTTTTATTGTTCTTACAATGCATAAAGGACATGTAATTACGAATAGAACATGAACCGCGAACTATATAAACAACAAATGATGTCATACGCTGTTATTTCTGCCACTCGTACTGCGTTCTGTAATGCAATAATAGCAGTGATGCTCGCCTCGTCGTAGCTATCATTTAGTACCTATCAGGATTGATGTGCCGTTTCACCTAATGGTCCTATGACAATTTTGACGTACCATTTACTACATCTGATTCATGTGTATTATTGTCATGAATTAGGCCTTGTTTCGGCCTATATCCTTTTCCATGTCAAAGCTATCGAATAAAATCTACCGTTTCTGCAAGTGTCGCTAAATGGAGCTATTGTACACAGTCGAACATCGCTTATCACGCCTGACCACATGGGTATAACTTCAGCGGTACTCAAATCCGTTATCCGTACCATTAGGCAGACTAGTTCCTGTAAATATGGACAGACAATAGATTTCACCCGTTCCTTCCATACTGTGGCCGCTGCCACTGCTGCTGATGGAAATGGTAGTCAATCTAATAGCAGCCCAGTGGGCTACAAAAGCGAAACCCAAGGTGAGCAAATGCAAGATCGCTGTGCTATCGGTGGTGTGAACTGGGCAAATAAGATTACAGCAATCGAAGATAGCTACAATTGCAGGAGTTCGTGATGATTTTCAGCAACTTCAGACAAGTTTCACAGGCAAGGCAAGCCTTTTTAATGGTAAGTGCAGTAAATGTCCAATGAAACACAGATAGTGCTTAGTCATGCATAGATTTCGTCTGCGATATCGTGTGCATAAGTGGCATTTCCGGCGCGGTCTGATTGCAAACGCTTCAGAAATTTTGAAGCTATAAAAACTTGAAAACCGGCGGATTGTAAAATGATAATAATATAGCTAATTTATCTAAATAATGCCAAAGCGTAATTTTCTTGCTTCGATCTAACATTATATTCGTGTTGGGCTAGCGTAGATATATCAAGGCGAAAAAGGTCCAGCGGCGCTGGATTGAAATCGTTATAAAAACACATTGAAGGTTTTTTTTTACCGAAAGAAAAATATCTTACAAAATATATTTTACAATATAGGATAAAATCTAATTGTAAATTGCTTTGGTCCCGTATAGCTCGCAGCTGGATCACAGTGTTATTATGTGAGAGATTACTAACTACTTTGTTTATATAGACGCTTTAGACTAATGCAGGCCTTCGCACCACGTATATCTATGCCGGATAGATTCACACTTACCTAACTAATGATTTCATGTTAAAGTGATCCAGCTTGTGCGTGTTGCCAAAGTATTGTGGCCTGTTAAGGGCCATCCGTTGTTAGTCCAAGAGAAGTAGTCGTCGCCCGATGCGTGACACTCTACACAAATTTTTGCACATGAATGGTAGCGTATGTCATGCCAATGCTCTACACTAAGTTGCTGTTCACTGCGGCAGTGCGGATAGACAACGTGTCTGTGCGTAATGAAATCGCGCTACTGACTAATAGCTGTCGGGGCAATGAGGGGTGATTTCTTCCCCACAAACTGCCAATACCCGCGTACAGGTCAGTTCACCCCTCGTTGAGGCTGGATTGATCTGAGAAAGAGTGCGGCTTGATATGCGACGCAAACCAGAACGCTAACTGCAGTAGCAACAGTAGTAGTAAGCGTATCTACAACAGCTACTTGAAGACCTGACAAAGAAGAGGCGAGGCTTTCCTCTCCGTTCCGACAGCGGCAAATACGCGCTGGCCTAGCAAAAGCAGTCTCACCAGACAACTGCTGCATTGAATGTCCAGTTGCTACCGCCACCTGCCGCCATTGACGCGACTAACGACGGCCCCGCTTCTTCAGCAACGAACAGACACAGCCAACCAACACAACAGCAACAACGGCGGCGGCGGCGGCGGCGGCGGCGGCGGCGGCCGTACCCACATGAGATAAGACCACTAAACTATGGACCGCAGATGGCAATGGGCAAGTGAAGGGAGTCTTGGCGCGCGAGCGCGCGCGCGAATATTCCTCGCTCTTTCACTCACTCACGCCGGGGGTGTGAGCAGGAAGGGTGCAGTTAGGCGCGCTACCCACGACCAGCAATTTCAGCAACTGCCTATCTATAAGCCTATAACATACGTTTGTCAGGGGATTCCCCCAACAACTCAATAGAATTGGTAGATGTCGCTGTTGTCATTAGTCGATATTATATCTAAGTCCTTTACGAGTGACTGGCGACTGATTCGGCCATTGAAGGAGATGTGGCAACTCGGACGGAGCGAAGCTGGGAAAGAGTTAAAAACTAGAAATGCAAAACTGATCTTTTGGACCTCATGGCAAAAAAGATACCGAGCAGTTATTGTTGGCAGTGTATTCCTCGCTAGAGTACGCTTTATTCAAAATTCATTAGCCTGAAAAATTGTTTCAATATATTTCATTTCGGGTAATTGTTCGCAGAATCTTTATCCTGTCAACGTATCAAAATACAAAAAACAACTCTACTGTAATTCGAGTTGTGATAAATACATACTTTTGCCTAAAGCTGAAATAGCGATAGGAGGGCTATGTAGATTACAATGAGGATTG
The DNA here is from genome assembly GCF_002443255.2 of Varroa destructor. NCBI lineage: Eukaryota > Metazoa > Arthropoda > Arachnida > Mesostigmata > Varroidae > Varroa > Varroa destructor. The sequence continues at coordinate 4,707,299 of NW_019211456.1, forward strand.
TCTTGCTTTTATTTAATAACGTTCCTAACATGGTTCTAAGTTGTTCTACCTAAATTCGTAACTAACAAGAAGAAAAGAAAGTGTATCAACTTGAACGCATATTCTTCATAAAAAGCTGACAGTCTTTGTAGTCGCAGATATCTGGTTCTCGAAATATTGACTAACATCATCTATGTTGAGTCCATATGTTGGATGATCGTATTATGAGTCGCCGATACTAATGGAGTTGTTTCCATTCGATATTAATGCTTGCTATAACATAGCTACCAATACGGTCATTGGTAATACCAATGCAGTAGAAGAGGGGCGCAAGGGGTGTGAAGGGAAGGGTTGATGTCCACAAAAACGACACTCTGGAAAATAACCGTTACATATGTTACAGCTCGACAGACTTAGGATAGATGGTATCCTGTAGCGGCAGCGACAGTGGGTGGTTGTTGCTACATGGCACGCCGTTTGATGTACAATTGAGCTCAATGTTGGCATCCCTAAGCAATCGACATCTCGGGCATATAAATGAGGCGGCGTATTACTCCGTACAGACATAGAGAGATGTAACCAGCAGGTAAAAAGATGAAAAGAGGGTACATGAAAATGCTCTTTACCCCACTGCGCCGCCAACTTATTGTTTATATTATTAACTCACAATGGTTTCGTTTGTTTTTAACCTTTGTTTTCGTCTACTGTCTGGGTTTTCCTACCCGTGCCACTAGATATTTCGCCGCCATGAAAACAGTCCGGGAACTGTTTTCACCACGATGCCCCTGCTGTCAACGTTGCAGCGTTCTATTGCTAGTCGCGCACCGGGCACATAAATTATTTCTGTTTTTTTTTTAATTCTACCATGTGTCTTTGTTGTCACATGCAGAACCTTTTATTGACGTTGTCATCAAATCACGGTGGCAACGGTCTGCCCAACACGACTACCCTCGGTATCTTCCAGCCACGCTGTGTTCAGCTGATTCAATAAAACGAACGACGAATGTTAGACAGGCCGTTTGGTTGTTGTACGAAAGACCTACTCATCAGACGGTGGTTGCACACATCCATCGCCAAGTGGGTGGCAGGCTGTCGTCTGCAGCCTATCCAGCGGGGAAACGTATCGGGTCGGTGGTACGTTGAATTCGCCGCGTCCGAGGGTCTCTAGTGTCCCTGCGGTAGTAATGGCGGTACGACGAGTTAACATTTGCGCTCGATGTCCATAGACAAGCGTCAAGGCACCCAGCCTGCTGGTCGGGCACGCGGACAGGCGGGTGGGCGTTCGTCTGTTCGGGCGGTAGATCGAACAAATGAACCAGTGAACATAGCAGACAAATACCATCACAGCACTGCCTGCTAGTACATTACCGTGTATGTCTGTTGTAGTACAGGCCTTCATTTCGTGTCCGTCATCATCCGGTAATCTGCTGTCTTCAAGACAATATGGTTTGTTCAGTCTGTCCCTTTGAAAATTGACAGAATTTAGCTCCATTTGCAGAAAAGCACACATGCGCATAGTCATATGCAGACATCCACATCTCAGAGACATCGAGGTATCCGCTCAGTAGTCTTCAGCGTACTATAGTATCCACACGTCCTTGGACAAGCAAGCAAGCAAGCAAGAAGCTGAAGACGAGTGAAGAGGGACAGATATACTCAGAAATCTACATCAGTTAAAATGATGGGCTTTGAGTAGAAAAAAAAATCGAAGAAGAAAAAAACCCGAGACGTCTAAGTTGTACATTCATAAGTCACAGACATATATTATGACAATCATATTATTGTCGGTCGTTGTTAGGCTAGGCACAAAAACAGACAATGGGTCCTCTCGATTGTTATATATGACGAAAGACACGCATCCAAGCTTCGCTGTTAGTAACTACCCGCCTAACAGTAACTTTGGGAAGGTTTTTCAAAACTTCTTGCAAAATATCTGCTTGCAAGCAAGTAAAAGTACATTTGATTAGTCGGTACAGACTTGATTTTTTTTTTGAGAAATGTTTGGAATATATGCTCTTGCTTCAGTTTATGTACTTGGCTCAAGTTCTTATTAGAAGCTAATAATGATAATGAATGCTCTGCGATTTTTCAGCGTATAGCTTACTAGTCGTCTTGCATGATGATAGTAACGCTTGCGCATATTGTAGCTTTCAATCTATTTGAGACCGAACGGTTACCTTTCTGTCTAATTGTCCTACATGACAATCCATAATATTAACGACTATTTGGTTTTATAACGCGCCAGTTATTTCATAAAAGACACACTTAATTCATTTCATGGGTGACCATGATTTTATACTAAACAACAGTTACCCTATTACTATGCTAGTACTTCCACGTTCATTAAATAGACCACGTTACAGCCATAGTGCTACTGGTGACATCTATTTTTATAAAATTGGTGATTTCCGCATATAAGTGCCAAAAACTAATTATATATAATATATATGGCTGTTCGTTAACTAGCCCGATTATGTAGTGTTTCTGTACGTAATCACGGCAACGGATTTCCGTTGTGGTTGTCTACATGAACTATTTACGATGTTATACAACATCGATATCTAAAATGTAATGGAGTTCTATGTACATTTTTTTATTGTACAGCTTCCTATCGAAAGGTAGTACACTCACATATCTCTGTGTTTCATCCTTACGAAATCAGATGTTACGGATCACGAGCTGCAGTCTTCTATCATTTTGAATTAAAATAGACTTGTTTGAACACCGCTATCACACAAATTCAAAGAAAGAAACTATATAAAACTGCTTATCATATATCTTGTTTTTGCATATTCAGTTTTCCATCTTGGTATACCTTCGCGGTGTAGCGCTTTCGTCAACATCTCTGACCGCAGTTACCACGAAGATAATTTTTACTTCTACCTCTAATCTCGGGTCGCTTTTTGATCCGACATTGTTGTTTCGAGGCAGAAGAAAAATCTTGAACGAAACCCACTCAACGGTCGGCTCCTAGCAAACAAGTTCATCCAGACGAATAGAAAACTCATATTTAGCGCTAGGCTCGACCTGACTAAATAGATACTAGCACAATAATTGCGACTCAGAAACAATCTCTGTAACCGATTTCATCACGGGGATAGATAGGGTCAACAGTAGTGTATACAAATTACCGGAACACAACGACCTAATTGAGTGAATAAATTAAACCTTTCGTTGTCATGGCCAAGGGGTATCACAGCAAACCTCTAAAAGCATTAATTATGAGTTCCAAGGAAAACATTAAAGCGCGTGTTATATCTTCCCCTATGTCTACCTAAAGTCCTCATACTAGTCACGTCGTTCAGTTCTGCATGTCAACTGAGTCGATAAACCGACCAGAAATAATAGCCAAGGTAGATGCGGACTTATACAGGTTAGGTCCTTTTGTATTACACTCAACCTTTTTTATACCTTCGTGTGTTTACCCGGTAGCCGATAAAATTACTACTGAAAATGTTTGTGTCGTCAACTCGGTCATACGAATGCAGTTTTAACTACCCGACGGCCCGGAAAGAACACTCAAAGGAAGCCTACAAGATGACTTCACAGATGTGTTTTGCCTTGAACCGGGCCTCTCCTTCTCCTAAGAACGAAGAAGCTATCATTTAAATAGTCTGTCTTAGTTCCGCAGGCACGTGTAACCACCCGTGGCCCTTCCTCTCTCGGATTATATATTGGGCCCATAATTGAGTCCGTTGCCATTCGGGACCCAACAACATCAAATTTTACAGGTTATCATTCACGATGGGTCGTAGTAAGAATCATGCATCGCAGCGGTAGTTTGCCCCCAAAAATGCAGGGTCTGTTAGCACAGCTGCTTCACGTAGTCATAAGAGCAGCGGGGTTGGTCATCAGGTCAATGTGATTATAATTCTTTAAAAACTCACCACAACGGTGAGGGCAATTGCCTTAAGACGAGCGTTAGTAAAGCCACTGAAAGGAATCATTGAAGCAGTGCGAAAGCAGATTGACGAAAATATTGACTTAAAAACGCAACGTAATTATTAGTAATGGAACCGATATGTCTGCAAACTTCGCTTAAGGGTTAAGCCATGTCAAGGTTACATGTACAACCGCAATGAACGCTTTTGTTAGCGGCCGTTACGTTCTATTTCGATAAAATATAGATATCTATAAATCCATCATGAGGATCACTGGTGAAGGCAGGACACTGTTAAATTATACCGAATCGAATCGATGGCTAGGGAACAACTGTCAAATATCAATACGCTATGTAGCGTCAAGCACACACGTAGACGTTGGATAGGGAAAAGATAGTCATTCAGCCTGCGCCCGAAATTTACTCTGCCATCCCTTCGTGTATGTATATGAGAAATAGTGTGTACATCAGAATACATACTTTATCTTCTAGTAGTTTGTGTGCTATATATATATATATATATATATATATATATATATATATATATCAATTCGACTGCTCATTACTTGCCATTGGCGTAGCTACAAATTGCATGTATGCGTTTACTATGAAGGTACTTTCGTAATCTTTGCCACATTGCGCCAATCGCTGAAATTGATTACGCGTAACCAAGCCCTGTCGGAGGATACTGATACGTAACTCTTGTTCGTACTGCACAATTAGGTTAATAAGTAATAGTCTTCGAATTTACGATATAGCTCTTCCTAACGTTGCGTAGGCGAGACGTTTCCCGCCACTTAGTCAGTATTGCTGAGTATTGAGCCAGTATTGCTATAAACGGAAGCTCAGTGCTTTGTAACACTTGAAGAGAAATAAGCGATCAGGATCAGCAAAAACGGTAAGGTGTATCGTATCGCATCGCACGTTTGATTTCCAATATTTCGCCGGTCTAGCTTCACTGTCACAACGAGAATCACATAGCCATTGAATCAAAGAATTGGCCAAAATCCGACGCTAAAGACTTCTGAAGACTGTAGTATCACACACTTTTTCTTTGCACACACACACACACTTTAGTTTGTTTCATAAAGGTTCGATTTACATATGTCAATACATATAATAGGCAAACATTATACTAGACTGTTTTTCTAAAAAGCGTTCAGAGCCTAATAAAAAAGTGAAAAAAACTATTTTGTCCTAGCTCAAGTATGATGATGTTTGTTTGCAATTGATTCGTTGGCCTCCTAACAGCGTTAGATAAGCTTACGGTTAACGAAGTTTCTACATTCCTTTAATTACGTATCGAATTCCCGGTTCACGTGTAGCATGTAGAATGTTACGCTAGATGAGTTTCAATTTGGTTCGGAATTGTACTTGAGATTCAATCGTTTAGCGTTAATCTATAGTCGACATAACCTTAATGTTGAACTTAGTCAGCAACTGAATGAATTTAAGATTGAAATAGATCTTTAAACTAAAAGAAAAAAAAACATTCTAAACTTTAAACCAAAAAGAAAAATAATTCAAATAGTCACCTGCCCGCCCAGGGATTTGTCGTTCGTTGTGTACAAAATCACAGGTTATCCAAAACGTCTTCAGTTACAGGTATTGCTCGGAACTTGCAATACCTATCCTAAGTATTTATAATAAGACACAACGGCAAACACCACTTGAGCAACACTGGCCATTGCCGAACTTCTGGGTAAGACAATCAACAATATTCATCACTATCATCACAATATATGGATATAAATATAGTCCCTCGTAAAAGCTCTATTTTAATGGCAATGGCCCATGCACGCTTTACTGGGAGGTGTGTGTTTCGATCAGCAGGCGTGCCTGTGGTTTTTCATCGTGGAACAGTACATTGGTGGAACTGATGACGCTTAGAAACAAAGTAAACAGCTACCATTCTAACAATGATTCTTGCCCAAGACATACAAACAGCTTCGAGATGTGGAATGTTCCAACAGAATACTATGAATGATTGCAGAAGTGATTTATTCAGAGATTTCTAAACTGCATTACCGAAATAATAGGCCTTTCCCATTATGACTTCTAACGAACTCAGAACTTGCGTTTAGCTCAGCAATCAAATGGCGTGATTATCTATTATAATGCAAACTGAGGCACTGATCAGCACCGATATTTAGACCACGTAAGACCAAATCATTGTTGTACGATCGCAACAAGATGGACACACAATGTCCTGTAAAGCTTTTTTTTTTTATCAGTCTCGAGGCAAAAGATTGGTTACAACAAAACACCCAAATTGTGCTTTCTGGGCTATCAGTAGACCCAGTTCTCGCAACTTACGTGGACAGTAAATGTAAACTTTTTCTGTTAACGGGTCTGTACGACACAGCGGTGCCTTACGCTCACTCCAGGGTGCGCCGAGGCGTTTCACCAACGGCTTTTTTTTTTATAAAGCTTGCCTACGACGCCTGCGGCGACTACATGCTTACCTAGGATACGCAATCCGTAGTTAAGCATTCGGACTTTTTTGCACACAAAAATGACCAAACAAGGCATTTTTAATTGAAAGATAAATATATTTTAGAGAAAAAAAGTAAAGGAAATTGAATTGCGGTCAGTTCTTTTGCAGCTTCGGCTGCAGCAAAACGAAAATCGGCTTTTTTTTTTCAGTTCAATCGGTTTTGCTGCTTATAGGTAGGAATCACAGAAATGTGTTATCGCACACATTTTCATAGTAATTATAGTTTTTTCGAAATAGAAGAAAAATTTTCTACCTACCATTACGGAGTATAAACTCACACAGGCGCTTGCAAAACTAGTGCTGCTTTTCTGGTTCCGTTGGGGGATGTAAGCTGTCCATAAAAATAATGACCATTAGCATGGTCGAGTTGGTGAAGTTACCTGACAATTTAGCATAAACAGGTGCTTTCTAGCCAATAATTCCAGAGCCAAACATTCTGAGAAGTACAAAGACATTGTGAAAGAAACTTTAAGCCCGTATATCAATGCGTTTTTCTTCTGAACAACTGATAAGTACGCCCAGCTAGAAAAAAACTTACTAACTTTATAAAGCGGCGTGACGCTTTGACAGTGCAAACTTCGCAAACAAACTGAGTTGAATGCAAATTCAGAACAGCTGCTAAATATGTCTCTTACTTTTAGATATCATCATCCCTATTCAGATTTACCTCTCGTTTAGTAGACTCATATTGGCAGGTCCCATATTAGGTTTATCATCGTTGTTAAGCGCAATATTTTACAGTGTTGAACGGCTGGAACGATAGCACGTTTTTTTTTTTGGCTATCTTTACTATAATCTGTAAATACGTATAATATGTTGAAGCATAGGTAATGATGTTCAGCTGTAGTATTTGCTTACTGACTTGGATGCCAGAAGCAATCCTTTGGTCAACGCAGGATACTGTGACGTATCACTATCATATGCCAACGGGTCCCACTGTAGTGTGCATTATTAAACACTGTTCCAAACGATTTTCTCCGTTTTGCCGTAAAACAATACCCATTCGTCTTGAAGGCTCACCCGAGAAGTGGCCTTAATTTACAATGAATAAATAAGACCGTGCAACAGTGTATCAGAAATAAGCAATCTAGTTACGTATACTACTACCAGCACTACTATAAGTAATAGTAATAAAAATTATAGCTTTCAATAAAGAGATCACTGATAAAGATTACATGGATAAACGAACCTGGAGTTTGTTATTTCAATGACCTTCGTACCCATGAGATCTACCAGTAGAAATCGTACTATGGATATATGATCATTACATCTCTGAAGATTTCTACATCAACCGACTTTAGTAGTTAGGTTAAAAAAGCGGATTGAGGAAGCCATTCTATTCTTCGACAATCCCTCACATAGAATCATAAGGGACTGTTTGTATTTCTATTATTATTATTATTGTCATCCTATACAGTCACGCATGTAGTGGTAGCGAAACGTAGCTTGCATACGCGCTCAGACACGTCTCGTTCCGCGAACGCGCATTTGACGCCCCCGAACGCTGTTACGCTTCTGGCCTTTCAATGAAGTTAGTTATTTAATTTCTGCTTGATCTGCAAAGCTCGTCGCAAGTGTTCCCTGTCACGCTAGTCAGCTATAGTAATTTCTGTTGTATCCATCCGGGTAAAATTATCTCATTATCCTTTGAGCGTAATGTATGGCTTTACCCATTTCGCGACCTTGCCGCATTTATTCAATTAGCTCGTTTAAGCGGTACGACATGATTGTTGTTCGAACACTACTTTGACTATCCAATTATCCTGATCCTGATAGTCAACTGCTGTGGTCTTGTCATTTCGTTGCCTTGCGACATTTCCTCTTCGTATTGAATTTAGCACCGCCTGTAACAAACACTTCTTCCAAATGATAAAAAGACCATATTTAACTCAATGCCGAACGTTACTGGGTCGAAATCGTACATCGAAAACATATGCATTGTCCAAGCCGAAGTAACTTTAGGGAAAAACTATCGATAAACCTTATTTTCTATGAAAGACTGCTCCATCATCTAAGATTGGATTTTGGCTGAAGGCGCATGACCGGAACGAAAATGGTCCACTTGCGATGGCGTACATTGATTCGTGATGGAAATTAATAGGTATCAAAGTTTACTGGTCAAACAGTACAGTGTGTTTTTCTCTATATGTGATTATTGATTGACTAGCTACACGCTGTTTTCGATCGTTTTGAGTCGCTTCATAGATGAACCAGACTGGCCTACTGGAGATCCACGTATTTATTTAGAAATGAAATCTGCAACGATTCGTCGCATATAATTCGTACTTATATAGGCAGTTTATATCCTCTATATATATATATATATATATATATATATATATATTGGTATAGATTTGTAGATATACGACACGGTGCAGTGACTTTAAACTGTTTCTCAATTGCACTGTTAAAAATGATACTATTTTATACAACGCTAATTTAAGCACCGGGGGTAGTGGACATTCTAATTAACGTACGAGGGAATTGTATGTAATCGACAATTGCACCCCCAGGTTGCACATTTAAGGCCGATATCATTATATTTTCTTGTCTGAAACAGCTTTTACACAGCTGGAAAATGAACGATTGTTTGGTTATATTTATTGAACGTACATACGTTTATTTTTTTTTATTTCAACTGATATAGATGTATGATTTGAAATCAGACTTCTAATTTATCGCAACATGAAATATTTACTGCCTTCATTTAAGTCGGTCATCAGCACTAAGCACACAATTGCCTCGGAAGCGAGTGCTTGCCATCAGTGCTTTTTAAAGCAGGACTAGTAATGCCAAAGGACTTCCAAGTTGGTTGAAAATGAATAGACGAGAAGCGGGCAGTGGATGGTAAGGGGCAACAACAGTGGAGCCGAATGACGTGATAGTAAAGTGGGTAACGAATTTGGGCGGCCACGTAATGGTGTGGGTTCAAATCCGGGCGTGGACACACTTCGTGTTGTTTCGGGAGCTAGGCCGTTCTAGTCTTACGGCGATGCGGGTCGTCAAGCGGAAAACGTTTCAGTTCAAAGCACCAGATGGCGTCAACGATGGTGTAACTTAGCAGATAGTTTTTTGACAATGCACTTTTTACATTTTATTGACATAACAATTTTGCCTTAATCAAATGACCGTCAAGACGAGAGACAGGAAGACAGCTGTTCTATAACACAGAATATGACACATCTACATCATCGTAATATTTCCGAAACCTTTTAAGCCGCTTCTAATAGCTAAGGTCATATAGCTACCTTCAATAAAAATACGTGAACGCAATAGGTAAAGGGCTGACCATGTTGTTCGTCAACGTAATAAATTTTCTATCGTGTGCGCTGACAGAACAAGCTTCCATGAAACTTTGCCGAAAAATTGACGGATGTGTAAGTAGGTTTCCAGAAGATAATGAACACTTTTTCTTCACTCTGATTTCATTTATCAGGACGGTAGAAGCTGGATAGCGGTCCGTAGTGAATGCATTGATTTCATATTGGGCACTGTTCAACTAAATATCTGTCAATATTTAGGTGCTAATGACTAAAACAAACCGTGGTAGAAAAAAAGGTGCGGCTGTTTTTTTCCTGGTCAGTTCAATGTAGAATGTCGTCACCCTTATGCGTTACATTCATTCTCATAACTCATTGGTTTGCTATTCGGCTACAATCAGTCTGATTTAAGCCAGATAAACAATCAGAACAGCAGCGACACGACCATTTGCTGCCTGTAGCCATTCTAAAATGACAATATTCTTAATCTGTAGGTTGTTACGTATCGGCTTGTTCTCACTTACGAAGCCTTCTCCATAAAAGAGGGCGGTCTCTCCCGTTGTAAACTATTTCACTATTATATATATTACACACCCACCGTTGGCTCACCTTGAATGCCGAAGCGACTCCTGATCGGATTGTCGTTTTTAATCTAGCACTGAAGCAAGCGTTTTCCATATCTTCAAATAAGCTTCATTTAATAAATATTAGCCCTTTTGATCGATGCTCCTCTGCTATTCTTCTAACAACGGCATAATCCTATGATTGTAGAACTTTTGCGGTTTCTGTTGACAGACGATTTTTACCTCCGTCCGTTGACACTAAATTAACGCCATTAAGGGAGTTCTGCAGGGATTGACGTCTGATGGCAGTTTGATGATGCAAGATCCGGGCCGTGTGGCGGATACAGTGAAACTTGCTATTCAAGTTCTATGTATGTGGTTTGATATTCTCATGGAGGAAGACGACATTTTTTTGTTTCAGTCAATTGTTCGTTTTTGACAGTAGAAAACCATATCAGTCGTTTTCAGCCCCATAAAACACATAGCATCATGTGCTTTAACGTCAATCTGGACTTTGCCACAGATCTTGAAACACTTTACTGTTGTTCTTTGTTTCTTTACTATTGTTGTATGCGATCAATTTTTTTTTATCACGCATGATCAATTCGTGTAAAAATGGCTCGACTTTCTGTAGAGCTGCGCAGATAGAAATACGATTGAATACATTTTTTGGCGTCAATTCGCGTGGCACCTAAACATCGAGCTTTCTCTAGCCAGCTTTCTTCATATTTAGTTCTTTAGCGATATCGTGATTACCCACGATCGGTATTGCTCAATTTCTGCAATAATTTCATCAAGTTTTTTTGGTAATTGCTTGACCATCACAAGAAGCATGAAATTTTCAGAACGAAAATGACAAACCTATCTTTGGGCTGCTGCTTCTTCCGATAACGCATCTTGGCCGTAAACAGCACAAATTTTTTTATGGGCCTGGACAGCATTTGTGCGTTTATCGTGATAAAATTCTAAAATATAGTAAATTTATGCAAATTTTTTTTCATTTTCAAGGCGCTCTGTCGTAAGTCTGAATGGAGACATTTCAACAAGCACCTTAGTACATTTACTACTGTCAAATCAGTTCCCAAACGACAACAACGCCGACCCGAGGCGAGTCGTATTACTTAAGATATGTGACTTTGAAGCCAGCTATCTAAAAAAAAAAGTTATCATTACTTTCTTGACAACCCCATATATATATATATATATATGTCTACAATGACACAGTGACAAAGTTTTTGTGTGCCAAGAAGGCATTTCTTCATATCCGTATGAATTAGTACCCTTCGTTAGAAAAAAAAGGTGAGTTGGAGAAATAGTCCCAAAAGGATTTTCCGATCCCTCCATTTTCTATTTGCGCGTCTAGTCCCAGTGAACATATATACGGTACTTTGTTGTACGCGGATAAATTAAGGTTTAGAATAGGAAAAAAATTATCTACGCTATTATTCGTTTCGCGACAGCTGTGCAGTATTCCTTGAAGGACCTGTCAGGGAACCGGTCGAAAACAAACAATTTGCAAAAGCTGCCCAGTGGAACTGCTCATACGTTTGTGGGAGAATTAGGAGACCTGAAATCGGCATCTGCAGCAAATATCAATTAAGCGGTGATGCCTGACAAAAACTAACAGGTAATCATTGTGATTTAGCTTATGAAAGCGAAGTGATTCTTCGAGCATTTTTTATGACGATGACAATGAAACTTCGAGTAGAAGACAAACAAGGTAATCGTCTGTTATTGCTTTAGTTTTTCCTGAGTAGCTGACCTTTATATTACCGTATTACACAAAGCAGTGTCAAAAATCTTTATACTTGACTTTCTCTAATTCACCGCAGTCAGTAGGCTTTCATTTCTAACAGTTCCGATGTAGGTCTCAATGTCCTGCAAATGTCAGGTACCTGGATAGGCATTTGCTCTGCGCAAAAAACGGGTAGCAGTGCCCACTCTCCAAGTTTCGATCTGAGCTCGAAATAAAGATTGGGTTTGGGTTTACAATGAACAAACATATTTTATTAAATACGCGGTAATAGCATGCTTCTCTGCGAAATAACCAGCTTTGATTTGTCGTCCTGTTTTGGGCACTAATACCCGTTTTTGCTAATCCTGGAGATGATTTCTCTTGGTGCTCACACTGCCCCTCTTTAGCTCGGTAGTTCAATTGTGGATCATTGCTAACTATAGAGGCGGAGCTCAGTAAATTTCACCCAATTCGAGTGCCATCTGCGTGCATTCTCAGTTGTTCTGAAACGCCCACATTCAAAGCCCTATAAACACCAATCTGACTCGAGCCATCTTAGCCGAAATAGGCGATTTTAAAACTAGCTAGGTAAAAAAACGATCATCCGATGTATTGGAGCCCATTAATGAAGTCGATGTATTACTGTGGCCTGGGAGTCATTCAATCAGATCCTTCAATTAAGCTATCGCTAAAAACGCAGAAGCTTTGAGAGACGTGCCCTCCAACAAAATTATCAGATTTCTGTGACGTTTTTTGATCGTAATTCAATGACCGATATTACGGTTTCATTCAACCTAATTCTAGGCTCGTCTAAAAACAAGAACACAAGCTGGCAACAACAATGGAGGCTAGTAGTCAAAACAATGCTTTATTTCCACCGTTATTCAGCCCACAAGTTATACGGGTAATTGTAATACACAGCCCACAACTGTGATGGCAATAATCACATAGATTATCTGTGTTGTATGTGCACTTATTCCGCAACCTTCTGGTTGTACTTCAAATACAAAGAACAAATTCGATAACAATTGAAATAAGCGACCAGCTCAGTTCAGATATTCAGCGTTGACCGAAGTTCAACTATGAGAGAACAGCAATCGTAAAAGAGGTCTATCAAATAAAAGTTGATTTCGTATTTTTAACATGGCAATAGTAGAATCATAAAAGTTGTAGTGACGTTAAAAAACCTTGGCAAACTTCCAGCATACTCGATACAACCAAGATCGGAAATTTTGACTTGGACCACTGCTCTAATTATGGTTTTCAGAGTGAACAATGAACGGCCACAAGCGCCTCGTAATGACGATTTAATGGTTATGGAACTTTCGGTCGCATTATGTTCGACGGTCGTGACGGTGCGTCCAGCAGCGGCATCGTACCATGCCGCTAGGGAAAAAAGGTCAGGGATACCTAAAGAGAATTGGTCTGCGACGCACCTTTTATGATCGTAGACGATATTTATGTTTCACCGGAAGTAGGAAAAAATTCGCGTGAGCATTTGAACCCCGATAAACATTCCCAAAATATAATCCAAGACAGGACTTAGCTAATAGTGCTCTGGCGCGTCATTCTAAATGAAATTCATATTTGTCGAAATGTTAAAGGTGAATGCGACTTTTAAAAAATTTAAATTGAGGCGGGCCAATTCCTGCGCTTTGTAAACAGCCAAAGCTGGAAGATATCGGCAAAAATTGTTCGATCAAATGTACTTTGAATAAAACACAATTTCATTGTAGTCTACTTTATAAAATACAATAAGCTACTTACATAGAAGTAAAAAAAAATTAGGACGCGATAATGTTATCATTTTTCGCTGCGATTTTAGTGAATTTGGTAAAATGGATGCAGTTATGATGATTTCTAGAAAATGCTATGGTATCTTTTGTATCGTCTTCATTAGTGTGGATTCTTCTTTCTATCCATTACACGTAATTCTGACCACAGAAGATGTTCCATACTATCTAGCAGCAAATAACGCACATTTTCCATAAAATGTGCTTTACTTGCTATTATTATTATTATACGAAAAATGAGCAATATGTTCTACATAATAGCTATATATTATTTAGTAAATTGAAGATTAGTATATGAGAAAGATTCCGCAGGGGACAAAAGAGCCATGTCGCAGAGCAAAGATAGATCTGAATTGCGACTGATATAGAATATTTTTGGAAGGAGGCAAGATGAGTGGGAAAACTGTGGCCGAGTATATTGTCGTCGATAAACTATTTCTCAATTCTGTTGCGTCCTGAACGAGATGTATTTTGAATTAGTTTGCTTTTCTTTTAATGTGATCTTAGAGTGATTATTTGATACACAGAAGTAAGACAGTCCGGTCATCATTTGGAGATAAACGCCGCTTGGTTGAGGATTGTTACCTATGGGTTAATAAAGAAACCGGTTTAATTCATTTTCTCAAATTCTTGACCTGCTGGCAATAAACGCCGCCTTACGGAGTGATAGTTGGGCTCATGAAACATGCAAACTTGAAAAGTTTGACAATAAATTCAATTGATTTCGCCTGATACAACGAAAATACATCAAAAACCCCTCCGGAGAGTCACTTCCGAACCTGCTTATAATTTTCTTCGGTTCTCTAATCCTTAGGCTCAACTGTTTGAATATTTACTGTGCTTCTACAAAGAGCTAATAGTCATCTAAATAAACACGTATAATTTATACTCGAAAAAAAAAAAACATTTGACGCTTTGAAAAAGCATTTGGCACTTGATCGAAGCTTTTTATAAATGTGTCTCTTGTCGCAAGGTTTAAAATTCCGAATTTCACTATCACGGTAAAGTGCATATCATACGCTCTGTGACAGGGCGTTCTGTTGTGAGGCGTGTTATGGTCTAATTTCGAATCTAGTCCGGAACAGCCGTCTGTAGTAACGCTTAACAACAACAACAACATCGGCGACGAAGTAGCGGATGTAGCAGAATATATATATATTACACAGATGCGGTTTTCGAAACTGCGATCGTGCCCAGAAACCGCAAATGGTACTATATTTAAAAAGAAGGCAAAAAATTTGATTCTTTTTGTGCTAACCTATCCAGTGTTTGCCGAAAACAAAGTCAACTACAGATAGATATTTCGCATGGAAATGTTAAGTAATGCCTATATAATCGAATTTAAGCGAAATAAAATTAATGCAGATGTATTCTTTTTTTTTTTTTTGCTTGTGTATGACCTGTTATGTATATGTGTGTAGACAAAAATGCTATGCAAATTTCAACCGTGTAACCCCTACAATTAGCACTGCTAGAAACAGACGCAGATCGTGTATTTGCTTTTATCGACAGAAAAATTTATTCCAAAGCGACGAAGTGGTTCCGATGTTTATCAAGGTGCCGCTGATAACAGTACGCAGTAAGAAACAATGAGAAGCACTTTCGATTTTCAGTGTTCAAGCGGTACCACAGCGGTGTCACACAATGTCACCGCTTTATCTGCCCCAAACAGATGAATAGCGAAGCCTGGAATGATCAGCTGAACCAAGTTCATATATCTAAGCGCGTATCTACAATAGAGAAAATACCACTGGCTAGATTTATGCAGGAGACAAACTGTATTATTTAGCGTGGACCTAGCGGAAAATAATTTTATGATGAAGGTAAAGTGTTCGATACTGATATTCTCGTTGGCTTGTTGCCAGGCCAAAAACATACGAGTAGATGTCTGTATAATAAACAAACGCTTGTTATACTGTTCGTATCAATGGGGTAAGGTTGAAAGCATTGTCGTAAAGCTTCGTTTTATCGTTATACGTACAAAAAAAGTGCTAAGTAACCTGTTGACTAAACCTAATAAATGTGATACTCACGGAATAATTGCTCGAAGCTGCTTCAGATGGCTATAAACCCGTCAGTATAGAATATAGAGTATAGAATATAGCGAAGCTAGACTACTTACGTGTCCCTAAATATAATAGGTAAACACATCCTTGCGTTCAAATAAACAAATGTTTTGACTTTTACCTTCGTACTGTGCTATGCAGCACTGCGTCGTCACAGGTGTGCACGTATTATGATGAAACTCTTTCCCAGCGTGGCCACAGCGGATTTGAAATATCTTGGCTTTTGAGCTTAAAGTCCCAGTTTTACCGCCTAGTACCTAGGGCACTGTAGCTTAATTGTCGTCCCGCCGCTCAAAATGCATTTACCTTCAATGAGAAGTAACTATAGATGAAAATCTCTGTGTGCTATACAATATATTGGCTGAATACTGTTGCTCTTTTATATATATTTATGTGTTAGATAATAATAATAATAAAGAAAAGTCGCATGTTGTTCGTTTATCGAAAAAGTAACGCCCTTCACTTCCGACAAGAGGCGTCTGGCTATTTGTCGTGTTAACCAAATGTTTATTGCAGCTATCGGCGATTAAACACAGTGAGAAGGCATCCAAAATTCCAATTACCGCCTGAACGGAAAAGCGTATCTACCGCCACCGTCGTACGGATCGCGACGTCGCTTGGACGCCTGCCGAATAACGACGGAATCACCTTGGGAGATTTTCGTCGCCCTTCTGTATGCAAGTCCCGACGCAAGCCCTACCCGAATCGATATAGTCCATAACGCTCTTACCCTTTGTTCCTACTACTTCAGCCAACTTAATGTAATGATAGTAAACTGCTTAAGTACATATACAATTAGTCTACTTTTCTTTAGCCATAGAGCACGCAAAACATGGACCATAAAAAACATGCATACTTTTCGTTAGCAAAGGCAAACCGGTATAATTGGAAGGGCATTTATTTCCCAATAGAAAAAAAATAATAACTAGACGACCTAAGTCTCCGAGAATTCTCCTTATGACAGTTCAGCCATAATCACCCCAAAAAAAAGCTGAAGGCGTACAATTAAGACGAATTTCCAGACTACTACTATACATGATCAGCAAAGGAGTTCCAACCAAATCTCTATTGACGATATATACGTACAAACGTAAGAGTAACACATACATCTATGACACAACGGTCATACCTGTAGACTATAGAGGCTAGTACTGTTTGTTAATTGATTTTGTACAAAGCGGAACTAGATATACAATTAAAATGTATGTATCTCATTGGTGCATTTAGCTGAACCATGAGAACTAGTTGTACTGATGAACGCTACCCAGCGAGCTATGGTAATGGGGCCAGAAGAGTATTGGGGTCCCTCGCTTTCTCGTATGATGGTGAACCGTTTTTCGTTGCTGGGCAGGACCACCGCCGTTACTATCTTTTCTGCAGCTCTTACGTCATTCCACAATGGCGGTAAATTGTGCGCGAACAGCTAGGTCGTACTTGGCCTTGAGGCGCATTTTAGGCAGTCTCCGGTGGCCGCATTTGCCCGTTCTGCAGTGGTCAATACTGGGGAGAGACAGGAACATGGTAGATAATGCCCCTCCTTTCCTCCCCTAATCTCTCTTCAGTCCCCTGCTTCATATAATATTACAAGATGATATTTTTCTGTTCGTTCTGTTTCTGCTACTTCTATTAGAGAATCTACAATACGCTCGTAATAGTATTAGCAGTGCCTAGTATACTATCGTAATCGACACTGTGCATAGACAGGGCTCTTGCTTTAATAGCCAGTCATCTCTATGCGTACAATTGAACCCTGTTTTTCTGACAACTAATGCGATAAAACTGTGTAAACCGAAATAATGTAATTAACCCATTGCTGAATATAGGCGGCGATATTGCGGGGTAGAAAATTAAAAAATCTCAGAAAATTAAGGGACCATTATTATTATTTAGGCTGAAAATAGTTAGGGAAGACGAGCTAATCGAGTGGAGGCTAGAGCCTGCATCTCTAGAGCTAAAAAAAAAATTGAAGAATACGTACAAGTGTAAAAAATGACATAACCAATAAAAGAGTATGATAGAATTTAGAGAAAACATTCTTTAAGGAATGAACTCGTACCTGCAGTGGCAATATCAGCAATAAGTCGTTTTGTATAAGATCGCACATATTTTGGTAAAGGCTAACCTTCCAAAAACGTGTTTTGGATGAAGTCATATCGCATGGCATGGACTAAGTCCCGAGCCCACTATTTACGGCTATTCGGGATATACCTACATACACAATTATAATATATATAACGTTCAGTAACGTTTTTTAATAGTCAGTAATAGTGTGCAGATGTTTGATTCTCGTGTAAAACATGTTGCATTTCATCGTGTTGAATGTAAAATTAAAGGGGTGAACATCACCCGCTACAACGGAGGAATTGTACGGAAACCACGTGCAGGTAGACGCATAATATCGCATCTTGAACGAGTACTAATAATGTTTTGTTACCGCCAACGTTCGAATATTTGCTCGGTACATGCTGCTTTGTGTGTAGACCCATTGTCTGTTCAATCAAACATGCAGTCACAGCACAATGGCGTCAAGCCAGTCGATAAATGAGCGTTCCATGAGGTGCAACGATAATAAGAAAGGTACACGATGATATGCCATAGGAAAAAGGGTAGCAGCGTTTTGTTTGAATGAATTCGGTCATAACATATGCCGTAATAAATTCATCGAATGCCAACGCTTCTCCTAATCCCCATACTAATGAAATACCATGTACCAACCATCGTTTGACTGATCCTGCCGTTCACTGACATTGTACCTTAGCTTACAAACATCCGAACGAAAAAGTATCGTTTAATTTGTACCTTCATTTATTCTTTAATTATAAATCTATACATGATTTAAGCATAGAAACGTGCATTATAGATACGTACAACGGCACATATAGTCTTAAATATGACATCGCTCTCAGTAGTAAAAAGCTCATCTTTTCTTGCTTTAAAATAGAGTCAACAAACAGCATCTTGAAACTACCTTAGATGTCTGTTTACTATGGCGTTAAGATTTACTATTTCTGGACTCTGGACAAGCGTGTTTCTCAATAAAGGCATCTAGCAAGCATGTGTTAGACTATCTGCGATGCATGACCAAATGATAGAGTATTCAGTAAGGCCCATTTGGCAGAATGGCGCGGTTATTAATGTCCGATTTCTCTTTAAAGTAAGCTTAAAGAATCAGGACTTCATTCAACACGAACTGCTGTTTCGCGGGCTCATTACATTTAACAAACCGGCTCCCCAAGTCATTCTGTCTGTAGTGAAATTGTCCAATAAAAATACTAACAAATTTCCCTAATCAGTAAAAAAAATACAAAATTGAAACAAATATAAAATTCGAACGGTAGTACTATAAATCTACAGACAGAAACAAATCCTATTCATCTGCTACGGACCGAAATTGATACGTACTTGAACCAGTAATCCTTCACAAAGGCGAAAAAAAATTATTTTTCCGTATTTAAAACCAAAAAAGAACACAAACAGCTGCAATACATGTAAGCCAATCTATCTGTAGTTGAACAATGTCTCATATTTAGTACAATGGTAAATAAATACCTTAAGCCACCAGTAGATAGCTATTTAATATTGAAATAAAACTTATTGTCTACATTCGTCCGTCTTATCTATCGATAGACATATATAGTGAATATACATTAACGCATTTATACCTTAAGCTGAACTGTATAGTATATCTTCATCTATGTAAACCGTAAACTTTCTTTTCATCGTAAAGTGATTAGTTATGAAAGATTTTAATTTATTCTTCTACGAGAAAAGATCTCTCTACTTAGAGCGAAAATTAGAGCGAACCTCTCTAAGAGATAAGTCGAGCAGTCACCACTATGCACGTGTCGAATGTGTATAATGGGGGGTAACAGCGTTTGCTGACTCTTACTTCTGCCTCTGCCATAGCTACATTTGCTGCTGGTAATGGTATGACGACAATGGCCAAATGTCCAGGGTCACGCCGACGCAATACTCACAAAATACACACGTGGCTTACATATGCAGATGAAGACATTCACAACAAACGGATTTTTATATATTGACTGCCACTTAGATTATTGCAGCTACAACGACTATTGCCTCTATCCGGACAAATATTGTACTGGAACAGTTTTACAGGCGATGGAGGCAGTGTGACGAATTTGTGCGTCTGCTGCTGCGCCTGCATCCAGGCTTATACTATATCGAAGGGAGGTGGTCGCCGCACAAGCGAACCAGTAGCCGCTGCTTGAACTACGCAAAAGTGGAGGGGACACCTTGCTGCCCCCCGAAATTACTGCTGATGCTAATGCCCCATGTGTCCGTATATATTACTCCTATGGGTCTGTACGTGTTTGCGTCACGATAATGTTTATGTATTGTCGGCGTCACGTATTCGTGACACTGGAAGTAGATGAGTTCTCCTGGGGCGCTGCTTTTGGCCATTATTACTGTAATATCAGACCCGGAAATCGTTTCTTGGGCCTGACGATACCTTGGTCAAATCGTTAACAGACAACCGGTCTAGCGACTGCTACTAAGTTTAATCATTATTCACTCAGGGGCGCCGATGCTGTATTTACTATTACTGATAAATGAAAGGAGACCGTTTTCGAACTGACTGAGCTGTCGTCCTTTACGCCGGCAGAGGTAAATGAAGGTGGAGACAGACGACAGGAGAACTGTGCAGAGTTTGCTGGATATAATCGTTCTTCTATCCCGTTAGCTACTTACTGCTGGGGGGGGCGGGGTGCACGAATAAACACTGATAATACCGTAACATGTTGTTATTTATAGTTTGTGCCTCGTGTTTATTGCCGGACACTGTGGTATTTGCTTTGGCTGCCATTGTTGTTGTTGGTGTCTATCAGCGTTATGATGATGATGATGATGTGTACAATTTCACATTGCAGGAGCCGTTGATGTCAATCATGTTTAGGTAAACTCTAGCTCTAGACATCACTTCAAGGTCTCAACAAACGTTAGTATATCGAGCACAAATTATCACTTGTGTCGTTTTATATACTGCTGTGTGAATCGCTCTGTACCTTTAGATATGGATTATATTATAAAGTTGAGCAGCGGTCGTTAGGAAGATAGCGGGAGTACCGATTGTATGTTCTAGTGCTTACCACTTAAAACAACCGGCGGCTAGATCCCAATAGAAGGTTAGCGTACTTATTATTATCATACATAAAACACTCATTACTTAAGCTGAATACTAAGTTGTGAAAAAATCAAAATTGAAAAATATCAATTATTATAAAACAACATCTGCTCTTTTAATTCAGCCTATCTAATCTTAAAAACATAGTCACTATATTATAGACTATTCTATATGTGGTAAATGTTAATGACTCATTGTACTCTGTGTGATTATTATATTCGTTAGCATCATTGTATAACATAAGCGCTGAGCTGAAATTTCAATACTATCTACAAAAAAAAAGGCACTTTTACACGCACTCTGTGCTGCTATGCATAAGATCAGTGTATTTCAGTTTTCTCGTCCTGTTCTAGCTTGACCCCGTGGCCGTTACAGCGTAGCTTATTCTATAGTCTTCAAATCACCTCCATCTATAGTATAGAACCGTATAAGAACTTTATCGTTCTGCCAGGCTTATTTTCGTCTTCACCCGCCTGCTTCTGTGATTTTGTCAACACTTTTTTTCCAATAAAGACACTTCAGCATATTGACAATGTTACTTGCTAGTTAGTGTAAGTAGTTGTTTGCTAGCAATGTCCGTTATGTACGTACCTGACACTGGATGATGTTATGTTTTTCATTTAATTTCTTTGTATCTGATTTGTAAATCAGACCAAAATGAGAACGTTTCGTCTTTAACACTACATTGCTTGTTTGATTGTTTCTTCTGTTTTTGCTTAGGGTTGATCTCCCTACATATACGTATGCTCTCTTCCTCAATTTCTAGTCTATAAATTAGTCGTACATGAAATTTAGTCCCATTTCATTTGACATCACGCTGGCTGCTCTGGCTTTATTGGGCTTTGCCCGCCAGATCGCCTTTCGAGCAGACAATCTCCTTCTCTCTCTATTTATATTGCTAGTGATTCGCCTACTTCAAACATTAGATACAACTCCGGTGGCTGATGTACGACGGATTGCAGTGAGGAAGTAAATGCGAGCTTTGTTTTAAACCCTTCCAGATGCGTTTTGTAAGTTGCAACTTTTTTTTTTTATCAGAATTCAATGTGGAGCTCACCTTGAAACCCTGAATAGGTATGATACAGAATTTAGACAGTTCACGTTTAATAAAAATATTGTTCCAATATTTGTGAATGCTAGTATCGAATGGATTTAGCCCAGTCATTTTGGGCTTGTTGCTCACATTGTCGTTTGCATTACAGAAGCAACTGGGTTTGTAAAAAAAAAGTTGCCAGTGCGTTATCTAGTCTCATTCCACCAGCATCCACGCATTGGTTCTTATTTCATCAGAATTAGCAAAAAACTAGATCAGATGGCTATTTTCTGGCTTATGCAGGCTGAACGTTTGTGCTTCTTACATTTATGTTTGCTACCTTCTTCAGATATAATACTCAGTACGAAGAATTGTGACCACTCTTCAACTAACCTCATTCAACAATCTCATAAACATCATTCAACAATCTTCAACGCATTGAGTTACTGTCGTTATTGTCGCCGAAGAATGTCTATTTCATAACGAAATAGCTTAAAGGGCTATTGCAAAATCTCAATTAACCAAGTTTACAAATAAAATATATACGAATTGTCCATGTTAACAACTGACGTCATTCATGTATGATGGCTTTGTATGAAAAATTATTCGCATAATTGCAGAACGTTTTTTTTTATATAGTGAGTTATGTGCTCGATCGATTTTAAAAAGCCTAGACATTTCAGGGAGCAGAACCCTAAATCCGGACAGTTCTACTAAATGGCACTTGTCATGCCCAGGTGCTATTTTACAAAATCATAACTTACACTGGGACAGAACTTGAATGTTCCTTTTTTTATATTAACATCTCACAATTACACATAGACACCCCCGCAATGTTCCAAAGGTATTCCTTGTAAGTGAGCCATAAAAGTTTTATATTATTCGTTTAGAAGCGTAGCCTCCTGGAAATGAATGTTTCATTAGTTATATTCATGTTTGTTTACAAAAGTGCGTCTAAATTTACTTCTAACCAGCAATGTTGACAGTATGTACAAATGTGTGGGAGAAATTGGATTTGAGTTCTGGGGTAGTTGAGCAAATATACACTTGTTTTAGAATATAGGATTAATTACTCTATAGTATTTATGTATTTGTGTAATAAACGTAATAATACTCACATACTAGTATTACCTTTTGCGTCGAAATAAATTTTAGGAGCAAGAGTCAGACCCTCGGGTCAGTCAAATCGCGAAGTATTTACGTAACCAAAACATCTCATTGTGGGAAGAGCCGTTTTGGCATAATGGCGAGACAAACATTGCTCAGGAACTCGTCGATTCTATCGCCACAGCGTGCCATTTACCTGCCGAGGTAAGATGAGGACGACCAGTTTCAATGGAATAGGTAATTTGTGTATTTTCTTTAAGGACAATGCGAACAGATGTCAAACCACCGTGAAATAGTTTCTTTTCAATACAAAATGTACACCTTTCGTAATGACGCGACTTTTCTTATGACATACTAGGTGAAGGTTTCGTGCATTTATATCTTAACGTGAACGTTACTAGTACACAACCGTATTAATGAGATGCCAAATACGTTCCATAATCATAATAATCGTTTGCTTTTTCTTAATCTAGTTGTTATTTTTTTTTCAGGTGATTTTGCCTATATTAGTGCAGCTGCAGCAGCACGCGCTTGAACGGCTTGAAGATAGAAAATTATACAGCGAGCAGAAGGTTATTTTTATTGATACGAATTGGCATATGAAAATATCAGTGCAAAGATGGACAATATTATTTTCGAAAAATTCTATGTGATTTTCACGTTTAGTTTTATAATGCATTCGATATATAAATATTACAGCCTATATCTTAATATTGCCTATTCATATTGTATTTAAGTTGTTAACTATTCGTGTAAAAATTGGACGGGTCGAACATGCGGTGCGTATGCCGGAAACGCAGTCTAGCTCGAAGCTTTTCGATGAAGTAGCAGACCTGGCTGATACCGAAGCTTCTAGGGTACGATTAGTTCATCAGGGCAAAATGCTACCCAATGATTCTACGCCCCTATGTATGCACAATGTGAGTAACAACGCAAAAAGCTAGCTAGTATTCGCGTAGGACATAATCTTATGCATGTATATAGTCAACTAGAAATCTCCAGGACACAAAAAAAAACCATCTAGAAAGTGCCTATTCCTCGAAGGCCACAGCGCTGTGGAAATTTACCGAAGACTGGTGAAAATATTGAGCCAGGCGGTCTTATGGAAAAATCCGGTAGGTCGACGATGCAGACGTTTCAAGAATGGACGTTGGAGCGGTGAAGATCAGTGAAAAGGTGACCAGATATCGAGACCCGAAGGACATTGCCGTAATTGAAAAGGCTTTTTACGAAAGCAGAGGTTGGAGTCCTAGGATTCTGTCAGACAAAACTGGCATTTCATTTGTAACGTGCTACAAAATTATAACCCAAATATCGAAAAACATGTAAACTGAGTAAGAAGTGGGCCCACCGTGAAGTGACTTCAGGCCAGTTACAAATACGTGTGGTATATTCCACGGTAAATTCGCGGAAGCTTAATCGGCGAAAGCCGCTTAGAACATATAAAGACTGTGTGGTCGCCATAGATAAGGGCACTACCGCTAGCTGAAGAAGGGCCAGGCGAAGGAATGGCGCCGCTCTGAAAAAAAATCGAGGTGGCTAACGTTGACTAGGTTCGCGTATAAAGTGATTATAGTACATGCAGTGAACATCAGGAGCGTCCGCTACTATGAGTGTGGGAATTTAAAGCACGCAGTTTGCTTGATTGATGGCAATGCCAGACGCGTTCTCATATCTCGGTCACTTCCCGAACTGAGCAAAGAGGTATCTAACATTGATTTTAACCTGCTTGTTCTAGCGATGTGTGTGTTTTGCATGTCCTAATAGGTACAATTGGTGGCCAAACATATCAGATTATTAATTTACTTCGAGACGCCATAGATAGAAATTACGCATGAGAATGTGAATATTAAGTAAACGACTGCCCAGAAGCTACAAAAACATTGGGACGGATGTGTGAAAAATAAAAGAAAATATCTCTAAGACATACTCAAATCATCATTCTATCTCAAATAGCTCAAGGTTGTACCACTCCAAGGTCCGTCGAATTCGCTTATAACAAGCTAATATAGTATCTCTGTCGGTATATATTGATAATATGCGCCGCTAACATAGGCTGTCACAGTTTTAGTAAGTGCATACAGCCAAATTTTAGAGGTTCGTAAAAGATAAAAACAATTGCCGACACGGACTGTACGTCTAGGTTAAACAAAATGCGAAGATGACAGCATTAGTGGTGAGCACGGACGTGGAGGCTAATTTAGCTGAAGAGATCACCCTGAACCGTCGGAAGAAAGATGTCGAAGGAACGCGGAAGACTGCGACAATGGCGGCCGCTATAGGCCGATGTGAGATTACAAATCAATTCGGTGTAAAGGTAACTCTTGAAAACCATCTCATTTTTAGCTTAGAATATTCATTACTCCTAGTTCTACTTTACGCACGTATCCATGAAATATTTTTCAGTATTCTGTTCTTCGAGACCTGTTTAATATAATAATTCAGGCTCAAAGAAAGGATGATGTGAATACAAGTAAAGGCCTAAGATGTGGCTAATGAGAGCAGACCTCTTTTTGTTTGGCTATCGTCGGTACAGCTCTGTTACAAAAGTTTTGTTTGTCACAGCCACTGTGACTACAGAGGATGCTCGTTTGTGTTTCACGCGCTACATCAGAAAAGTATCTCTAAAGATACTTTTCTGATGTCAAACAAGTCTTGTGCCTAGAGTGAAAGTGCGGAGAAGATGAATGAATAATCTGCATATGCTGCTTTGATTGACTATACCTTTTGCTAAGATCAACGTTCCGGAAGTCATTCGGATGGAACTGACCGCCGGGTTAGCACTCGCAAATAAAGCAAGAAATGCTATCAACAAAAACAAGCCCCATGACGCCCTTGCTTTTCTACTCGAAGCCGAGACGTAAGTTACTCATTTCGGCAGCTTCTCTTAGTTGTCAAAGTGCATTTTCCTTTAATTGAGATAAGAGATATAGAAAATCTTTTTCTATTTTAAGTGGTAGACTTACGAGTAAAGAACAACATGGCGTATCCAGTACAAACGATTTATCTTGCTCACTGGTTTTACATTTCCTAGGCTACTGAACGCTGTTCAGGAGCACGCGCCAGATTTGCTCTCGAGCTCGGGTAATATTGCACAACTTCAATTAGACGTCGTATGGTGCTTTCTCGAGATCGGATCCTTGGCTCATCTTGAAGATGCCGAGAAGAGGCTACGCCTGGCTGAAACCGGCTTAAACGATGTTTATGGCGCCAACCTAGAAAAGGTGCTGCCATTTTTAGATAAATAAGTAAATGCCAATGTTTCAAAAAAGTTTTCCTAATATTGGCTTTTCATCTCTGAACTGTGTTTCATAAATTAATTGCGAGGAATAAAGCTCGAAGTCGTTTTTTATGTAGTCATTCAATAAGTAACTCCATGTAGTTATATGAACGTCGTAGTTTTATGCCCAGTGCTGCCGTTATACGTTGTTTTGGACTTACAGTAACATCCTAGGTCCATTTTCCTTTCCACAAAATACGGGAAGTCGAATTCGGGTTTAAAACATTTCTGTGCTAGTTGTACAGGTTTCGAGAGATTTAATGACTTGGTAATTTTCGGGAGTTGGCGAGATAATCGTGGGGCAAGTAAACCTGAACGATGGACTTCAGAAACGTTATTAGAGTATTACTTTGGCAACCTATCACTAGAAAACGAGGCTGCTGAAGAAAAGGGAAAGGCATTTCAGGTCCAAAAATAATTGAAGCAGTCAAATTTTTGTGGTAATGGCCAATATCAATCGTTACATATGATTTGTAAAGTTTAGAAATAATTGAATGGAAATAACAGAAAAGTCATTTTTTTTATTAATTAATTTATTTAGTTTGTGTCAAAGTCGTTGTAGAAAGTGCAGAAAACTTTCGCTAGGAATTTAAGATGGGAAAAGATAAAAAAAAGGGTTCGACGTTAAAGATAGATTACCACATTCCACCCTTTCGTTATTATTCTTTGTACGTTTTTCGGCTTCAGACTTGTACAGACGTATCCGCAGCCTACTCATTTTAGCGATTTGAAATGCTGGGATGTGCTCTCTATAACATATTTAATATTAAATTGGTACGGTAAAAGCGTGCGTAGGGTTCTTTTTGTTTGCTTGTGAAGCTGATTTGCGAATAGTACCTGCGTTTTCAGGTACTGAGCGTCAAGGGTAGCGCAACAAATGAATTAACGCAGCTAACACGACTTCAGCTTCTCAAAGGGGTGGCCGCTTTCTATAAGGCCAACTACGGAGAGGCAAAATGCTTTTTCGAAAAGGTAGATATTGTTACAAGTACTATTAGGTAAAAAACTTCGCTGTTCAGATTTTTTAGGCTGTACCGTACTGTGTGTTCACGACTTTTTCGGCCAGACCTTTAAATCCTAAATGTCACCGTCCGTCAAGGAAATTGCCTATGTGAAGTTAACGCGAGTAATGTGTTCCCAACTAGCAACTGATTTTCCTACCCTAATCAGGCAGTAATGTATGATAATTGCAGCTTTTTTAATAAAGTGGCTCATATCATTCGTTTCCTCTGAAGGCCAACGGGTACTTGAAAAGACTGCACGTGGATGAAGATCTCATATCGCAGTTAATTAATCTGGGCTACACGACACAGGAGGCGCGACTCGCTCTCCGACAGGCAAACAATAACATTGAGTTAGCTATGAATCTGCTATTAAACAAGCAAGAACAACGTGATAAGGAGCAGCGGCGATGGGAAGATGAGCAAACAAACAAACATCTACAGGTAATTCATATTAATATGCTCGACCTTTCTTAGTTTGACTCATTATGATGCTTTCTACCTCAATTTTTTAATGGCTATCGCATTGTCTTCTCTTCAAGCTATTATTATGGTATCAAAATTAAGTGGGCTATTCGGCTAAAACAATAATAATGGTAAAAGTTCAATTTAGTAGCTAATTAAGTGCTCTTTAATATAGCATTACACCTCCAAAGCTAACTTAAAGATATATCTGTTCTGTGTATAGATTGCAAAAAACTGGTAAAGCTGACTTAACTTTTCTATATGTCGTTATTCTATTGGCTAAATTTGGTCAGGGCGTCAACCGCGTACTATACGACAGGCTATTGTCTGATCTTGGAGTAACTGCGTATGTGGCTAGAAAGGCTTTACTTGAAACTGGAAACGATTATAGAAGGTACCTTCTTTAACAATAAAACATGACGAACTTGCAACGATCGAATATGTCATCTTAAACATGGCTATGGCCAGTGTAATATGCTATGTACATATGTACAAATTGTTTTCGAGTATCTTCTTAGTATTCCATAATATATTTGCATGTTATTTCTCACAAAAGGCCAATGCCAAAATCAGAAAAGGAGAAGGAGAGTACTCCGAAGAATAACTGGCCATATTCATCAACATCCCTGTAGTAACCCTGTTACCTTTGGTTTCTCCATACAGAGCAGAAGCGCTGGCCATCGAACTGGAAAATGATCGACAAGCAAAAAAAAGGCGGCGTGAGGAAACAGCCGAAGAGCAGGAGAGGTACAGTTAAAAAGCTTAGGCGTTTCGCTAATTGTACTTAATTACAGAGGTGCTACTGGGTGAACGAGGCAGTATAAACTTGTACGATTTCTATATGCCAGGCATCAAATACAAGGAAAGGAAGGCTATTCCTAACAGAATTTTCGATGATGCTCTAAAAAAAAAATAGAAAAAGCGAGACAATAAACGAATTCGTGCTTATGATTCTTCTACACCTGAAGAATGCCTTCAGAACGGCGAACTGGGATCTCATCACGAAAACAGCTAAAAGAAAAGGGAGTTCTCCGTACCTACGGATATTAATCTTTCTTTTCTTTTTGCTACCCCCTACCCTCGGAATTCGGCTACCCCCACTCGGTGAAATTCGGTTTACGACGAGTACATTAACATTAATTGACCTTAACGCCGATGATTTGGTCTTGCTGGTCACTTCTTAAAAGGAGTACGTTTTTTAGGAAAAACAAGATTTACACTAGCCGAGATAAAGACTTGTATGGGAGATCGTTTGCTCGATGTTGCATCAGGGACGAAGAAGGTAATTCATTTAAAAAACAAAGGAGAGTCAAGGAATGGAACTCTGGTTGAGTGAAACGCTAATCAAAATTAAGGGAAATTCAGATCCCGGGGTGATTTTCGATACCCGAGTCGATTTCCGATTCAAGGAAAACATGCGCGTAGAGTATGTAGCAGGGAAAGAAGCTATGAAAAGCATTCTAAATATTGCGAGGCTAATTTACATAGTATAATGTGTAAAGTAAAATGTGTAAAAGTAAGACTCCTATTGACGACAGAAGCTGAATCTGTTACACTCTACGCTGCGCTTGACTGAGCTACAAAAGAAATAGACTCTGAAGCGGAAAGCGTTCTTTCGCCAACGCACCCCCCATGCCTTGAAGTAACAGGATTTTTTTTTCGAGCCTTGCAGAAATCCCTCAGAGAATTGTGGTTAGTGGGTGGTCGCTCTTTTCTGAGGGATCCTCAGCAACACCAAAAAATCAATGCTTTTTGAGGTCAGTGGTACCCTATACTTAAACCTGAAAGTGGACCATCCAGGGAAATGTGTCCGGGTGCGCCAGTCCGTTACCAAACTTCCCATATCTCCTAGAGCATAAAAAAGACTAAACACATAGGTCCAATTGGATTTAGATTAACAGTAGGCATTTTTTTTTTATTACATGAGCATTCTACTAGCGTGTGTAATTCAATGTATGCTCTCTAAACCTTTCTAAAATTAAATACATGAAATAGCACATTAAAGTAAAAATGTTTTTAGCAGCGTTTGATAATTTGCCCCATTGTCTACTCGTAGTTCCTTCGCCCCCGCTGCCTCTTCAAGCGGTGGTTGTTCAGTTCCTCATCCGAAACACGTCGCTGAACTTATTGCTATGGGAGAATCTGAGGAGAGCGCTAAATACATCCTGGAATTCTTTAAGGTACGTTAGAAGATGAGTCATTTCTTTATGATGACAGCGATAGGACTGAGTGTCGTTAAATCACCGTAGTGTCATAATAATAAACAATAATAAACAAAGGTGTGTTATAGAATATATTTCTAAAAATGACTCCTTTATCAAGGCCTGGTAAATATCTGTTTCGTTTTCTACACTAATCTACATGCCACAATATAACCTCTATTTGTCCTTGACTTACCACATTGTATATTGCGTACTATGGCATTATGTGAGACTGTAAAAAATGGTAGATATACTTAGCCTCGATTCACATAATACGAATTTGATACATAATAGCTCATAAATTATTGTGATAAACATCTTACCTGTTAGTAATAATCTATCGTTATGCATAATTTAGGGTGACTTGGATGCCGCACAAAATTTTTTGCTTACCGGGACAGATTCCCAAGGATCTCGATTGAACAAGCTGATCTCCGACCTAAGAAGGCAAGTATCCTGATCTGGGATAAATCAGACGTCAGTGTTAGTTTCCTAAACAGAAAAGATTCTCATGACGCTCTTTCGATGCACGCCCAAGTTCTTCTTCCATTTCGGTATTTCTTTTTTCATAATAACGTACCTAGTTATGCATTTTTTGTAAATATTCTTTGTTTGAGCAGAACTTGAATCAAGCTCAAAAATCCAACCTTCTCTTTTTCGAACAGGCTAACAATCTTGAATACTTTACACTCAGTTAAAAACGCATTAAAAGTAATTTGCTGGCATGATCTTTCTCTTGCTCTCTGGCTCTTGTATTCGTCTAGATTCGTTAGTAACGAGACAGATGACTATCTCGATTCAACACTGGAGAAAGAGACGGAGTGTTTCAACACGTTTACGCTTCGGCTAGCTGAAATCGAATCCACGTCCAAGGGCGTCCAATAATCACAGGCTAGGCGATATACTTAAGATCCTGTACATGATTTTCTTTGCTGTGCTTATTTTTGCTTTTGATAAAAAGGTCGAAGTTGTAGATGCATTTAATGCCAGAAGTGATCAGAAACGGCAACACTGAATGGTTACAATATCCACCTATCGAAAGGCCCATTAACAATCTGCAAATTTGACGAATAAACAGGTTGTAAGTGCGCGGGCGTCTTTAGCCTTAACATGTATGCTCAAATCGGGAATTTGGAACAGCTGAGAATAATGAGAACACGTAGACGACTATGACTTGGGTCAAATTAGAATTGTAGATCTTCGAGCTGTTGTTGTTGTCGTCCATAAAGAGAATGAAAAGCAAAAACGCCATAACGATAACACCGAGCAAAGCCTGTCGCGTTTTTTAATTAACACGCTTTCGTGATTCGCCATTGTCTGACGCTAGTCCATCGGGTATCATAGATAGTGAGTGCAACGCACTTCGTTGCGGGGCTTGTTTTCAGAGTTCTACCAAGAGTGGCTCTAATGCTATTTTACGATATCTAAGTTTCTAGTTCGACGATTACGTATTAATTACTTTCTGTGATGATGTCACTCATGTTGTGTGCACCTCTTACAGATGGACGCGCGTATTTCTTTAATGACTTCCGTAGATGATGGTATGCTTAATTCATAATATGTTGCGTTATATTCATGTTTCAACCGTGTATTTACGTCACACCTTATCGTATCATTATGTCTTTTCTTATTTAACTTAATTTTCGCAATGCACAGAAAGAAGTTTGCTGGAGCATGTGAATGTGTCGCTCCTGATGTGAGTTTTTTCGGTTCGGCCAAATAATGATGCATTCAACTGCAAGGGTAACTACACGGTCGGCTTTTCTGGAGCAGCAAATGTTCGCCAGAAGTCTGTTGATACTAAGTGTACGAGAGAAGTTTGCAGTGATGCCATAACACGATGATAATAGAAGATTCCTGTTATTTGTGTAGAGGTTATGTGTCAATCCAGCTGTAAGACCAATTGGAGTGGAGTGTCTAAGAACGATCTTCACTTTGCTCATAAGTATACAGTGGAGTCTTTAATGATTTTGGTAGTCACGCTTGGTGGGGGGAAATGTGTTTCTGTCTGAGCAGAAGGATAGTCGGCGATACACAAACTAAAAATGTGTATTTAATTTTTACGGGGGAGGGGGCAAAAAAATCAATTGCATTCGAATACGAATATAAGACTTTAATTTAATGACTGTTTCTGACAGTTGCTGCTTACGCTTTTATTTAGATTAAATTTATTATATATTTAAACTCCTCTCCTATTTCAAGTAAGAGAAACTCTATGTACCAAAAATGTTTTGACCACACGTGCTTTGCGATATGTATGCTAAGTGAGAATGAATCGGATAAACGTGGAGTATTATTGGCCGTTATTATAGATCCCACGTAGGTTGTTTTTTCCATGATTAGATGATTCTTGGTATTAATTTCGCTGGAATTTATCTAAGCAATGCCGTTATTGTAGGCGAGTTGGGCCCCTTTGGGCTTACCCCTTGGAATTTACCTGATTTCAGTAAATTTTTCTTAATCTTATTTTGTGGCACTAGTCGTAATCAGGCTTTTCCAGTAAGAGAGAACCACCTGTACCGTCTCCAAAAAAATTGTCACAATTGTTCATCCAGAGAAGATTACAATGAACTCGTCTCAGATCTTATTTTATTACAATATTATTACATTATTATTTTTATTTCGTCATTAGTTTATAATTTAGTTTATAAATGATATCTCTTTCCTTTATTCAATCATAGCTGTATGTAATCCTCTGATGCATATATATATATATATATATATATATATATATATATATATACAGGTTGTACGTTGTGCTGAAGATGATTGTGGATTACCGTTGAACCCATATATATATATATATATATATATATATATTGGGTTTTTTTTCGAAATCGACGACACTCGAAACATTCTTATGGCTTGTATTATAAATCTTTACATTTGAACTATGACAATGTATGGTGAAAGATACTGTCCTCTTCCTTGAATTACATTTTGGTGATCTATGCAGTCCACATACGTAGTTACGCCTTTTTGCCCATAGTCAAGCTGAGGTCTAGATCAGAGTCTAGTCCGCGCTTGGCCGCTGTCCGCTCCCATGGCTTTTTTGATGATATATCCCAGCTGCGTGAAAGGATTCACTCATTTCGCAACACTTAAACAAACACATACTTTTTCTTTGTTTACGGCACATTGTGACAGAATTCCCGTTGGCGTACGCCTCGCTGTCCCAGAAATCATTGTTTCGAAGCGTTTATTCTTCTTCCCCATCAGCATGAAGATTAGAGCACCAAAAACAACTGACTAGATCCTGGGATGCTAGAAGAGTGGCAGAACCTCAATCCGCATCTCAACGCGCTCAGAATTATTATCATCGTTTCCCGGAGATCATCCTCTATATACTCCTATTAAAGAAGTATGGCTGACTCCATGCGTGGTTGAGTGAATGCTCATTGATTCACAATGTGGTATGCCCCCAATGTTGGGGATTGACATGATGCTGAAGAAGTTTATGAAAGCAATGATGAAGATGTTCCATGATATTGGCGAGATGGCATTAACAGACGAAGGTTGACGAAAAGTGCGACGACACCTGAGTAGTATTATTATTCGCAGCGACGTAATCGTGCGAATTGAGCTCTGTAAAATAACCACCGATTCAGACCAACGTTGTTTTGTATTGGGAGTTCAGTCTGAACGTATATATGTATGGTTCGTCGTCGCAAATACGTAAATGGTTAGGTTTCTTTGTTCTGGCAGCAAAGAGGAAGCGGGGTGGGAGATCGACATGCCCTTGCTTACACCTCGCTAGACATAATGTACCTTTGCGTTCGTGGACTGCTCACAACTGAATGATTTTCTGGAGTTTTGTCATTCGCAACGTTGTTGCCACTGAGCGTTTGGGAACTTGCATCAAGATTTGTGCTGCTTTGAGAACTGAGGTTTAACGAGGGATTCGGCGTCACAGGATTGCCTGTGTAACTGAATCGGTGTTGGGGCAATCCACTAGGCACGTACGCGGTTAGGTTCTGCATTGAGGTTCTAATCTCAGTGGGATTACTGAGATCTTCCACAAATTGTTTATGCACGAGGGTACTCGGTACGGTTCCATAACTAGGCATTGACACTCCGTTATAGATAGCACTATGGGGTGAAACAACAGTGTCCTGGCTAGGCGAAGTCGTTTGAGTCGAAGCGGGACCTTTCGGTGATGTTGACGCCGGACGCGGCTGAGAGCTAAAGGTTGTGGGAAGCGGTTGAGTGGTTGGCTGACCTGGACGGAATACCCTGCAGGAGTGAAAGCAGCAAATATTCGATCAGACCCAATCCACTTAACAAATCGATAAAATGATAATGATGTAAAAGACCTAAAAGTCTGATGGATAAATGAATGCATTGAAAATAGTAAAAACCAAAGGATCCAGATATGTTACTCGAGATTCTTCTGTCTGAACATAAGCTATTTTGCGCCAAAAAAAGAGTTCCATAGATTTCCGACGTCTCTCAAAGCGAAATTCTGCAACTTAGACGACTACAGCTAGACCTTCAATGATGAATAACATCGTAAGGGAGTAGGAAACCAGAATAACGACGCGTAAGACTAAACCATACCGTTCCATATGTGTTTGGTAAGAGGGTGGACGTGGCGGCCTGCAAAAAGGTTTTTTGACGCCTGGATCATCCGAAGATATATTCATGCCGATTATTGATGGCAATGGTGTACCACTGTTTTCTAAAAGCGAAGGACTTCGGCCGGCGGTGGCCGGTTCGCGCGTGCCGAAGGATGATAACATAGGACGCCGATCCAATCGACTTAGGGTTCGTGCGGATACATCAACACTGCTTGGAGGCGGAAGACCAACTTCGTTGAGATTAGCGTTTGGCAAATGAAGGTAGCTGGACGACAAAGGTCGTGTCCGATGAAGAAGGACTGGCATTGGTTGTACAGAAGCCGGGTCGAGACTTCCAGGCCGCCGCTCTGCGTCGCCCTCTTCCTCACCAGATGATTCGCCAGAAGATTCATCGAGCTTAAGACCAAGACTAGCTCGACATTCCATTAGTTTTGACCACCGGGATTCGCCAACAATACTCGAGTTCTCCCCTTGTCTGCAAGTGAAATAATGAAAAAAAAACATTAATTTAGATCTGAAAAGCTCTTTCCATCTTTAGCATTTATTATCCGTCTACTTATCGAATTTGTGAATATCGAGAAAGATATCGTGATGTATACAACTTCAGATTAGAGTTCTGCAACAAAAATGTTTTGTTCGTCTGTATGGGCGAACGTACTGTATCGGTGCTGGGGATGAACTTCGTCCCAATGGACTTGTTCTCCGTCCTATTTTCGATTCGGCGAAAGCCTCGAGGGAATGATCAACATCTTCATTGTCATCGCCTTCTTCGTCTTCATTGCCTGGGTGATTTCCATTGGCGTCTCTTGGCATCAGGTCTAGCGATTGAAGTTGTGTAATCGTATTTCTCTCCAGTGTTCGAAGCTTTTTCTCAAGATCCTGGAAGAGATCAGGGTAAGCACTCTGATATGCTCATACAGGGCAACATGGCCCACCATTTGCACGCAATCGAAAAATAGGCATGAAACACAAACGTTTACAAATCCGACTTGAATCTCAAGCAACACAGCTGAATCATTACATATAACGTATATTTGAAATACTTCGGATTATCAGTTTAGTATCGCCGTTAAGCATTGCCTTAGCCAGAACTTTGCTGTCACGATAGAACAAGCACGGTGCCACCTACTTGTTTTGACTCCCCAATTTTATCATTGAGCTCTTGTTTGTCAGCCTCTAACTTTTTCTCAAAGTTTTTGAAGAATGGTACGCAATAACAGCTATACCCTCGACCGACAGGCCCTTTACGTATATTTCCTGCCAAATCAAGATAGTACTGCTCCCCTTTGGCTAAAGGGTCAGGCGGCAACGTCTCAATCTTCGGGGTGGGGAAGCCTGCCATGTTGTGCGGAGAATGCGGGCAGCCATACGGTCCTACAGGAATGGCATGCGGTAAACTCCTGGAACGTTGCATCATACCTCCTGAGTCGTTTTTCGTCTTCGTCTGGAACAACAGAAGTTGCTCGTGTTAAATTCCAATTTCACTTCTCTAGGGAAGTTTTGGATTTTTGGAAGTGTGTTGAAATATCTAAGTATTCAGGGGGATTTTATAGCAAAGAATAAATTATCGTAGGTGTTATCAACAAAAATAACAATATGTAAAACAACTTGCACACGAAATGTTCTACTCTTAATTTCAACGCTTAACGTGATTCCATAAAAACTTTGGCATTAATAGTCGGGAACATATCATTGTAATGTAATAATCATATTAAGTAGAAGTGGAAAGTGTTCTTTAGAACCTTCTTTTTGCGCCTACTCGCGCAGTTGTTGCCTCCTGGTTTCCCACTACTTGTAGAAGTGTTCGGATCCTTTTCCCGCTTTCGTCCTTTGCCGTCCCGCTCATCTCGATCTAGTGTTTCGATAGCCGCGAGTGCTCGTT
Source organism: Varroa destructor (assembly GCF_002443255.2). Lineage (NCBI taxonomy): Eukaryota > Metazoa > Arthropoda > Arachnida > Mesostigmata > Varroidae > Varroa > Varroa destructor. The sequence goes on from NW_019211456.1 coordinate 4,743,764, forward strand.
TCGGTGGATCTAGAAGCATCTCCTCCAGTTCGGGAAATTGCTTTCGTCGCGCTATGTCTAATGCGGATTCACCCTAAAAGTACGTATTTTCGGGTTCGAGCCTTTATTTCATACAGTAACTTTGATTGATTATGTATGTTATTCGCTTCACGGTGGCCAACAAATCATTCCAGCATAAACGTTGGTAGGCCGACGTACCTTAAGTATACCCTGAAAACCCTAATACGTGTCTTTGTCCTAAAAATAATAACTCGAGTTTTGAAGCATACGACCTCTGCATTTTGTATCAGTATACATTCAGAATTGTTCTTATCGTCTTGATTTGATTTTTAAGGTAGGAGCTAAAGAATGCGTAAATATATAAACATAATATTTAGAGGTAAACCACTGCAATACGTTTTGAATAAGGATTAATTCACTATACACGCAGCATTAGCAATTATTAAATAAATTTCCTTGCAGTTCTTATCGTATAACAAACCTGCTCATTCTTGGCGTGAACCGCGGCTCCAGCCTCGAGTAAAATCTTCGTCAACTTTCTTTTGCGCATTGCAACAGATATATGTAACGCTGTGTCACCATTCTACAAGGCATGGAAATAAACAGACCGGTGAGCGATAAGTTTTAGTTAATATAGAAAGGGTTATAATCTAAATTTATAATATACACCATATAACTCAGAACTTGTGATTGTTCTCATACTATAATGCCAAATACAATTTTGAGGCCTCTGTGTTAACTAGTAGCTTCGTTCAGAATAAACTATCGGTTTCCAATAAGATGGATGTTACAAGTAATTCTGCTATAGTATGTAATACTTTAATAGGTAAGGGTTAGCGGAACACGGTGTATTTTGTACATACTAACTATAAGGACACAAGTTTGTATAATGTAATGAAATTCAAGCGTGTTGTATAGGCGTTTGACGTGTTACTAAAATAGACATTGCTGAGCAATCAATACAACTAGCGTATTAAAAAAATGGCTTGCTTCAAGACCAGAATATCTGCCAACGACGACCAACAAAAGAACCTCCTCTTATTTTTCTGTCAAATTGACAATGGCAAATATACGTCGCGGTATTCTTCTACAGATAAATAAAAGGTCACAGTCCCAATAAAGAACAGGCAGCATTGGGTAGCACCTATTTAGACTCTAAAATCGTGTAACAGCTTCTTCGTTCTATCGGAACACACAACGAAAAGCAATTTGTTTATGCAATCGTTTATTATGATCAACAGTAACACTATAGTTGATAGTAATAATACATATTTAATGGTAAGCATGTAACCATTATAATATAATGCTGACACCGAAAACATAATAATCGCATGATTTATGCTTAATTGCCCCGTATCCTTTACCTTTCGATACAAACTGGTCGAAGATACGAAGATAATTTTTAGTAGATCGTTCCTTTTCGTCGTGTGTCCTAAGGTGCATTAGAAAACGCCGTACTCGCTAATATTTGTATCTGATAAAAATAACTTCCACCGTGGTTATAGCTTCACTAGGTCATTACTGTAAATGTGGAGTTACATGTTTAAGAGAGATATTTTTTTCTGAATGACTATTCCATTTTTTGCTGGTAAGCTACTTTTTGCATAAATGACCATATAAACGCATCGCCATATAAAGTTCCATCATTGTCCCGCACGGACAACTCAAGATACGTCGCGTCGTAGGCAACGTAGTATTTACGATTTGCGATTTCGTTTTTTCAATTCGGTCATGTATATCATTGCATCGAAAAATGTAAGATTCACTTTAGTCTTCTTAATTTCCAAAAAATCGGCATCCGCATCTGCATATACGAAAAAAGACCGAGCCCTAACAGGGCTCTAGTTGTCCTGGCTAATACGTCTGCAAGAGAAACCATTCACAGATGGTCGCAAATCACCGGGTTCTGCCAAGCATGACTGTGTGATGCCATAAATAATACACTGTTACGATACTGAATATGGAGATTGTATAACCTCAACAACAGATGCTGAAAAAAAGGAATTTTTCTATAAAAAAAAAAAAAAAACAAAACTAAAAAAAAAATTTGTTTCTTTATGTTATATCTTTTTTATCTCGTATCATTCTGTTTTTTTGTATATTTTCTGTTCCCGTTTGTTTTTATTTAGCCAATACCTGTCTCGCTAGTATATAAACTGTCTATGCCCATCTGTTGTCCAGTCTCTAGACCTCATTTGCAGTTCTGCTCGACAGTTCTATGTATATATATATATATATATATATATCTATGTATATTTATATATATTTATATATATATATATATACAGTCCTGGGGATCAGCGACAGACAGACAGACACATCGATGTTATTGTTGTCAGTGTAGACGGAGATCAGGGAAATAAAGTGTGTCGTTGCTTCTGGTTCTTTCGCTTGGTCTGTTTACCGTTGAACCTTGTTTGAATGGACGAATAATGCATGGATGGCGGATGGACGAGTGAAAATGCTAAAGGACGACGAAGTTTGCTGGTACTTCTCATCTACAGGCAGCATTTTTTGCTGTTATAATTGTTGTTTTTGCTATTATCGAGGATGGCTTGGTCACGACATAACACGGCGACATAACGACAGCGAAGCGAAGTTGTTGTTCAAGCCGTCGGCAACAAATGAATCCAACAAGATAACAACCACTACCACATCAGCAGTAAAAGCCGCTGCCATGGCGCGTTCAGTAAAGATGCTGGCGGCCAAGCAACAAGGTGCTGCTGATGCAACTGCTGCACCGCCGGCGTAAGGGACGAGAGGTGAATTGGCAGTGGCCCGTTAACGGTGACCAGAGAAATGGGCGCAGTCAGCAAGCTCTCCCTCCTTCATTTAAATGGGCGTTGTTTAACGCCCTGATATATATTTACCATGGGCTAGATGGGGAAGAAGGAGCTAAAGAAACGATATCAATGAAAAAAAATTCACCACTGGTAGGGTGTCCCAGGTAATCTAACAACAAGGAGCTGTACAACAACAGCGACAGTAACAATCATAAAAATAAAAGCAGTAGCAGAAAAATAGGTAGGGCAGGACAAAATAAAGAACAATGTCGAAAAACTTGTCAGAACAAATATTATAAAATTAAAAGTTGAAGTGATCTCATCTAAACATACAATGGACGACAGTAAGATTAGGTAAAGAATGAAAACTAAGTGAAGAGCTAACAGAAGGATACAGCATTCATTGAAGCCTCAGAAAGGAAACGGGGAGCTACGATAGGATGCAGCACTATCAGTGTGATAGGCTCGTGTGATCAGCATAATTATCCACTGCCGCTAGTTCATATACGTGGACGCTTTGCCTGCGTGTCTATCTATCCACCTTGTCAATTGGAATCAAATCTAACATAATTAATAAGCAGTGATTATCAAAATCTGTGACGATCCGCTGATCCCAGCCAATACAGATAAAGTGCTGAGACGGTACATTGGGCATATTAGTTTGCAACTTAAGTTGTCTAGTAAACTTTGTTCAGCCCTAGATTTAACGTTAACTAAAAAAGGATGCACAGATCGAAATTATGTAATGCCACAGGAACACTAATAATTTATTGACGGTCTTCTTCTCATATCGCCTTCCTATGGATACCTATAATATAGGATAGTAAAAAAAGACCATGGAATTTTCTGTTCGTGGTCGTTCGTCTGATGTGGTGTGTATGGCGTTGATGTAGACACGAGGCTGATGAGGCAGACTAAGAGCTAAGAACATGCAAAAAATGAACACTTACAAAATAATATTCCCTTCGGTAGACGTAACCCTATTAGAATAGTCTAACAATAACCACGAAGATCATTACGTTACGGTCATTTCGTTATCTCGGCTTTGAACAGAAACGCAGTCACAAGAAAAAACCTATTTGAAATTCTTCAGACTAGACCACAGGAAACGAACTGGAATAAGCTTGGTGTTAATTACTGCTAACAATTATATATGCAACGATTGGGAACGGATGTCCTTTATCGGCTAGGTCTACTACAGGTTTTTCAGAAATATTAGAAAAGTCAAGGCTTCTGTCACGCAGCTTGTCCCGATTTGAAATTAGTAGGAAGTGATTTCGTAGTCGGGAGCCGGCGACAACATTCTTAGAGCGCCGATAATATTGTCGTCGGCTTGACAAATTAGCCTGTCCTATGTCATTTTAATTCTGCCCATTTTGTTGCCTATATCCATAACGTTAGCCAGTGCTCGCTTGGTAGAGGGTTTCTTGTTTGGATGAAGTTGTAAGACCGTACGATTATCTCCGGCTTGCTGGCGGTCTTCTCTGGTGCTCACCCCGCCTTTGGTCGATTGTTGCTTGTATTTGCTACAACAGAAACAGCGACGACTGTCAAAACCATCGGGGAAGAGCAATTAACGCTCCATAAAATTCTAATCAGAATCGATTTCAACTCCTAAACAATGTTGTACCCGAGGAGCCATGGAAAACCGTATGTGCTATAACAGTAACCATAATACCACCGACACATATTTGGACAATAACAACAAAAGAACGCCAACCATATTATGATACTATCGGACGAACAGCCCGGCGACGGTAGCAGTAGCGACCACGACTTTAGTTACTGCTAAAAGCAAACAATGTACGTATATTGGTAATGATGGTGCCGAATGACGAAGCAATATTGGCTTGCGAAAATAGCAGTGGCACGAGAAGCCAGCGCCAATGATGCACCAAATAACCAAACCACCACAGGGCGATGACGGCAATCAACAAAGAGGGCAATGGACAGGGGGTGGTAGGAGACATCCGTGACGTGGGGCGGCTAGAAGACCAATCGGTATTGGCGCATGCGTGTATCGCCCAGCATAAACACTCGACAAATATCTATATTGAATGATACGCGGTGGAAATGAACGGAAATTTGACCATCGAACGATTTTTTCTTGCCTCCCACTTGCGTCGTTGCGCTCTGCCATGAACATTGTCTAACGTTGTAAACCGCGTCATAGTGGAAACAAATTTAAACTCAACATAGGGGCCAACAGATATTTATTCCATGCCTTGCCGAAAAACAAACATCTCTTTTCTGCTTTAGTGTAGTCGAAATCTGTTGAATCTGAGATCGGTATGCATATGTAAGTGGCATTATTCTCACTCTATACAGATATTGACTTGCGGCTTTTTATAGCCCTGATCTGAAGCTTTCGTGTATGTCCTAGTGATATCTGGCAAGGCTCAGCACACTCATTACGACCGTGCATTTACAAGTGGCGGTAACTACAGCATGTTGAAGTGTAGTTGAAGACCTAGCTGAGCTCAGTTCGCGGGATTCATTTTATGGGAACGACGCGGAAATCTATTAACAGTTTGGTCTTATGAATCGTATATTGCACAATTACACTATGAGACATTCGAAAATCTACTAGAACTAAGTCTTTCGGTTTCCAGTAATGATATATTCAACAATAGTAATACTTTATGCATGCTTTGGTGGTGTAAGGCAAAAATGAGGCCAAATAAGATATTTTTAGAAGAAGAAAAATACCGAGGTTATCGAACCCTAACCATTAAATAACTAAATGAGAACGCTTTACATAAATAAGGCAATCTCAGGGATCAGTCCATGCGACAAACTCGCGCATAGGTAAATGGTTGTAAAAAAAAATAGTAACCCATACTTAAATACTGGGTCCCTGTCAGCAAAGGGTTCCACCGACTTTTAGAGTACATTTGACTAAATTTCGGCTGATATGAGCTTTTGAGAAATCGGCGCGTTTACACACGTTTTTTCACTCTAGTCCGCACTCACAATCGTTTTTTTCGAAAAAAAAAAAAAGTTAATTTGTCACAAGTAACAAATCGTTATCCATTTTACGGCCTGTTTCAGATTTAACTTAGCAAGAGTTGTCTAAAAGGCATAGCTTCTTATTGCAATATATTTGAACAACGTTAACGTTTCTACAAACACCTACACAACACGTGTGGATACATCCGTTATCACCCACGCATTAACATTATTCTTATGGAAAAAATAAAGATAATTATTACTTCAATTAGATAGCACTTGGCACTATGGTAACGTAAGGTTGACGCTAACTTTGTTTGTATTTGAACATATTATTTCTACCCACACAAACACACACGCACCGCATCAACGCTTACATAGAGATACCCTGAAGTCAAAAGAGAACCGATAATGGGCGAGTACTAATTTTCACATTCGTTTATAGCTGCATTCAAACAATGCACACATACATCAGAGATATTGATTTGGTGCGCCGTTTATCAGCAAGAACTATGTGTTGTTTGAAAAATTGGAGGCACGCATGTACGCGATTCACATCATGTAACGCGTCGATCGTTGCGTATGTGTTTTCCGTCTGTCGTCTACACGTAGCACGGTAAAGGATCTGCCCTACACCGTTCAATTATTGAGTCATAAAACAGTGACCAGGTTTTTGGCCAGGAATAAAGCTGTACCTCATCAGTTTCTTTTCCTTTTTTTTTGCCGGAGGCTCGTCAAACAGGTTAGGATTTCTGTATAATCCTTAGTTTGAGCTATCTCGTGTTTTTTTTTTTTGATCGATTACAGTATTTCCCTACAGATGTATTTCGAACTGACTTTTTTTTACAAGCACAACCTGCTTTACAGCCAGTTAGGTTCTATATATATATATATACGCCTTAGCTGCAAATCTTCCCGACACATTTGCCCGGACAGACCACAAACGACAGGATGATGAAATTCTCGATACTAGTAATGGCGTACAACGGATAAATAGTGGTGAAAGATATTATAGCTTGAAGTTATTATTATGTCTAAATAATATGTTTTAATATGGATGTATGTACCCCTCAAAGGGAAGAGGGAAGAGACGTAAAAATCAAAGCATAATATACTCACTCGGTTAGTTTCTTGCACGTTGCAAAAGGCAGAGACGAGGATACGAACAACTCCAGCGTGTCCATACCGCGTGGCTGTATGCAGTGGCGTGTCACCATACTAGAACGTCGACAAACCAAAAGCGACGATTTTAATAGTAATCATAGCTATTACGGTTATAGTGATTATTAGATAAATTTATTGCTTTCTTACCAATCACCAGTACAACGAGGATCCTGAATTTTGTGCGAATAGAACCGCTACAAAAAATAGAGACCACTGTTCATTATATAGAGAAAAGGGTGTAGACAATCTGACAACTGTGAAGTATTTGACAGACGCAACTTATTCGCGCTAAAGATGTTTTTCCTTCTGAATTTGGCCCATACTAATAGTGTGATCTACCTGAGCTGTTGGTTGGTATTTACCCTGCAAGTGTCATATTCATAAGCCGGGCCCCCCTTCCAACTCCGGGCTGCTTCCTGATGCGTGTGCTACACGAACTGTAGGAAGCTCTTCGACACATTTTGACACTTCAAAAAACTATTGGCTCGTTGGATTGGACGAATCAAAATGTACAGACAAAGTATTTTGATTGACAGTGTCCGGTTACCGTATCTAGCGCCACTCTCGTCAACGCTGTTCGACAGCTTATTTGTAATACTAACATTCGGTAATAACAACAAAATATATGAAGTCACCTCTTTAAGCAGTACTTTACGCGTATTTCAAAGTGGAAGTCTGCCGTTTGTTTCCTCGGAACAGTAAATTTGTCCTATCCAAATCACATTTTTATCGCACTCACTTCTTACTAAAAGTTACCATCGATTACTTTATTATTCATTATTGCTGTTGCGGCTTGGAAGTACACCTTCGATCGGTCCCGAATTTCCGTGTCTCGTAACAATACTCGGCCGCAATGACTCGAGTCGCCAATGCGTGACGTAACGCAAGCGTCATAATAGCGGTGGCTGTGACAATGTAACGTTTACACCGAATCGTAGTTATCTGTCTCCCATTTTGTTCGTAGCCCTCGATTTATGTTGTGCTTTCAGCCCTGAGCGACAGCTTGTTTCTCAGTTGCTATCGTTGATAGTGCTGCTATTGCTGCTACCTCAACTACGGCCAACTGGTTAGCTCAGCTCAACTTTTCTGTCTTTCCGGATGTGTTCCGTTTCATCGAAGAACGGTGGGACGAAGAACAGCATCTGATCCTGAAGTTAGCACTACTCCTGAACCAAACAGCGTCAATGCGAATGCGTTCAAACCCAAACCTGGCGGAACACGAACATAGAGATAGCAACGCTATGCAAAAAAAAAGCTAGAGGGTCTCAGAAGAACAATGTCTCATCGGATCTCTCGCGATGTTAGTACGTATTATACATGAATCAAGCTAATTATCACTTGTCAAAAAACATCCAAAACTTGTTGGAACAAACAAAAAAAGTCTCGCAGGACGGTAACAGGTCGCTTGGACGCTCCGGCAACAATCTTTACAAAAGGCATCGCATGTCGACACTGCCGCTGCACATGAGACCGGTTCGTGGGGATGTTGCTCATGAGCTAAACGCCAACTTCAAGAGCTGGTTCTCCATTGTCAGATATCGACAGACAAATGCGCTTTTTAAAGTACGAAGTTTTATGGCAAGCCACCTCTACCCTAACAAGTTTCAACTATTGCCAAGACTTATAGGTCAGTTCAACGAGCTGACAAAATGTGCAGATATCTCAGGCTTATGCCAATTAAGTTTGCAATACAGGCAAACATATGTACACGCTGGCTTCCGTAAGGCAGGTCGCACCTCAAACGTGGACAGGATGTTTTTATGGTATTTTTAATTCTTGAAAGAGACGACAACAGCAATGGCATAATTAATCAATTTAAGTTGCGATTTAGCCATTTTATTTTCGAATAGTTTATTGCTTAAATATTAGTATTTAACAACACCACCGACAACAGTTCGATATCAAGAGCTTTCTGCGTCCATAACATTCTTCTGTCCAGCATAATAACAATGAACGACCGTTCATTTTACATAAATCCAGATCCCCTAAAAACAGGTCTGGCGAAACAACGGATACTGCGTCGAGGCCTGTGTCGGCCAACAAAACGGCCCCAAACGGCGATGACGGCAGAGATAATCTCGTTGTTGGTGATGCTGCTGATTTCGACGAGCTTTGACGAAGACAGAGATGATAATGAGCTGACCTAATCACGACAAGTATTATGGGTAGGCAGGCAGGCAGGCGATGAAAAAGAAGCCAGAGCGTCAAAGTGCCAGTGATGGCGTGGAGTCCTCAAAAACAATGACCATAATGGACACTGCTTCGGATGATCAATCGCGACGAACAAAAGTTGCTGCTGCCGCTACACAACCACTTTCAACAGTTGCGACCCCCCTCTCAACACTAGTGATGACCAAAATGGCAGGAAAAATTAAGATCTCACTGAAGTTATCGTATCTTACTACTATATAGATACAGTAAAATGAGGAAGAGATATAGGGTGCAGCAAAGAATAAGGCTGTCCGGACGCGGATGACAATTAACAGTGAGTGAGCGAACGAATGACGTTCCGTTGACGTAAAGATTAGGACGCCAACAGCAACAGCAGATGACAGCTTTCACCAACGTCATCTACGCTTACTCAGCAGAGCTGCATCTATGCAAGTATTCTATATCTATGCAAGGCCCACATATAACCCAAATCATTATAAATGAGAATCGTAAATATCTTCATAAACTGTAAATCAGACGACTACCCGTTTTTTGTGCAATTCCTTAGGTCGCTGTCCTCTAATCATTGAGAGCTGGCCATATGTTAAATATGAGCCATCTTCTGCTATAACAACACTTTCGTTGTGTGTTATCCTCTTCTCCTTTTTTTGAAACTATAATTTTAACGTAATCAATATTACAGGAGTGTATCGCACTTATACTCACATTGTTTTTGACGTCTGGTCCACAGCCTTCCATGAGCAGGACACGACTGCTCTGATTATGGCCGTTCTGTGCCGCGAGATGTAACGCTGTAAATCCTGACTTATTTTTGACATAGAGATTTGCGTGAGCTTTCGCTAGCACCTAAGGAGAGCAAAAAATCATTATAAACGCAGATATTAGCTCAATGTGTCTCGAGCAAAAAATCTATGGAGAAACATACCTTATGACACAATCTGGGAACAGTAACGAACGAATAGACCAGCTGTATGTGCAGCCCAATGAATGCTTGAGTTTTGAACAAATTTAGAGCTTGATAAAGACGATCGACTCCATCAGATTTAAGTAAATCGAACATATTTAATTCCTGTTGCAAGTCCACTCTACTAAATTACGCCGTTTTTCTGCTACTTTTCTCTTGCGGAATTGCGGAAATCGTCTAGGCAGGGATGAGCTACGCGCGATCTTTTCGAATGGCCTCAATTACGACGTCCGAAACATTTGTCCATTTGCAGTTTTTCTTTCCCTAGCATCATCATCGTCATTTCTTTTGTAGTCACCGGTGCTTTCGTCAATCTGCACCGCTGCTCTTGCCGCCCCTCTTCCCTATAATTGCAGCAGACGACATACTAATAATCATTGTACTCGTTGGTGGCGCCTTCGTTCCGTTTCCCTTATGGCGAACTTTTCGAAATTACGATACATACAATGCTTACAATGGCAATAAGTGACTAAGCGATAGCCGTTAACAATAAACATTATAACTATCTATTTATTCGTCTTTAATTTGTATAGATGCATAGCTCTCTTTTCGCACGTGCAGTAACGTCGCTGGACACGCGATTTTAATTAGATATTGTTTAAGCAATCAATGTTCAAACGCCGATACCGTTAGTGTAAACAGAGCGCTGTTCCAAGAACAATATGGAGCTGCTGATAATTGTGCTAACGGTGATAATAGGGACGATACTGATAGTGGCCAATTTGTCTGAAACGCTGTAGCGCTTGCTACTGCAACTGCTGTTGCAGTCGGATCGATAATGAATAGCGTAAAAGAACTGTACACGCCGTTCATCGTCAATGGCTCCGAAACGTTCTGCAACATCCTCTAACGTACTGATGAAAGCGATCTACCGGCTTTCACCAGATATGGCTTAGCAGTCACCAGCGCATTTGCTGACGGCAACTAAGAACAGCAGGACTGAAGACAACAGCTAGTTAGGACTCATCGACTGACCGACGCGAGAAGAAGAAGAATGTCATTCCGACCATGCAGGACACAGGCCAAGAGTGGTCATTGAACAGCTTGCAAAAACCGGCCACTTAGTCACCTGGTCAAAGAAAACAGCGCCAGCACATCGCAGAGCGGTCATTGTTGTAATTATGACGCTGTCGCCATTGCACTTGCTACTGATAAGTGAATCAAGGTTGCGTTGTGTGAAGTCATATAGAACTAGAGAAAGGGAGCCGGAAAAAGATGCGGAGAATAAACCTGGATGGAACGGGTCGGACTGGAAGTAGTGTCGACGATCCAAATCTTTACCACATCTCGCCAGGAGCTAAAACTGAGGTCGCTCCACAGCTGTCATTGGACGCAGTCCCGTGTTTTCCCGTCGTCGTCGCCGCCGCCACTGTGATACATCACTCATTCTACACTTCGCATTACAAACATTCACACGTTGCCGCCGTGAGGGACACCGCTGGAGTTCATACTGGCCAACAGTCGACCTCTATTGACATCGCGACCCGCAGACAAACGCATGCGTGAGTGCGCGCGACATAAATTCTTCACAAAGCAATGTTGAGAAACTCTGAGCCAAAACGTTCTCGCTGCCTATGCTGAAATCATGTTTCTCTTTGTTATTTAAATGCGTACACATCCAATGGGAGTGTTTCTACCTGCATGTTTGTTGACGGTCCGTGTGCGTGTGTATCATAAACAAATGTTGATAATACTTGTAATGTTCGCTCGCACTAACAGAAGAGGATGCCTAGACGGAATGGGCATATCTGACAATTTGTTCGCTTTTTAAGCAGTTGTAAATCCGTTGAATATGGCAGGTAATTTCTAACGTTCCCGATACTTCTCTTTCGAACGGAGCCTTTCTGTTACCAATAGACGTCAGACAGCCTTGCATATGTAAGCCGCGACGCGTATACATTACGATATTCTATGTATTTCTTCCACAACAAAAAGTACGTTATGAATATGTATATGTGGTTAGCCAAGACGAAATCGTTCTGTGTTGATCGTAGAAAAACGTTGCTAGACCAGTATGAGTTGCATATATTTATTTTGAGCTAATTTAGTATTTAGCCTATTTGTTTTGAAGACTTACTTCAACACTTTTACTGAAACCTCTCCAGGCAGCTTCGTGTAGAGCTGTGTTTCCAGACAAACGCTCCTGCATGTTCAGTGCCCCTCCATGTTTCGCAAGAAGCCGTAACACCTCCACATGGCCATCCATTACCGCTTGATGAAGCGGCGTGTATCCACACTATAACGTTAAAAGCAGTAATAAAAGAATCGTTTTAGAGATGACCCTGTTAAAATTCCGAGTAATGATTTTCAAATCTCGAACGAAATGTTATTGAAAAGACATAAAAGAAAAGCTAAAAACCTTTCTTTACTGATACTTGGACACGATATCGTGGCGCTGGCAATTTCTTAGCATCACCAGCTTATACTGCCCGGCGTACGTCCGCCGAGCAAAAATGTGTGTGTGTGTGTGTGTGTGTGTTTTTTTTTGTTTGTAATACGATTTAGAAAGCCGGTAGACTGGAATATCTATTCACAAATACCTATTATGGATAGCAGTGTTATCTTTCTGTCTTTATGCGCATAATGCGGAATCGATTTGTATGTAGAAAACATTTTACCGAATAAGTAACTTGTAGCCAAAGACGAACACGTTTATTGAAAGTAATACTACTCCAGTTTTCGTAATTCAAGGTTTCCAATATGACAAACGTTGATTTACTCGCAAATGATGACAATGTCAACAACGATGAAAAATTTTATTACGACGAAACTTCAACGAAACGAAAAACAAGATCATTTGAATGAAATTATGTCTATTGTGTCATCGACGCGAGCTACCAGTTACACTGTAGGAACTACCCGCGTAACGTTTGACCACGATAATCCTATGTCCGGTCAGCAAAAGAGCAGCGGCCAACGGAAAGACGCACGATCCAAAAGATAACTTGTTATTCAACTCTTCGACAATTTCACTCGTGGGAGAAGACGCCAGTGGTAGCATGTAAGTTGACAATGGTTCTCACGCTGCAGTTACTGAGGGTTGGCGAACTAATATTACAATATTCGATCAATTTCAGCCTGGCTTTCTTTCTGCTCAACTTCGATGCAAGCACTCAGGTGCGCAGACCTCCCGTTGCAGATCATTTTGCGAAGAACAGACTAGACGACAAATTATCATTTCGGGTAAAGCGCTTTCTCAGTACGACGTTTATTTTGCCTGGAAACGCCACGAAGTGGCCTATATGCTACAATAAGATACTCTTTGGAAGTATCGATTTAATATTTGTTGATTCTGTTGATTATGTGCCTAGCGTAAACACCCTATAGCTTAAAGAAAAATTACATTTTCAAGCAAGGGTCATTTATGCAACGTCATTGATATAGTTTCAGGTAACTTTACGTAGCATTTGAGTGATCAGAATTTAGCCAGACAGAGGTATGGTTGTCGTTGCTGCTTCTAGGACCCGTTCAGACAAGCGACGGCTAACGAATGAACCGCAGACTATTCGTTGGTACCATTTCGTCTCCAGTATTTTTCTCACTGGCGTGCATATTCGTTCGTTCCGTGTTGCTTCGGTACCTTTCACCCATGGCAGATAATAGTAGAGGGTAAGCAAAAGACAACGGGTTGCGCTGCAGCAGGAAAGCGTGGCAATGTCCAGAATGACACCGGAACCGCTCGGAAACTAGCTTCCTGAAATGGGTAAGCTCCGATCCAGCGCATCTACTACGAAAACGTCAGCACCATATCCATGTATTTCCATTGTCTACTAACTTGTATTTCTCTAACGCCGGCATTTGCGGAGGAGTACACCCGGTGCAGTGAAGTTGGCCGGTCAACTTCACAGAATGGACGGGCGCATATCTTTTGCAGAGGCCATTCGGAGATTTTAAGCGATTGCCTCTAACTTCATACATCCCCACTCAGAAAGGCGAGTACCCGTCGTCTACACTCACGTCATTGCATTCTGTCTTCAAAGCGTTTACCTGCTAAATGCCGTGCAGCAACCTCTAATGTCGCCACTGGTCCTTAGGGCGGTGGTTGTCGCGCCTAGTTGTCGCCTGTCGTGCCTAGATGATGACAACGATTGCAGGGCTATCTCACACTTTGGTAGCTACCGAAGTAAAGATTTCAGAGCGAATATAAGAGTGTTGTACATTGTTGCCTCATTAGCTTTTCTGCATTGTTCTGAGCTACGCTCGTTCAACCAAGTGTTCATACGGTGAGCCGACCCCACCTGTAGGCGTCTTGCTCAACTTGTCACATCACACGGTGGCGATACCGATGATTCATCATCGGTATCGCCATGAGTTGTGCAATACAGTTAGCAATAGAAGAGATGGCAATCTACGCTCGCGTTGAGGGAGCATTGTAGCTAATAGGTTTTTTCTCGTCTCGCTTCGAATGGTCGCTTTCGATTTATACGAGTGGGTCGTACGTTCAATCTGCACGATTGTGCATGTACGTGAATGGAGACGTAGCATTATTACGTGGATATTATATGGAATGTAAACGGTAACGCTTCAGCGATGGTCGCTTGTTTCGTTTGCTACTGCTCCTATTGATACTATTACCTTCTGTCGGTTTTACCAAGTGTGTTCTTTTTTTTTCAAGTGCGATGGTAAGATTTCCGTCTTATTTGGTTAACTGGCTGGTAGATGCTTAATCGAACCCGTATCGCCAACTTCAGTGTTGCTACCAAGCGCTCATAATTATACTCGAAGGAGGCCAGTGGGCCTCCCAATGCTGTTATGTCAGTACACTTCTCTAAATGTAACTTGCGAAGGAGGTCTCTGTTTATTGCGTCTCTTCGTATAGGTTCCTTCGATCAGACCATGTTAGGCTGGTACCCTTTCGACTGAGTATGAATATGTTTTTCTCCCTTTTATAAACGCGTAACTTTAGCCAGCGAAAAGGAGTCTTTCCATTTCGGTCTATGAAATAAATTAGACAAACTCGGCCTGTAGGTGATTATTTTACTTTTTTTTAGGTAATCAAAGAAATAGACTCGGTCGGTTCCGCGGGCAAGAAGCTAAATTATTGACATCAGAAGCCAGACCGTAGCATGTTCGCAGTTCTGGAGCAAAATAAACAGACACAGCCGACATAAAATTATTTCCATGTTACCATGGAATACTAAGAACGAAACGTTTAGACGTAAAGTAGATGTGGGAAATCGGTGCAGTAGATAATAGCGCAAGTTGACGGTCCGTCTGAACGTCTTACGCTAAGCGGACGCTGCTCATCACCGGGAACGTCTACTTCGTGTAAGCATCAAGCAGCGGTGAACATGTTCACGTAACGAAGATCCAGATAGAAAACATTTGAGCGATAAGAAGCCTTGCACATATACGAAAAACCTCAATTGTCTTCCTCGCATCCATATGCAGTTATAGCTCATTATAAAGCTCATTTTACAGCAGTAAATTTGCACTTAGCACGCACAAATCGAAGATATATTGCTACGTTAAATGCAAACGTTAACGGCGTTGCCGGCAGGCGCATGAAAGGCAACGTTGCGAGAAATTAGCACCAGAACATACCTTTGATTACAAAAGTCCTTTTAACAGATGCGAACATAAGCAAACGTGCCCTCACGTTGCGGAAGCGGGACAATGGTAATCACTAAATGCTTATTCGTTCAGACACCCCCGTTCTGGCCCGCATTTGTCTACCCCCACTTCGTCCTCACTCACTCCGGTCAGACAATCACTCAGATTGGTCTTCATCGACCTCCCACCTTTTTGGTTCCCAAACTCTTGTCTCGCCCATTTTGTTCCACCTGAAAAAAACACCATTAAAAACGAAAACTGGGCAGGAAGATAGACGACAACGCTAGCAATAACGGTGCTATAAATGAAGTGGCCCTCATCTTCACCGTTTATCAATAGTGAATTAGCGTTGTGTGTAGACGGAAGTAACATTCGTAAGACTGCTCCAAATACGCAAGTAGAAGCTGACCGTGAAACTTTGGACTTTTTCAGCTGCTATAGTTAGCTGAGGCTTCGGTTCTCACTTAGCCATGCGACAGAACCAGACCGCCTTCGTCCGATGGTCGCACTGTTAACGAACACCTACTATCGTGTTATTGTCACGAGCGTGAGGTCGTACAGATCCTATATCGCCTGTTCTTAGTCAGAAGAAGCCACGGCAACGGCAGCAAAAGTATACATTTTTCCCTTATCCTCTCCGACCCCCAGACCCCTTGCCGTGCTTTACTCTCCTCATCTCTATATCTCTTCGTTACGTCAGTTAGCGTTTTTTTGTTTTTCTATTTTTCGCCAGAATTAGCGTTCCCGTCTTAGTTATAATCTGTTTAGCCGCTAAACAACTATGCCAGCGGCTGCTATTCCACCGGCGGTGCAACGCCATTCCACTAAAAGGGGTGTCATCTGGAAGAAGATATGCACGCACGCACGCACGCACGTACGCACGCATATTACTACATGACATATACAAACGGGAATAAAGTGAAGGAGAACGAGAAGACAGAACAGAGGGATCTCGTCTACCGCCGCTGTCGTTTTGTTTCTATGTGTTCTTCTTTTTTCTCGATGAAAGCAAACGCTCCTGTCGAGCAGGACTCGGGTCTATCGAAACAAAAACAAGCAAAGGATTAGAAATGGGTAGTACGAGCCGAAGGAAAGAATCGCACATGTTTCTCGGCCCATAGTGCAGTCGCTTCATTATTTTGTTGTGTGCATCGACGATCGTCCGGAGTGGCTATTGCTAAACGCGCTCCCGCACAGCGCTGTGAAAACGGGCGGGCCACAGAAGCTTGCATAAGCGGCATAAAAGGCACTACGATATCAACGTTGAAAGGCAGATAGATACACAAACGGACTTCGAAACGTCGGAATAGAGGCGCCAAGTGATGAAGTACGTCGCAGTAGAGAAATCAATTTGATCTATCTACCCATACGTGCTTCCGACGCGCGGCTATGAAGCTACATAACGACCATTCCGATCGATGGTGATACAAAGGTAGTTAGTGATCAAGTCGCCCGAACAAGGGTAACAAATCAAAAGGGTCCATTTGAAACGATCTTCTTAAATAATGCACCTAATTACGATCTTCGTATTCAGCTTCGTAGATAAATGTATCGATTACATTTACAAGCTAAAGCACCACATGACTCTATAGTGAAATAATGGCTTTTATGACCCTTGATCTACATCAAGGATTATGCTTCGTTAAGGCCTGGATACCTACCATCGGCAAAACAATCACTACGTTTTATCTAACCGTAGATCGTATTACTAAAACAATGATTTTCAGCCTGAAGCTCGTGCCTAATGGAGAAACCGTTTTGTGCTCAAAAACTGCTCGTATTGGCTGTATGATTATAGCGCATGTCCATATCTACGAAACGATCAAGACCGTTTACTCTCATATTCTAGACGGCCACGGAATATGTCGATAGATCATGTTAATATAATAATCATGGTTGTGGTTCTTACAATTTGCAAAATAATAAAAGTACCATTATTGCTAAGAAAAATAATAACATGATAAATGAGGCGTAATATGTGTTCAGGCTATCGCCGATCCAAACACTGACAATGTACCGATATTCTAACCAGGTAGCGGTGTATCTACAACAGGAAAGGATTCGAAACAAAAAAAGGAAGTACGATTTTTTTGTTCAAACAAACGTCCGGGATATGTGTGTGTGTGTATATATACTAAGATAAATATTTCCGCGTAATGTACGCTTCGGTATATCTTCAAATCTATTAGTATTCGTTGAATCATGAACAGGGACGCTGGATGTTCATTAGTCACACGCGCGGCCAGTAGAAACAATCGGGAAGTGTTATATGGAAGATTTTTGAATGTGGCCATATCTAATAATAGTATTGATTGCCGTATACAATCAAATATCGTATCACTCTGTTTTATCCGAGCTCATCAGACATTACAGATTCGAGTATTACATAGGCAGTGTTCAATTGCGGTAACGACAATATGACCACGGCGCAGTGATTTGCTAGTCCGCTGCGCAAGATACACGCCATTTGGTAGCAGGCCGCGTCGTCAATCCCTCTGCTTAGGAACACACGGGGAAGATTGATCAACGATCACGATCTTCTACCTAGGCAAGTGTCTTTAAGTATTTTCTCGACAGTGAAGTAAGAAGGACAAACTGCAGAATACTAATTGGCAACAAAGAGCCTGTTATAAAGCAGCACGCGTATAAAAACGTTCGAGTCCCCGGGAAAAATCGAAAACCTCGATAAATCTCCCTCGATGCAGAAGCGTAAAATTTGTCTGAAACATGTTAATGCATACGCTGAGCAGTTCATTACCTGGCTCTGTCTGATCCGTACGCGTAAGGCGAGAGCGATGCTAAAAGGAAAACCTCAGCAACTGGTTACTGCATTGAACAAAGTTATAACAGGATATCCATACAACTACGGCCGTAGATATCGTCTAAGTTGTATCAGCCCTATTCAGGCCATCGTTTTACAGAAAAAAAAAAGCGAAAAATCAAGGAAAAAAACGGCAAAACACAAACAACAGAATTCAAACGGCCGAACAAACATCTGGAGAGATAATATGGTAACAGCCGTTCGTCAGATAATGTTATGGTCGCCGCCAGATGGTATATATATATATATGTGTATATATGTGTATATATATATGTGTATATATATATACATATATATATATATAGAGCGAGAGAGAGAGAGAGAGAGAGAGAGAGAGAGAGAGAGAAACTCTGCGAGCGGCACAAGTCGTGGACGAACCGGCGAACGAAAATCGATGAGAACCACGCTACGCAGCAGCTCGAGCGTCAGCACGGACAAATCGTTCTGATATATGAAAGATTAATCGAAGATGGAAAAACTGGCCGTTCCGGCCCTGATTCGCCACTGCAATTAAACGTTCTCCTTTTTGATATCACTGCGAGAGCGACGTCGACTTTGACTGATGAATTTGTTAGAGGCACACATCAGTATTTATCAATGCTGGCCATGTTCAGGTTGAGGTATGTCTAAATCGCAGTCAGATTTGGATTAGGTCAAATGAGCTCTTGTACGTTCCGGCGAGACTCAACCATTACTTGATTGTTATTTTTATTTTTTCGTAGGTCTATAACGTGTGAAAAAGTGACACTGTAGTTGTCGCAGGCTGGAGATGGAATTTCATGAGATCAGTTAAATGAATCTGCCCTTCACTGAATTTTATGTCAAAAAGCTTAATTAATCGACGCGTGTGGCCGCTAATGATCGACACAATCAATATTCGAGCTAAAGAAAGCTCTCAGAAAAACGTCCCTTTCTTCTTAAGGGACAACGGCTAAGTTAGCCAAACCTAACCTAACCTAAGCTATCTATTGCTTGAAATGATCATTAACGCGACATCGAACAGCCATTCTTATTGTCGGCGAGACTCCGATAGAAAATATATAGACAAGAATTAATGAAAAGGGCACCGTCTTTATGGTGGTCCTGTTGCGGACCTTTCCCCAGTACTTCGGAGCGAATGCTGTACAGAAAAAATGCACGTAAATTGATAGTTTTACTCTATTTAACATATAATACGTGTGTGCGCTATCTCGGGATAGATCGAAATGTTGACGGTACGATACTGCGATGTAGCGAGGTTCAGCGTTATTTATAAAGGCCATGATCGTCTGCGTTCGATCTAAAACGATTTTTCTTATATCCATTGTACTTAAATATAGCGTCCATTGTATTGTAATTGAGGCTCTGAAGATGAGACATATATATATCTCCATTGATTCAAGATATTTAATCGAGAGTTTGTTATTTCATTTTATTTACTACAGGTACAATACAATGGATTTATACGTTTAACTAATTTTACTCATTATTCATTGATATTCACTGACCGTAAATTGTTAAGTATTGAGTAGTTCTGTGATGTACTTACTAGGATAGAACCGCGCAAGCATTGCGATTGCTTCCTTCCAAAGTACCACTAATAAAGCTCACATAAAATCAAAGAGAAAAGACCAAATTGGATTCCAAAACTACTCCACTTGTATTGATGGTGTACGCGCTGCTAGTAAAGAGTCACAATGTCGACCTAGATCGCTTTCAGTGTTGCTAGATGAGATCTACTGTACCACTTTCGGTGTTTTCGTCTGTTGTTTGCTGGTTAAAAACGAACCGGTCATCATCAGAGGACATGACTGAATC
The DNA here is from genome assembly GCF_002443255.2 of Varroa destructor. NCBI lineage: Eukaryota > Metazoa > Arthropoda > Arachnida > Mesostigmata > Varroidae > Varroa > Varroa destructor. The sequence goes on from NW_019211456.1 coordinate 4,763,967, forward strand.
ATAGCTAAAAAGCCATCATCCGAGCGCCAAACCAATGAATCAATCGGTGACGGATATATCGACGTTTTTTTCAACAAGCTCCAACATACGCACTCGCATTCACACGAATAGATAGTAGCTGCAGTGCTGTGCTTACGCACGCCCGCGGGCGCTGTCGACGCTGGCCCACCGTCGTGTCGTATTGATGCATCTCAACTTTGCGCCATTGTTACCGGAGGCGTACGGGAACAGCAGCGGCCGACCAATCAGCCATTCATTTTGCTCTGTCACCGCCAGCCAGTGCCAATAGCAAAACTCAGCGCTCAACTCTTTCTCTCCGTTCTGTTTGCTTTCAGCTAGAATGAGTCGCTGACCGTAGACGTAATCGATCTCTCAATCTTGTGTAGTTCCCTTTCATCGTCGTCGTATTTTTTGTCTTCTTTTATGCAAAGCGTTCAATAGCTCTCTTTTGTTCTTTATCTCTTAGCCGGTTATCTATCCAGCTGCACTCATAAGAGTTCAGGCGCCGCACACATCCATCAGATCTACATCCACTCACAGCTGTAGCTGATAAAGATTGCACGTACCTTCAACGTGCACCATTCATCGTCTGTGTGTGTGTGCCCCTCTCGATATTTTGTGGAGACGCGGACGCCTCTGATTGACAGACAGCTGGAGAAATCAAGCAAGAAATCCATAGCACACCATGGCGCAGCGTCCCGCAAGAGTGCTGGCTCTGCAGGACTGATTTCTCTAACATATACATATCACATACACAGTAAATGTGTTTATTCATGCATATGTCCCCCCCTCCCCAACATACACTGATGCTCTTATTTCTACACCGGAATACGGCCGTTTTCTTAACAAACTTCGTCAATCATGGCGAAAAAACAAATACGTAACAATACGACATAAATACAAGCACCGCGTAAATTAATGTTGACGTAGTTGTTGGTAGCGGCTTAGTGAGATACTCTTCATCCATTCCCATGATTTCTTGCTTCCTTCAGTCAGAAAGTTCTAGATGGCAAAGCGTTCAAGAAGGTGGTAGTAGTAGAGAAGTATTTTAAGGCAGCCATTAACGATCAATCGGCAGAAGTAAAACGTAGCTTTTAGCAGTGATAGCGGGTGCAGCTTTATCCGACTCCCTTCGTTATAGAGACATTCTGGCAAGGCTCGTTCCTGCCTGTTCGTATCTGTCGACTGTTCCTCATGACGACTGGTTTCCCTTCTGGTTCTCTTCATTCTTCAGCAGCGATGAACAGGTCGAAAAAAAAGAAGAAAATGGTGATCCAGGCGAAGACGAGCAAGGGAGAGCAAGAGAATCGAAGGAAGAGGTTCGCTGGTTGGCGACATGAACTGCCTCGTTGTTTGGCCGCAGAAGCAAACGCGCCGGCAAGATGGCGTCTGCATCGACTACGTTGCCGTAATGAGTGAGCAGCAGTGATGAGTTGTAGAAGTTCGGTTGCAGGCTTTAAAGTGATACTGGTAATGGTGGCGCTGGCGTTGGCGACGTTAGTGCCCTGGAGTTGAATATACCAGTCGGAGGAAGTGGGTTTTCCTTGGCGGCCGGCGCAGCTGACTGCACTGACTCAAGCTGCACCGAGCCAAGCGCGGCAAGAATCGAAGAAAACGTCGACGTAGACGCAGCTGCGTGCTATTTGTCATCATCCACAGTGGCTATCTAGCTAACGTCGGCCTGACGAACGACAGAGTTCTACGAATCGCTACAATTCAGGAGGAGGCGAAGGCCGACAAGAGACTACTTGAGTCGGGCGCGCAGACACGAAAACGACGATGACGAAGTTTGTCATCATCGTGGTGTATCTGAGATAGAGGCTGACCGAGGCTCTTCGTTAAACAACAGCGCCATGGACATCCGAAAACGGCCCGATGCCTGCCGCCTGCAGTGCAACCGGAGATCGTCGACGTACCGTTGTCGTTGTAATCGCCTGACGCGAGCGCGGCGAAGCACGTCACTGCATCTATCCACGAGATACTGACTTATAGCCACTATGAAGCAGATAAAGCAGCGGAAGTCAGAAAATCATTTGTTGTTATCGTCGCAGCAGCTTCGACACTGGGAAAACGAACCGCCATTTAAAGATGAAAGCTAAACAACAGCAGTAGGGGATGGTAAAGAACACGAGGTCACCGTCTCGTGCCGCGATTTGATCGTGGTCTACTGATTGCTGACCGGAGCGACGTACAGAGTGGGTTTGCCGCGACGAAGAGTATTTTTTGCTTCTCTAGTTTTTCGTGCGTTTTATTAGAGGCTAATGGGGAAGCTAAAAGTTGATGCTTAACGGCGATTGGTAATTTTCGACTTAATCGGGTATTCTTTGCTGTTCGTAGTAACTAATTGACTATGTTAGCTTTGTTTCCAATAAGAGTGACGAAACATATTTTCCGCTTTTGGAGTTGCCGACGACGGAGGTTAACCACTGCCGCGAAGTGGCGTAGGAGTTGGTTGGTGAGCAACAGCTCAGCCGGCAACAAAAAAAAAGAAAAAAAAAGTAAATGAGACAGATAAGACATCTGACAGAATATCAACGAGGCCAACGACGGCAGACCGGCCACATCTACTTCCACGGTACCGCAAGCAGCAAAAGGAAATTTATTTATTACGATATATGTGCGAGATTGCTGCAATAGGATGTAATACATCAGCACTCACGTATGTCCTTTAGGTAGGACGCAACGATGGCATCTTGAGAGATGTCTGATATAAACACGATCCAGTGGAGCCTCATGTCTACAGTCTATTATAGGTCTCGGAGAAAACTGGTTATGAGAGTGTAAGCTCTTCCTTTAGCCACATAACGAAACGTTTTGTTTAAGGATTCGTTTATTCTGAGTGGCGCAGTGTATTAACACATTCTAGTCCAAATTTATCTCTGACGTCCTTTGTACAGGCGGGTGTTACGCTCAAGCTGTCGTTGTATTAGGACGTAAATAAGTTAACGATAATTGTGTCGATACCAGAAGGCAAAATAAATGATAAGAAATTAATACTGACCGCATCGAGCTGGTTGATTTTTGCCCCCCCGGAAAGGATGAGGCTCCTGGCAGCGTCCACGAAACCATTGGCACATGCCATATGAAGAGGGGTGCGGCCCTCCTGAAAGCCGACAGAAAAACAGGCCAAGCCCGTATAACATGTTAGGTCTCGTACAGTTATTATGTGAGGGCTACTCGTATATTTATTGACTAAAAGCTTCCTGTCCTTATGCACGTGTATAGTATAATGTTTTTCTATCACTAGTTGGCACTCAAGAAGGCCTTTTCTAGGTAGAAGTGAACCGTCAGAGAACTAGACAAAGTTCTGACTTTATTAACGGCAATGGTAGCGTTACTGTTTCACCGAACCTATATCCGGCAAAGATCTTTACAGGAATACTTTTCATTTCTTGTAAATAACGACTAGTTATAGGATGCGACTCGTTTACATGCATCTAATTAACTACTTCGTCCATTTTTTGATGGCTTCTTGATCCTCATTAGAGAGGAAGGATATCTGGCAGCCGCTTTTGGCACGACGATCATTCATAGGTTGGCGGCATACCCGTTCCAGCTCGAAGTAGAAGTTCGGTTGCAGACGAGAACTAGACTTAAGCCATATTTATTTGTGACCAACATATGCCAAATGTTGCTCCTAATCAGTGTTGATGATCAGTCACAATGAGCGATTGTGGGAATCAACAGATTCGTTTAGTAAACAAACATAACCGAATCCCAATGGCAAGGTGTATAAATTCTTAAAACGGGTAGATTTTCAGTACAGAGAAGAAAAGGATCATTTAATTAGTCAACGCTTCCTGATTTAACCTTCTGCAAGTGTTACACGGCAATGTGCAGTAGATATAAAATTAAATCTATTTTACCTCTCCTTTATCTTTATAAAGTGAATTATATAGATGTAAAAATGCAACTAACTGGATTGGTGATCAAGGAAGAATGCGCATATACTATAAGTTCGATCAATATTCTGTTTTTCTACCGAGATCGGGTATACCAAGCTGCTTAATTACGGCGCTAAAACTTGTTAGTATCTATAATAAATAATTATATAATACAAAAGTTGTTATATTCTACATGACGTCACGTATTTACCCATACATATCATTGTATCATGCAGCCCGCCTTTGGTTGGTGCATCACCAATGACATCACATATTGGGGAACCCTAGGAGGAAGAGGTACTATCCACACTGATAGGTTTTTAGAGCCAAGAATTGCAATAAATATTTACACTGTTTTACAACATTAAAGCAAGAACCCCCTAGCGATTCCGCCGGTCGCGGTGCCCTTTACGGGAGCCATTGAACAGACAAACTAATGGTCATGGAACGTAAAAAAAAACGTTATGCTGATTAGTTACCAATGTAGCATAAAAACATCAAACAGCAAAGCAAAATTAATTACAGTTGATTGGCTGTCAGGGGTGTATAAATCCGTATGTAAGTAAGGTAATCCAAAGCGTCCCATGTTAGCACGAACGACAAAATAATCGATTATTTTCGCTAGGTGTAGCCGGTAGCAGCCATAGTAGCGTATTTCAGGGTACACGACAACTCTATTAGATGAGCTATCCATTTTCGTTGAGTTTTTGCTTTTTTTTTTTTCACTGGTTACATGTATGTATGTTGACTTTATCGATCGGTGTCGTCAAGTTACCGGCGATTTCATAAATACGCCCTAAATAATTATGTCTGAGTATGTGTGTGTGTGTGTGTGTGTGGGAGATAACATTTGATTTATTCGAAGTACCGAAAGATCATAGTCTTAGTTGACTTTTAAGAAGCTATTTTTCGGAGTTGTTCCTGGACATCGTCTAGAGTATGAGCAATAAATATTTCCTCGTTAAACGTCAACATCGAAATGAATAAAGATAGCTTACACATTCAGATCGCCATTACCTTTATGATCCAAGCCGGTAACTGCGGTGTCAAGCGTACCTTTCTGCCTGTTTGTACCATGCTTCGCCAAAAACTTAAGTTTAGCACCAAAATGTATAGTGAGTAAAGTAAGAACAGGATGTTGTGCTTTTAGGGTTATCGTTATTATGTGTCGTTCAAAACATAGTCAGAGGGCTATCGTACCTTTCGAAACATTTTTAGCTGGCTTCTCCCAGCCGCTCAGAGCAGTTTGCTTCCGTTTGACTTTTGATTTACAAGCGTCGTCGTTGTTATTATTATTAGTATTCCAGTGATATTTCGTTTGTCTCTATGTGCGTGCTTATATACACATATATACGTCAGTTGCAGAGCTTATTATCAGAGTAGCACCACTGTCGTCGAGCGAGCTAAATTTATATTTCTAGAGCTGCTAAAAAAAGGTATCATCATCATTAAACGGAAGGCGGGAGAGGCTGTGAGTGAACTTTCTGTAGGTGTAGATCTCTGTCTGTCTGTCTAATTTTTCAGCCCTGAGAGTGCTTCACTTGTTGCTTACCTCTGATTTGCTTGTATCTACGGAAAAATGATCGGATAAACCGGGTGCCACTTTGAGGAAGTATTACTCATTAAGCCTATTTATTGGGGTACGTAATATCAGTCGCACTATCGCCGTTGCCCTACACGCCGGTAAGGAAAGATGTTTTAGAAGCTCTATATATAGACGGTTGTTATAATGTTACAATTAACTGAAAAGGGATATCAGTTTATGATGAGGAAATGAATTCATATTGCTACGAGTAGTATAATATTGAAAAGTTTGGCTCTGACAATCGAGACGACAATCGTAAGCTTAGCTGGCTTTTTTTGCGCATTTTTAGTGACAGCTCTTTACCACAATCCGCTCAGACGCTCGCTGGAAAAGAACGTGACAAGTGATAATCTAAAAACCGTTGCTCATTGGCAGGTTCAGCCATCGTTTTAAACTGCCGGTAAGACCTTGTTGTTTGCATATAGCCTCTTCATTGTAAGGAATGATTAGGTAGGTCGTTCTATGGCGGACAACAGCATGCGGTCCTCTTCTGGGTGTCCAGTAAATACGAAGTACTGCTTCAGATCTATGCCAGTTAGAGCCATGATACGGAGAAGCCAGCAAACAACGTTATAGGCATTCTCGCCTCTATTACATTGCGCTACAGACCAGTGCCTTTTTGAAATGTCTGACAACGTCAGATGCGATGATGCTCGCTGGGAAGCGGCGCCTTGTTCTGCATGCTTGGCTAGCTCTGATTTAAGCCGCTAAGATTGAAACACTTATGCGGTGTTACCAATCAGATGATCTGTGTAACGTTTGTGTATAATACATTCGATTGAATCCCTCGTTGTAGCATCCAAATTAATATGTGTTTAAGATATATCGTACTGCTATGAATCAGCCTTTTTCCAGTGTTGGATGCGGTAAAGAATGACTCATGCTACGATACGCATTTGCGTGATTCCACAACCTATCGTCAGCACTGATCTACACTTAACTCACCATTGAGCTCGTTGGCCATGATCTTCTCACTGTCAAAAAAACACGTACAGGATAACAACAACCACAACGTATGTGAAGTCATTAATCAATTGGCCTGTATTATATAAAGCAATGAAGACGATGGTCACCTGTTACCGTTGTTTTCATCTAACAGAAAAAAGGGTATCAGGATATAGCAATAACAACAAAAACAGTACCTACAATTAAGCCTTGCAAAACACCTGTAAGTGCTCTACAGCCTTTAATTCTCTACCACGACCAGGATCTTACCTGAAGAAATGATCGAATCATGGCGCCCAGTATGTAGCACCCGAAGGCAAGACAGTATGAAAGTCATATGCTTTTCCAGCAAAGTAAAGAATCTCAAGGTGTAGAATATATTGAAAAAGAAGCATAGTAAAAAAAATTGGTGTACATGACGTAGAAAGAACATATACGTTTCACGTATAAAACCTTTCTTATCTGATAAACGTGTGGTGCCAAATATGTTTTTACCTTCAAACCGTCATCATCAAAAAATCTTAGGCGTTCAAATATAAGTCGCTGGTTGGAATACGTTTAAATGTGCGCATGACTCGATCGTTTCGCCTGAGTATTTACGTAAACACGCATTACGTATCAACGAATCTGTGGCTATATACATAGGCAAGCTATAGTCGTGCTAACAATCGTGCATAAGGTTAGGTTTCTGTGCTAATTTTTAAAATCGTTTTGGCTAATGGCTGCATGTTATATGGTCTGCTCTAGGGTAGATCTGTAGTAGAGAAATTGCTCATTTTGCCTTGGCATCGACAACTGTTGGCTCTTATTTGCTAAATTAAACGTCGCTCTTTGTTAGACAGAAGTGGAGTTAATCTGAAGCATGCAAATTCAATGATTTGCTTGGTAGGCAACAGATCTAAAGGAAATTCTATAAACGAGAGGTAATAGAAGCACCCGCAGATTTTTCTTCTCGATGGGTGGCGGCGATGCTCAATTTTATGATTAGCTGGCGCATTGCCTATATTATTGAAGCTATCTAATGTACGTATGTTCGTTAGGGGAGTTTGCTGCAGCTCGTGTCGCTACTGCTCATCTAGTAGTGACTTTAAGCTGAGGATGACGCCCGGCTGCCATTTCCGTTGTCACCGACGACGAAGATAACTGCGACCGGGTCTTCGCCACAGCAAAAGATTCTACAGTAAAATAAGGCAGGAGCAAGTGAAGTCCAAAGTACGGATATCAACAAATTCAAGAGGCCCTGGCAAATCCACGGACGTACGTACAGCTGCTGAGTCGGGTATCTGGCCAACGACGGCATTAGCAACGGTTCGGACTTGAGCAAAAACACTCATATCATCAGCAGTATGAGCTTCTCACTCTGCTGTTGCTTGCTCACACAGCAGACCCACAACGCAGTACATTCGTGTAATGCTACAAGAACGGGAGCAGTCATTCGTTGAAGACTGAAGAAAAAGTAATCACTATTATGCTACGACGTTCTCTTGCCGTTTTATGGAACCGATGTGATGGTTTTCGCAGACAGGCTAATGGACAGACTGACTGCCTGTAGTACACTGGGTTTCCACTCTAACGCCTTGGCCTCGGTTATGATTTTGCTAGCAACACAGAAGTTACATGAGCTAAGCAGTGAGATAAAGGCTGGTGGCAAAAAGTGATATGAGCTGTGCATTTTTGGCGCGTTTTGTGGGTTGGGTGGAAATGGAAACGATGTTTCCATGACATCGCCATTAGAGCATCTGCGTATGTTGCTATTTATTAAGCAAACGCCTCGCAACAACGGCAAGGCTGACTATCTTTGAAGAGAGGCAATCGAACGCATTTCATGGCGAAAGACCGTTAAGTGTGAATGATAGCCGGTGGGGCGTGGGGGTGGGGCAAATACATTATACGGTGTATTTTTATTAACGATCGAAAAGTGAAAAAGGTTTCAAAACTGCTCTGATTTGAATTTGCGCGGGCATAAACGTGCCTGTAATTGTGGGTGGAGTTATGACGCCGCTAGTCGCGCTACCAGAAAACTCTTCATCGTGGGAAGAAGAGTCATTTTTGTTGCATGTCGTACATCTTTCAGCATTTATACAATTCGAACAATTGGAACCTACAACCCTTCTCCTGAAGGACTGCCACTTTGAACGATAATACAAAACCGAAGATAGTGGCGAAGACCATATTTTACTCTAAAAGGTAATCTAATCTGTGTCGAAGATGTTTTTCAATTAAAGCTATAAAACATAACCACTAACAGCCAACACATGTGGTTGAGTAGTTAGCGTGTCTTCGCTGTTCATTCAAGCTTTATTCAGCGAAAGCGAGGCAAACATATGGTACGATTAAAGACAATGATCTGGACAAACAAAGCCCGACGCAAATTCACTCAGGTTCATCGAGCCCTCGTGTTAGCGTCACTTATACAAGCTGGAACATTGAAAATCAGGGGTAGCACTCGATCGCAGCATACACGTATGACGAAGCTTTGAGTTATAAAAAGTATCTTACAGATAAGGCGTATAACTTATAGCCGTACCGCCGAGTTGCGACTGGGTGTCGTTCGTAGCTTTTTGCCATTATAACACAGACGACTAGTAAACGTAGCTTTACAAAACCAAATGGATAAACAACTTAAGGAAAGCAACTAGCAAAGCAAACTGAAAGGAAAGATCAAAGAGAACTTCAAGAAAAACAGGAAATGTAAGCAACATCATGTAAGCCTGTACTGTCGAAAAGGCTACTAAGGAACATTCAGAGAGTCCGAGTTAATTGAAACAGTATGCATATTAGCAGCAGCAGTAGTATGCATATTAAGAGATGACTTCACGCGGTCATTATGATATTCCCGCCACCATGGCCATTAGCATATGTGTAATCGATGCAAACAGGCGCACGTACATACACACATGCTCGTGCATTGGTGCATCTGCACTGCGCCTGATCTGACGCCGCCGCAATTGCACGAAATTATCATCGTCTACTGTCAGCGAATGACAGATGTGATCTGTAGAAAACAAACGAAAACTGCAAACAAGTAATACGATTTGAACGGCTGGCGCTGTCGTCGTTATTGCCACCGTGAGCCAGGTAGTTGCATTCGAAACAGAGACGACAGCAGGAGCAACAAAAGTCATAAAAAAGCACTGAGAATCAATCAATATATTTACCTCTGTGTCTCTTTTCTCTCACGGCCTGTCCGGCCGCGAGTGGTTCTCCCTGTAATTGAACAAAGTATGGCCATTGAGGCGGATCAAGCCGAGAGAAACTGAACCCGTTTTGCTATTGCCTCCGTATTTTAATTACTGCCACTGCCGCTACGGCAGATGCGTCCACCAGGGGTCATCATCACCAACAGCATCACCACCACCACCACCACCATTCAGACAAATGACATCGAACAACGAGGAGGCTAAAGGGCGAAGGAAACGTGGTAAAGAACAGGGATTGCGATTTCGATGACTCGTTATGAAGCAGATCATGACGAGCGTGACGATCTAAGATTTAGCGCTTATGGAGTCAATAAAGCTGTCCGAACTAAGAACGTGTAACTGCTAGTTCTCAGGATAAGCGTAATCAACATAGAAACAAATATTCAGTAAATGTCTTATGATTAAGCCTGCTTTGAATAAAGCTAATATTGATTCACTCTTATGCACCGTGTGGAAATCTTGGGATTCTATGATCACCATGTCACGCGCAATCAAATCATCGTTTCAATCAGTGCCATTTTAAGGGTAGAATTCTATAAGGGTATAGAACGTATAGAAAGATTGATAATTAGACGGTACTTCTCTATATAAACGTTGCGGTTTTTCGAAACCACGGAACAAGTATCAATACTAACATCACCGGTAGCAGCAACAGCGAAAACTGTTAACTGCCTGTTTAGACAGAGGGAAATAGGATAACTTCTATATATCGAAGTATAATAAAACGTTGTGGTCACAGTGTGTGCGTATCAATGTGAGTATGGGTGCGGTTTGACGCGTATGTGTTTACCTGAGATAGAAACTTCGTATTCGCGGTTCAAGCTTGTTGATGGTGGGTTAGAAAATAGAACGGAAAAAACATCCCAACAGGACATGCAGGATACACTACTAATGGTAATTATGATCTCATCAAAGTGACGTTCTCAGATAAATCATCGAGGCGAACATATTACACAGGACGTAATAACACGAGATACCCTCTAGATGCTAGATAATTACGCTCCCATTTTTTCTACAACTTTGACCTACCTCCATAGGCGACTGTACATTAAGTTTATGGCGGACCTTTTATATTAGCCTGATATAATTTTGCCTTGCTGCATTGTGTCAAGACAATGCCATGAATATATCGTAACATATAAGCTCGTGTGTTTCTATTTGTGCGAGATTTAACAGTAAAAAGCGCGCTGGCATTCATTTACTAACCAATGGGTGTATGTGTGTGTGCCTAACACGACGCGTGTACGTGATAGATGCGAAAAAAACGGAAGATTGCACAGGGAAAATCTAGGAAACGTAATTATAGTAGCTGCTTCTACGGTTGTCGCTGTTGCCTAGGTGAACAGGATGTTTTTGTTGGTCACGTTGCTGCCTTCTGCTACAAACTACAGGAATGGGGAAACGCTTTGGATGTTACTCCTGCTTAAGTTGTCGCTTGTGCTGATGTTGCTAGTTCTGACAGTACAAACGCTTCATAAAATTGTATGTCCGCCTGCTTTTTACGCAACGATTCTGCCGTCAACAGTTTCAGTTCAGCCAACTGTCGATGGATCGTGTCCGAATAACATCAAAGGGCATCAGTACTTAACAACAGCTACGACGGTCATGTCAACGACGACGGCAACAATAACAGCAGCAACAATCGCAGCCCAGCAATAACTAGCCAGTGTCGTTGATTCGCTACGCAATGCTGGGTTGCGCCACCGTACATCTTGACTATCTTTTCTATTTTCCAGTCCGTCACTTCCAGTACTATAGATTTGACGTCACTATCGCTGTCCCCCCAAACCGTAACCCTCGTTACCAGCCACGTATTGAAAGCATCAACGGCGATAGCAATGGCAACAGTTACTCTATGGGCGTATATCGAAACCCAGCCTCCTGTTGAAAGATGTGTAATATGACTCAGTTGTCCTGACCCGTTTGGAATGAACGAATAAACAGGGCGGATCCAAAGCTCACGAATTGATCGACTAACCGACCTGCACTCTCTATTGAAAGCGTACAAAAAATTGAAAAAGAAAAAGTTGACAGGAAAAAAATCTATCATATTTTGACAAAGAAACACGATGAGGGAAGAATAGAGACGAGCACGGTGAACGACCCCCGAAAGGCCGTGTTTTTCTAAGCCTTTGTTCATTCCCTGCAGTACAACAATTTATAAGAACTAAATGCTTCTACAGGTTGAATCAGCTTATTAGAAATGCGTATTTGAGCGTAACCTCATAGCTTCGCACTCAGTGTACCACGCACCGTTGTTATCATCAAGTGGTATCGTTTGTTCCTTTCCCGTGGCACCGGTTCTTTTTTACACGGTAGCGTCAAGCGCAGTTTCGGTCGTATAACCCCGTTTTTCTTTATATACAAGCGTTTCTTTGCAAGTTAGCTAAGTGCTTACTGGTGACACTTCCAACAGCCGTTGGTTCAATGCTTGCCTCACAAGGGAACTTGTAATTTTTTCAATTTCTCGTTCAAAATAGATGTATTGTATTGTTTTTTTTTTTTTTTCTTAATTTCCAACCGACTAACAGTATTCGATTAACGCGTACGTGCATTCGCGATTATTAATATAACGGAGACGCATCAACGCGTTTTGCCAAAGGATCTTCACCGTTATCCCAAAGTAACAATACGACATGTGTTTCATAGCGACATGGGTAAACAAGGTTTCTTCTGTAAACTCATTGTGAATAGCATTTTGCTTCAATTGAAACCAGATGCTAGAGGAACGTTTAAACCTAAAGGGAGAGTCTGGGGCGCAATTTTGCTCGGGAACCATATCGTAAAAAAGGTCTGACGGTATCTTGTCTAAACACAACTATTTATGGGTTTCCCTCTCAATAGCTCCTGAAGCTTGTAAAAATCTCATAAAAAAATGCCATTCTTTAATAAGGGACGGGCATCGTTACTATCCCTTTTAGACAATTGTTGCCTTTTATCCATTGTTCAATGTATCCTGATTTCATGTTACTGTTCCTAGCTCCATTTTTTCATGGTGTGTTTCTAAGGCTTTTCCTATTGTTGCCGTGACAGCTTCCCATTTAGGCGACCCTAGCAGTCTTTGATCATTCGGTCATCTGTCAGAGAACCCCAACTTCAGATAGATATCCATTTTAGCCCTCCCGATCCAGGCCACACAGGCTTCTTCAGTATAGTACGTCAACTGTTCTTCTACCATTTACTTATTTTATAGGAAAATAGCCTGCGAGAAGACACAATTACGCGACACAGAAAGAACCTATTGCAATGCGCAAGGCCACATAAGCCGTACATGAACCGTCCATATGTTTGTTTGTTTGTTTTTTGACCCATATCTGTGATATAAATCATATTTCGATTCAATAGAACACATATAGCGATACTATGAATAGAGCTTAACATTGTCATGAACAAACACGCATACACTTTTCGCGTAACATGTATGTTCTATTTATGACGAGTGCAGGGTCGCAAGCCCATCGACACGTTCGGGTATGTTTGATAAATTGATTTTTTATTGAAATTATGACATAAAAGAAACTTAGCCATGCCTTTGCTCGATCGGCTGGACTGCAGCGACAGTCGCACACTGACCAGAAATGATCGTCTGTTAGTTGATAGAAACGCCTTTCAACCGAGTCCCTTTTAATTGTATACTGTCGAATAAGCTACTGCAATTAGGTGTTGTTGCTATTTTATGTGTTGTCGTTCAATACAAATCGGATCTGATATAGATAAAGAATAATAGTATGATTCGACTCTGACGCCTGTTGGGGGCCACGCAACAAACACGACGACATATTGTCCACTGGCCGAGTACTATTTATCCAATTTACTCATATGTCATTTTGTCTGTTGCGACAACTAACTACATCATGTAAAATTAGTCACCGTGCATGTTCTTATATAGGTATAGATGATAAGTATCGTTAGGGCTTTACGCCCCTCATCATAACGCCTCTCGTGTCAACTTGAAGATCTCACTGCGCACAGAAGAACGTTGATTGTAACCAATATGCTTAGAAAATTTATGGGGTAGCTATCGTAGGCTGCAGGCGTCTTGCCGAATATCCTACATTTGCCCCAGAGGTATTTATTTAAGCTATGAATCATCTGATCCATGTCACTGACATCATCCCCTTACGTGGCTGCAAATTTTTTACAATAGCTCATAGTTTTTTCTTTTTACTAATTTGTATAGAGAGCTTACAGAGTCACTTAACTACTAGTGATCAAGTAGTAATAGGATTCTATAAAAGGCGTGAATGTCTATAGCACTGAAAAGACAAGCGTTTAGCTTAACATAACTACGCTGCGATAGTTAAGAAGCTGCTTTTGGTCGGGTTGAACTACGATTTAGGCGTTCTCTCTATATATTGTAAATTTTCGCTTACCTGATCTGGCACCATTTTGGCACCCAGCTTGATGAGTTCGACGATTTTGTGCGCCTCTCCATTCACTGCAGCTTGATAGAGTCTCTCGTGAATCGTGTGAAGGGGTTCCGGGGGATCGCCCACCGGAGACATCGCGTCTACCGGTGAACCTCCACAGTTAATACCAGCTATCGCCACTACTGCCGCTACAGACTGGCAACACCTGTCCAATACAGAATTACGGTAAAAGAGTTAAATGATGCGCGCACAGCTTTTTTAACGATGCTATCAATAAAAGAGGTCTCGTTTTGTGCTTCTATGCTTCGAAGTGTTAGCCATCCCACAGCTAACCTGTGTTACCGTTAGGTTGGACTTACACACACTGTAGCAGGTCATTGATGCTAGCTGATGGGTATTTCTCTTGAAAGCGCTTAAAAGTTGGTAAAATTGTTAGCCAATGGGCTATTTACACGATTTTTCAATACATCCTTGCCCAATCACGAATGTGTTCGATCTAAGTAACCTAACAAAGGTTTAATGCAGGAGAAAACAGCCAGGAGTGATGATGAATGGCTGATAACGTTAACTTATAGAAATTAACGAGGAATTAAAGGTAAAGATGGCTCTTCAAGTGCTGTCAATGTTCTATATAGCTATTTCCATTTATCACGTGGTACATAACTAACAATACAAGGACTAAGTTGAACAAGTAATTTCTTACGAAGTCACAAAGTGATGGGCTCCGTATGTCACGGCGATACGGGACGAAGTATAGAGGTAAGCTTTCGGTATGGGATGAGATGTGTCGACCCGATCCTAAAGAAATCCATTAGGACGGGCACGTCTAACGACAAAGCAAATTCGGAAGCGGCACATTTCAGCTCTGTACAAAAACAAGAGGCGTATATAAAGCCCAGCCGACACAGAAAATCCTGTTTGTATTTTGTAGGGAGGCCGTCGGAACGTAAATAAGCGAATACTCTTATGAAGTCAGTCGTGTTCTTTAGCTGTGTTTTTTTTTTGGTAAAGATCATCGGCGATGAATTTACATTGGCGTATTCACGACAGAAACAATGAGTAGTTTGTCGGCGACCAGTACACTATGAGCTTGTAAACAACAGCGCTCATGTATTTGATATAAAGCTAGTTGACGGATCTGCGCTCGATAAGACTGTTGGGCGTTCATTAGAAATTCGTTAATTATCATGAATGTTAAGCGGTCTTCCTAACTAAACAAATCCAAGCAGTGTATGTAATCGTTAATAGAAAAGAGTACTTGATAATTCATCACAACATCCTAATGATGACTAAATATAATATTGTATTTAGAAAATCCAAAATTCGTCTACATTATGGAAGCACTGACAATTTTCTTCTTCTACAATCTGCTCGTTGATCATACTGATACGTTTGTTAACCAGTATAAAAAAAGCAAACAAAGTTTGACTTTGTCTACGCATATTTGTCTTTTCGAACCGGCTAGAGAAAAATAGTTATGGCATTTTTTCCATCTTTGCCTTGACAAGAAAACATCGTACTAGAAACGACAATGCCTAAGAGCATTCGGTTAAAAGGTCGACAACGATTTCCGTAAACGTTTGCCGCATTTCGTTGAGAGCAAAATTAGTTGCTCGGTCCAGGTGCAATCAATGCTACATTGCCAACGTTTAATTTAATATTAAGAAATTATAGCATTTATATCAAACGCTATTTCAACTACTGCATTCTTAAGCAAAGACATGGGCAATAGTTACACAAGACATACACCGATAATTATAATAGCACCATCGAAAACATTTGCATATTGAACCAATGCCGTAAATTTTCGGGAAAATGAAATCCAAACGCCTGCGCTTTTAAACAATAAAATGGAAACAAATCGCGCTATTCCTCATCGATGAGGCCATCATTCAAAGTGTATTTAGAGGAAGGATGTACACGTGTTTCGTTTGGTGCCTTCCACTGTGTAGACTAAATACGTTTTAGGAGAAACTGTGTGCTGGCAAACAAATATGGACCAAGTGAGTATCTGCCTGCTAAAGGCAGAGCCCACCTTCCGCAGTCGCTAAGGGTAAAAATCATAGGCTTCTGCGATAGCGTGATATTGATCTACTATTAACAATAGAAAAAAACCCGCCCACCATCACCGTTCGTTCCTGCGAACTTTCTCTACTATTGCCAGAAGCCACGAACACGTGATAATGGTCCCTTCGATTCTCGCCGTGTAATAGCGCCTTTCAACATTCACCATGGAGAAATTCGAAAAAGAAACCAAAAATAATTAGCGTCAAAGTAACGGCAATAATATTAAAAAGCAGAAGTCATGTTGCATCGACACTGGAAGCTTGTAGGTCTAAAACCCTTTCGAATACCACGCGTCCACTGAATCTAGATACATATATTATGATGGATGCGTTACTTATGAAACGTATCACCGACGCCGTTGAGAATCTGCGAAGTGAGAAACGGACCTGAGTTAGTTAATTTATTATTATCCTAAGGCCACTGTCACCTGAAGCTTATGCAGCATAAATAACGCGATCAAATGGTGACCGCATAGGGGCACTGCAGAACGAGAACAACACCGGGCAGTAGAGTGTTAAGGACGAATATATCCATTAATAGTATTGTTAAATTAAAGATTCGAGAAAAAAAAAACCAATAGAGACAGTAATATTGAACTTGGCACAGAGCAAATTAATGGCGGTCCCTATCATGCAGCATTATACGAATGAACACCTACAGATAGATACATAGAGACAAAATGTTGTTCAAACAATAAACAAAGGGCTATGTCATCGAATATGACTCGATCTACCTGGCATATACGCATGCGACAAACGCTTACAGGTTCAGTATCGATGTTATTATAATTATAGGTATTATGAAAGATATTGCAGAAAACGTAGCTGCACTGGCCTGTTGGGTTTGGGAGGCCCATTTATTTACACTTAATTGAAGTACTTCAGTGATTCGCAATGAGTGCCGTGTCCAGAGTAATCAATATTGCAAAAAAGCACAGCGAACAAAGAGATCGAAATAACTGACCATTGAAGAGCTGGCTGACTAATCGAAATAGCTTTAGAGCTTTAAGCTTAAGAGTTTTAGAGTGATGGTCACAATATCGCTATAATATCCAAAAACCAATCCAGATCTTATTGGCAATCGAATTACTGATGTGGGGGTTGCGTCGTGCTCGTCAACAGTACAACCATTTTCTAAGTTTAGCCTTATAACTAGCGTATGCTAGACATGCGCCGGAACGTGTACAGAACGTTACTTTCAAATATGATTCATTTACTCTGTGCTTCCTGCCATAGATAAAAAAAATCGAGATAATCCAAACCGTGATAATAATAATAACGATAAGCACATTACAGTCATTTATTTAATAGTTATCTAAGTACGGTATTAACACGAGAAGCACGTAAAGATCAAGGAGCTCAGAGCCGCTTGTAGACTGCAGATCTGAGCATTATGGACGTCTATGTCTATATATTGGCGCAACTATAGAGCGCGTTTCCTTCATCGTCGCCATGCTTCCGGCGGTCGCTTTTACAACGAACAGTGCTATCAGCGAAATTCTATTCAGACCCCATTCGAATTACTTCTTTTATTTATTTAAGGCTGTCCTGCCGGAGGTGCCACCGGGGTCGCAGGGAGTTCCCATAGGGAAAAACCCATAGCCGGCTTCTCGAGCGGAGACATATCTTCGAAATGGCAACCCCCTAGCTCCGATCGCTACGGCTCGGGGAGTTCGTTCGCTTGCGCCTCTCGTCCCCGAAGCTGCTGCGCCAATTCTAGCCTGGATGGAAGAGCTCCGGGAGGCACTTCGTGTGGCACACGCATGGTTTACGCGAACTGTGGCAGCGGCGACTTAATGACAACGGTAATATATCGTCCAATTAACAGTAATATATTAGAGTCCACTGGGTGCGGGGTGAACTTACCGCTAGCATTGAATTTATAACAATGACGAGTTTCGACCGCTAAGCGGTTGGCTAGCCCAAAGCCAGCCGGTAAGGGAAGTACGTTTATTATAATCATGTACTCTGCGCGAATATGCATATTTACAGGCAACAAATGGGCAGCTCCTATTACGGTATTAAAAAAAAACATTTCTAATAAGTTAAAGATGGCCCTTATTGACAAGGCGAAAAGAAAAAAAGAAGCAAAAAGATATAAGTTCCCGTATTACGAATGATCAAATATCGCTAATTGAGTTGTGTACTTCGGACCGAAGATTATCAGTTTCCTTGGGCTCAAAGCGTCATTTTTAAGAACTTCTTGTGGTGATTATTACGTATGCTATCTCGAAACCGTATACGATACTTCTCAGAATACGATAATTACATGCTGTTCGATATTCGTCCTTCTTAAAAAATATGCTCGTTCGTTAAAGTTCGATCAAGTTTTTGGCTTCATTCCCAATCACTTACACGACATCTGACTCCGAGTATCGACCAGTGTCTGAGACGGGCGGAAGACACCAACTTTTCCTATCGCCGTGCTCCGTTGATGAAGTCAACCCGTAACTACCGATTCTATTCATTTGAAGTTCAAATGTATTCAGATATACACTAGCCTCATTATTGAGCAGGTACTTCTTTTTATTAGACATAACAGTTTGTGTCCGCACACCTATCTTGCCCCGCACAGGCTAGCATTTTTAGGCTCAATGTCAACGTCAGTTCATTCAACGTGTGCCAATAGGGGTGTCGCAAAGTTTCGAACGGGTTCCTCTATGCCCTCGACTGGAACAATTCTAGTGTAATAGTCGCTGTTTGTTTGATTCGTGACTGGTTGAAGTACGACCTGCAGCAAAAGCCAGGTTGGCTCAGACTATTGTTGTCCTAGTAGGTTTAAGGGCTATGCTATTTGATATTTCTCGTTAATGCATTTTGCAATTAGTAATATTCTAGAAGATGGCCGTGGAAGACACCTGTAAATCAAATAAACGTACTGTGATGGCGGCGGCAGTGTCTATCAATGATAGACATTCAAAAATACTTTATCTCATCGCGTAAATGTACATATTTGTTTGTCCGTTTATTGCCTGGTTGATAGATGTTAATTGCTGCTTGCGTGGATAACTAAAACATTGCGAGACTGTTGGTATAACCATAACACAATTTTTCTGTGACAATAGATGGTGTCCTCGGACATCTCGCTCCAGTGTGCATCTAGGCCACGCTGGGGCAATGGTGCTTCCTTGCACGACATCAACATATTGACAAATGTATATTATCTATTCTGTCTAACTATATCTATCTGTGTATCTATAATATATTTACATAGAGCCATGTAGCATATAGTTTAATGTACGCGTAAATCGTCAAATGTGCCGTTACTCCATTTGTAAGAAGATGAAATCCATTCGCGAAGCTAAGATTCCAGTTAAACTTGTTATATTTCATCTCCTTGTCCTTATTTGAATGGATCACTGTTGTGCTCGATCGCGCTAAACCAGTGGATTAATGCAGAATGTCAGTAGAAGTAGGAAGAATCCTTAGTAGACGACACTCCGCACCCAGCATGTTGCGAGCTGTCCTAGGTCTCAGCCGGTTTTTCCTATTCTAAACATTGAGTAACTAACTCTTCGCTTCTAGACACGTTGCGTGTGTCATAAAAAGTACACAGGTGAAAGTATGATTCGTTTTTTTTTCGGATTTTGTGAATACTGCCAGCTACCGTTATTTCATTGATGAAACGCGCCATCTGCTGATATTCGTTGTGTTGTTCCATAATGGAACAGTGGGACCACAAGGTACAGTCAGTCGATCTTAAACACTACAATAACTATAGAGCAGTCTTGAATCGAGCTGAAAATTAGTGGACTATATTAATGGGCACCATAAACTTACAATCATGACGTAAACACTTGACTGAGACCGCCTTGACGCTCAGCAGTATTAGCGCGACCATACGTAAGTTCTTAGCAAACGACTCATAATTAATTAATTAATAATCAAAAACCCAATACTGATAGCGACATGGTGACAAAAATATCACTCTTGATAGTAGTATCATTCCTAGCAATCTGTGCTAACCTGATGACGGAAGTGCTGGCCTAAAGAAAGTCCCGTTGCAACCTGGGGGCGTAAAGCAAATACCCCATAAGGCCTTCCATGAATAAACGGTCATGATGTATTAATGCACACGAACTTACACCCTCATGATTCTCGTTTGTGTCCATGATAAAGCCAACTGACGTTAACGTCGGCAGGTAGCCTTAAACATGAATTCCCATTAATATAAGGATTACAAGATGAACATTTGAACGGCGCCGGCGGGAACTGTAAATTGAATTTCATTTGTCAGTGATTCAAATTAACGAATGCAGCATGAACTTGTGCTCGTTGCGTGTAGGGTTCATGGCTCATAGAAAATTTCTACTGTGACCTATATGTTTGCTGTAGCTGCATGGCCGAATAACAGGCGCTTTTTACCCTCATCAGAACCTCGAAGTCTCACTATCCTCAAAAAAAAAGTAATAGACATCAACATCCATTAAGCATTCGAGGAAATTAATAAAGCGGCATTGAGCCTCACGTTGAGCCGGAAACGACAAATCAGTGAAGCTAATAAAATCTTCTTGAAAATCATACTTTAAAAAATCACTCAACACTTCTGAAAGCTTTTCAAATGATCCCGTCTTAGACATTAACACGATCCTATCGTACCATGCGCTGATTCGAGTAGAGAAATCCGTTCCGCATTTCTACCTCAATTCAAATTCTGTTGACGTCGGTTAATGATTTCTGTGCACAGAACTGTTGATGCGTGTGTATAATATATCGCGTGTAAATGCTCACTAGGTGAATCGGTCCTAGATAATCAGCCATCAGATCAAATCAGATCACGTCATACAACAGCACGTACTCCCTGCGGTGACTAGCCGAGTAACACGTATATTGAACGTTCTCTTAGTCCTGTTTCTTCTGGCTTCGTGGTTCCATTCCAGCGAACCACTTACTGCCGGCTCAACTTAATACATCACCACTGATAGCAACGGCACCGTCGCTTTTACTCCACGCGCCATTATAACCGCGCCCCATGGTAGAATAGGTGAGCCGCGCGAACCACCGATACAGCGTTGCTATCCCGCTATTGCTGGCACAATCAAAAAGTAGAGGGTCTAATAGTAATATTGCTTACTGGGAGATAAATCCCTCTTCCTTTTCGTTACCGTCGGCTTTGCCGCTGTGTTGTGAGTCCTTTAACGGACTTCTGTCGTTTGGCCCGTATTGCTACGCCAACCTCCTTTACCTCTGCCGTCTCTGTCTAACGGAGGGGTCAGTCAGTCGGTCGGTCAGTTCAGCTTGACTAAGTTCAGAGCTGAGAAACGATCGGTCCGGTCGGCTCAACCGGACTGTCGCGTCCAAGCCCCATATTGCGCTATTTCCCATGTCTAGCGGCCCGTTCTGTTACAGGTAGCGTCCACTCCACTAGACCATTATCAACTCGCTCGGGCGTCTGTCTGACGGTCCGGCTGTAGTATCTGTCAGACATCCAGCCAACATCCGTTCGTAGGCAGGCATTTATCCCTCTCTACGCATCCTGTCTCTGACCCCAGTTGACGTATGTCAACTATTCTCGGATTGCAAAACACGTGTTTCACCACACACGTCAAACGCCAAGCTGCTAGCGGGGAGGCCCAAGAACACCCAAGCTGTAACAGACGTTCGGCAAGATATGGCACCGCGACCCATGGGACAGTCAGTCAGCGGCGCGCTAAGATCTCTGATGCATTCAGAATTTCATCAAACAGAAAAAGAAAATACTGTCCAACCACTCACTCAGGAACAAACAGTCGGCTCCGACTGTCGCTGCTGTCGAGCGCTGGGCCTAGGTCAGATGTTGCAATGCAAGAAGACATCACCTGTGTACGATAGACGTCGTTGTATTGCCAGTTTTTTTTCTATCGTTGTTTCGTCTCTGCCGCAGTAGCAGCAAAAATAATCGTGTTGGTGCTGTCACCTAGTGAAAACGTGCTCACAGACAATGGTCGACCAATGGTAGAACAATCCCAATAGCAGCACGATGAACTGCGGCAGCAGCTCCAGCTCGAAAGGTAGTAGAAGTAGCGGTAAAAAAAAGAGCACGTTACGCTCTTTCGCGGTGATGATCATCTTATAAGCAAGCTTCTACTGGTATTGTTGGACGATACGTATAGATCTAGCCGGACGCATAGATTAACGGCAGCAATAGGAACGTGAAAGAAGACGTACTAGTCGCCGCTTACTAACACTGTACACTGGTATCCGTTCGTCCGTCGGTGGCCATATTTGCCAAGTTCTGCCGTGCAGCATGGCAGTGCCATTTCAGTCGGATAGCACCACTAGCACGGCTAGCGTCATGCACAGAGCAAGCAATGCGTCTCTTTCCCGCAACGATAAAACGTTCCAGCTAATTCGACATAAGTCTCAGCGCGTTCGTAACCAAACTCATATGCAGAAGCATTCACGCTTAGAGGCATCGATATATAACGGCAGGCATACGGATATCACAAAACAAAAGTAACACCAACGGCCATCGGGAATTTGCTCGTATACAAGATAACAACTCCAGCTGTAAGACGACATAGACATAACTAAGCATGAAAATTATCAACAATGAGGGACCATGTCGTCGAATATATGGAAGATTATAGCTCTGTCGTTCGTTACACTGCACGCTTCGCACTTGATGAGTGGAAAGTTTCGGCAAAAGTAGATGCTTTTTTCCATCATTATCTAGACGAAAATCGTCACTTCGGCAAATTCCAGCCGCAACGATCGTCCCATGCAGTGCACGCTGACAGGCGTAAAACTTCCTACGCATTCATGTATTGAAGGGTGACCAATTGACGCGCGAACCCTGGTTTAAACAATGCGTATTCATACCGAAGCTTAGACCATATGGGATTTATACGATATTACGGAAGGCAATGACATCTCGCGTTGTCTGAAATCAGTTGCTGATCTATACACATCCCCAGCATCCAGATTAGAGCAATGAAGTAAAAACACAAAAATTGTCACAACTAACTTACGAGCAGATTGTGTATATGATTAGTTTTTGGTAAGAGTAGATTTATTTCGCGTGGCTTATTGTAGTTTTTGCTATCTCTTCGGGATCGAGGGGGAAAAAGTGGGGAAATGCTTTCACAACGAGAAGAAGTAGAACGACGTATACATTTGAACGGTGACAAACTAATACAGCCGACATTTTATTAAAACATATCTATAATGTAAACAGTTAATCAAATATTCGGTCAACTTCGAGAACTAGACACACTTCAGACTACTGCTAAACGTTGGCTTTCACCAGCGCCCCCTACCGTTCGAACTCGGTGGCGTTTCTACCTAGTTATACTTCAGAGTAGTGCAGAATACGTTGTCGTATTCTTGTCTACCGTATTCGTATATCTATCGTATTCGAAGTGGATAAACATATACAAAATCCGATTCTGCCAGGGCGAATATCACTTCGTTTAAACTGGGATCGATCGCAGTGTTTTTGATGTATATAGCCAGCTACGAACGCACAAAGCCATAAGATATCCCATCTAGGGGCGTTTTTTTTGTGCTTTGCCAAATCTAAAACGTATATTCTACTGTTTGCCATAGATGTTCCGTCCCAGTCTACCACTCGCGTTATGACAGCGACGATCATCTCTGTTTGTTTACTGTTCCCAAAACAGGCAAACAAACCCATCGCGCTTGTCTCCGGTAGTGGTTATCGCTTATTTCGTATGTCAAGATTTAGCTCAGAGAAAGAAAGTCAAATCATCGTCTCCTGCCGATAGAATATGATGTAAATAGCTTTCGTCTTCTTCCCGTTCCGTTTTTCTTCGGGTTTGCTTCTTGTCGTCGTTGAAGGGCACGGTTATGGGTCTACTCCTGTACGATTGAACATATTTCTCAGAGCCCTAACGGCACCTGTACATAGATAGCGGTTTCAATTCATCAAGAAATCACATATCGAAGTAGCCCTACATACGACTGAACTTATGCGAGTGAATTATCAACACACGTAGTTGCAGTAAAGAGAATATACGGATCTTGTTCATGCATATGTTTAATCTATCCCATTGGGCTTGTACCGGTTCATTTTTTTATGTTTAGGGGAACAACGTAGCTAAGCGTGGCGGCCGTTACATTTGCTGTACTGACAAACAAGCAGAATAAGTAAAGTAAATCATTATACTATAAGGTGCAGATTGCACCTATATATATATGTATATATGTATAAAATGTGGGTCATATAAATATATATATGTGACAATAATGCGCACTAGGAACTCTAAAAAACAATGTTATGCTTGATTATTATGTAGTCGTAGAATTAGAAGCGGACGTTTGTAGCGTCGACGAATTTCAAATTGCTGCTTTAGATTGCCACTTTCGTATGTACCATCGGATACATGATACGACAGGCGCGTATCTATAATGTACAATGATATCCATTGATTGATATTAAGGCGGACAGGCATAACTTTGTCGCTGGCTCACAGGAATGAGCACTTGACAACCGCCTGCTCCCCACTTACATAGTCGCAATATTTGTAGAATAATTTTTGACGCACCCCCGACTGTATATTCCCTCTCAGTGGGTTTAACTTCACGTCGCGCAGATCTCCTCCTGCGCGTGTCAGGTGGGACTCCGTTAGTTCAACAAGTGACTGGTGGATGTTCGACGCCATTGGGGGGCGTCCCACAACACGGATCTTGCAACAACAGTCCCAGACGATTAGATTTTCCGCCGTCAAATTCGCAGATCCGTTGTCGGTGAAACAGGAAAGGACGCACTCTTTTTGCTTTTACCCACAATTTGGTACAAAAGGAATTCCCGTACCTATTCAAGTCCCCTACTCTATGGAGCACCACTGACTTGGCTTTATCACTGGCTGGCAGAAACGAGCATTTGACAGCCACTTGTTTCGCGCCTATATAGCCATAGTTGCAATTTAATTTATGTATATATATATATATATATATATATAGAGAGAGAGAGAGAGAGAGAGAGCACGGCGTGTGCTAGAACATTCACTCAACGATATTATTGTCTCGTGCTTGCGTTAATTAAGCAGCACTATCGATTAGGACGCCATTGTATTGATAATAATAGAAGGGTGTTTTTTTTTTTTGTCGATAACACCAGTATATACAGTAATAATTGTGACGTCGATGTTGACTGCGAGTGATTTTGCTGCTCGAAGAGTAAGTAGAGTCAAAGCAGCTGATTTCGCTCCCTTATAATGGCCCAGCTGTATAGTACATTGATCAGTTAATAACAAACATATTGTTTGCGCTTTTTGTGGTTGAAAGCTGCAGTTCATGCCCGATTCCTGTCTTTTGACGGATTAGTAATTTTTTTCTAATTTAGTGCAAAAATGACCATTGCAAGACGTCTCTGCGATTGCTGTCAACAATGCGAGACGTAATTCTGTAGCTTCGCTCTCGATCAAATCTTATTGCTGCGCCTTTCGTTATGTCCGGTTGTATTCTTGTATTTAAAATAGTCCGCTCGACGATACTCGAGAGAGGTCACACGATGTTTTTGTTTCAGTTAGCGACCCTTCATTGCCGTCGTTATTGACGAACTCTGCGCAACACTCGCACAGTCTCTGACTGCCGATGGCAGATTTGTTGTATTGAAGGAACGTACTCGCTGTTAAATAATCTGATTAAACACTTAAAGCGTATTTTTCACACGGATAATCGTACATATACACGTGTATATATATTATACGGACACCAGTTTTAGATAGAACGGCGAGGTAAGCTTTCACAATTGCTTATATACTACCAAAGACTAAGGCAAAAGAATCGACTGCTCCCATGAAAGAAGGTGTAATCGGAAAAAAAACAAAGACTATTATAATAATATTAACAATAATACATAAATAATATAAATACATAAAAATAACGATATTAAGCATGGCACACGCATGACAAGTTAAAGTGGTCCTTGTTGTGAAAGTAGAGCGTGCAATTTTCATATGCAACTTTATCGAAGTTATTAAGGCAAATGCTTGCCACAGAGTGTGATTTAGGGAACCATTCTGTTCTCTGGTCCATTCGCTTAATTAAACCTTCGCCTGTCATGGTAAAGATATATATATATATATATATTGTTGCCGTCTATTATCCGACCATTAAGTACGATTAGCCTTTTAATTATTATAATATATGACGAAAGAGATAAAGATCCTATTTAAACGATTTCTCTACAAAAGAAAGTTGACAGAGGCTAATAGGTAATTTGTTTCAATATTCATTCGTTGGTTACTCAACTAAGGAACCTTGAGTGATGATAACCATCGTGGACAAAACTGGACGACTATGGGTGGTTGATTACGCGACCTCTTATCTGAACACCTTTTCGTTTTTAACAGCGACAATCACGACGACGATGCTCACAGGGATGATGATACATGGGTAAAGTGAAAATTGATAAAGAGAAATATACAAAAAAAACACACACACACACACACACACGGGCGCGCGCCAATAACAAAGAAAAAAAAACAACACGGCAAGCATGCACGGTGCTCTTCAGGCTTCTTAGCGAACCAGAATCAACTTCAGATTTCTTAAATGTAGATATAAATATCAGTGATTCTACTGCCCTTTCGCAAGAAATACAACAGCACCGTCGGGCAGAATGAAACGCTCGATAGTACAATGTCTTTCCGGTTTGTGGATGTTTCATCCTAGCGGTAGACCAAGCTGCATATACCAGTATAGAGGTTCCGTTCATTTGTTATCAAAATGATGTAACTGCAACTTTAGAAAACTCAATGAGACAAAACTGATTCAATAGTGTTCCTCACTTTTGTCCGCTTATCTGAATGATTCAAGTGAACGCTTCACGTTCCTATTAAAAGACAAGCAAAACGAACGGGCTCTAACTTTCTCCAGTACAAACGGGTCCCTATACTGGCTATGTTAATTTTACTTTCAAATAGGTAAGCTTAAAGCGGTTGTGTGACATCATTTCGTTTCAGAATGAAAGGCAGGTAACACCGCTCCGCGAGCGCTTCTGATTTTGAAACGCTCGATGAATCGAATGGCTATATAGCATACGTTATATTATGGACGTCGCTCCCTCACGCAGAGAACACGGCGGGGTTTTCCTTTTTTAAGCGTCCAACTTTATTGTCTTTTCATTAGCGCGTATCGCTCCATTGTGATCTGTGGTGATCAAGTCCCCGGTCGCTGTCTCTGCAACGGCCACAACGGTCCTGTTTGATACGGTGAACTCATATTCCTCCAAACGATTCCTCCTAGCGGAGGCGACGTGCGGTATTTATAAATTACCACATACATGCTTGAATGTGCTATTATAATAATGATCCTATTATTTGAAATAATGTCGATCATCTGAATCTGGGAAAGCGTGAATAGACAAAGAGGCACCAAGAAAGCGCAATAAGAGGCGATGAAGTCAGGTGACAGCATTGCGTCGGCTACTTGGATAGCAATGATGATGACGACGACGACGATTGAGGTCTAAAGAGTTATAGTAACGGAACGAAGCCGTAGAAACAATGACCCTTAGGTTCAAGTAACATTAATTAAATAGACAGAAATAAACATCGAACGTGCAGTGTTTCATTAGAAGCTTTGATAAAAGCTTTAGAAGCGTTTTCTGCAAAAAACGTTGGTCGGAATGTCGTTGCGAACAACTGCCGACGTAGCAGATGGACTCTCATTCAAATGAGGCCTAAGGCCGAACAGTTCACTGAGAGAAAAAGGGGAAGATGCTCTAAAGTTCGTTCTCTCTGTCTTACGTTGCTAATTTACACTATCTGTAGAGATGCCGCCACTGTTATTCTATTTATTCAGCCTATTGTCAAGGCAGGGAAGAAAACAGTTCTGTTACGGTAACAAGTTTGCCTATTACGCGGTGCTTAACTGCGTGTAAGAAGGCTCTTCTAATAGTCATAATATGTCACGATGCTGTACGACAGCAGTTCTATGGGGTCGCCCCAAACTCGACCACCAGGCCAGGTGACGTGATTCGTGGGGCAGTCAAGAATAGAGTTTACTCTAGTACATGACGAGTGTTCGATAGGTGTACGTCCAAATTGAGTAAAAGTTCTACTGTGTTGTTCATTGCAGTAGCGATAGCCCAAAAGCTCTTCGTACGTTTTCTGTTTATTAACATCTAGACCGCATTGGCATTATCGAATCGAGATAGGGGAGATAAAATGTATTTTGCTCATACTATACCCAATCATTATCAGCTTGTCCTTGCGGTGAAATTTTCGCCATACTTAACACCGGAGACAGTTTAAAAGAGGCTTGCGTGGTCTTCGCTACATTTGGAGATGATCTTTTCTTAGCTACGCGCAAAGAACAATGAAAAACATTGTTTCTGAAGTGAACTTAAAAGGAGTCCAAAATAAATGTCAAGTTCTAGACCCTCCGTCGACTTGGAGTCCCTTTCAACGGTACGCGTGAGGAGGCGTTCCGTGGTTAACCAATCTTCATCGCTCCATTCCACAGCATTCGTGGGGTGATTATACACAAGAGCAAATAATAATGATAAATTATCACAACTTGATTCATAAAGAAAATAGGCAATCAACTGCCGCCTAACTTGGAAACGGCTTTAATAGTGCTCAACGATGCGACCGTTAGTTGGAACAAGCGGACCTGTCAAGATGAAACAAATTACAGAGAGATTAACGCGTGCACACACCCAAGCTTAGAACAGCATACGTTACTTCATATTTTTTTATTTATATACATTTGCAGTAATGTTGATTGCATGCCGTTTCTATTCAGCATTCGTGCAAGTATAAAGTTCGTAATCATCAGAAACGAAGCGTAGCAAAAACCTGTATTGAAGAGAAGCTGCGCTTGTCGATTTTATACTGCTGTATATATATATATATATATATATATATATAGCATCCGATTGTTTTATTTACTTTTTAATTTATTTATTTTATATCGCAATGATTTCTAAGCGGCTGATATTGACGATTAAGCTCTAATTTTCATATAACTAACTAAAAAATTAACAGAAATACAGGCCAAATTTGATTTTTCATTGATAGCAAGTTAGCGATACATCTACCCGAATGAGTTTTGTCTTTTTTTAGAAACGATAAGAACATTTTTAGTATGTATTGTAAAAACAGTATGGGTGCATAGTTGGACGGAAAAGTGTTTACCTTTAGTGCCTTTTCTGTCTGCTATCTATCCACTAATTAATTATAGTTAATGACGACGTGTGGCGCAATGTGAACACTTCGTAGCTGCAACATTTCGTTGAGTCACAACGAAGTCGTAATGATATTTTTCAGTTGATGCCAGCCTTCACCGCAGGTGCCGTCATCGTGGAGACGTTCATCAGTACACATACAAAATACATAGACGTGATAGGTTTTATGAAGGCAATTATGCATATATAACAGGCAAAGATACCGGGTATGGGGTGTACCGAGACGAACTCCTCGTCAATTCCACGCCGTAGTACTACATAAATAATGTAATCATTTATATAGAAGCTGAAGTGGGAACGCATTCTGTGCTGCATTTGATCATGTTGTTATCCATCTATCTATAAATGTGCTGTTCAAATGCGTATACGGTTAATTTCGGTTTCAGTGAGGTAGACTTGTCCAAGATTATATCGTAATTCATTAGGTGATCGAAAGCCTGTAACATGTTTCTTTAGCTAGATATTTCTAAATATGACTTCAGGAACGTGGTCGATTGGGTATTCTAGCTTTACCCTATACGTCGATCGTTATTAACACTAACCCGATGATACTGGCGAGTGGTATACGGGGACGAGACAAAACTAAAATTGTAAAGAGACTTATTTGAAAAATGAAAAATATCATAAACTGAAATTGCTTGTGCTCAACAAAGCACAGTATATAGGCTATGTTTCATCTACAGTCACTGGAGGAGACATAAGTTTTCGTGCTGTAAATAACTCGACGTCAATGTATTGAAGCACAACAGAGGTTTCATATACGTGGCGCCTTTTTGTATCATCTCTTGGATTCATCCCGCCTACGTGGTAGAGCATGTCTTATGAGAGAATCCTACCCAATCTGATGATAAAAAGTCGTCTTTCAGAGAACATCTGCCAAATTAGACGTAACATTCAACGTGCAGACACCTTAAATAGAAACGATGTATCGTAAACGTGCGTAAAATATAGTATTTCCACATATGGATTGATCTTCTGTTCATAGGTTACGTCACCTTTATCCAGTTGAAAGTACCATATCAATGTGCGTCAGCCTCGTTTTCGCGTCTTTAACGGCTCTCGAGTTCTCGCGCACGGTCTTTGTGTATGTGTGTACGTAATCCCTGAATATGATAGTAAACAATCCAGGAGACGCGCGGGTGTTGCCTCAGTTGCTATTCAACGGTTGCTCCCCATCAAATTTTCGGGGGAGTTGTGACTGAACTCGAATTCAAACTGTGTATGTCAGACGGAGGACACCCACACTCCATACTTTTGATGGTCGCATTGAACCATATAGTAGCTGGCAAACTGAGTCACAGTCTTCAAGAGAGCATTAGTGCTAGAGCATTGTCGTGCTCTGCAGTACGACACTCGTGCATCATACCTTTGTGTCAGGGACATCGATGTGTCCAGATTTACGTAGATATTTGATGTTACATGGAGGATCGAACGGAATGAACTTATATAAGGCATATTTCTAATTCTGTGTTAATTTAGCCGCCCCGCCGACAATTCCAATTAGGTGGAAAATCAAAGTTCCTCATTGCTTGTTGAACTTCGCTCTATGTTTCAATTTTTTTTTTATTTCTATTTTTTCTATGATTTCTAAAAAACAAGCAGCTCATAGTTATGAGGGATAACGGCGTTCACTTTACGCTCACAATATTTATGTCAGTCTGTCTCTCCCTTTTCGTGTCGTTTTTTTTTTAGATAAGGATAGATACAGATACCTTCGAATTTTAAGACCGGTTGTCTCTTTTTGCCTTGTCTTCTACTGCATTTCACTCTGATTATCGATGGTGACCGAACGTTAAAATCGATTGATACGTTCGCAAGGACTTCGCGCCAACGTCGGAACAGGCCGGTAACGTCGTCGTTCCTAAATTTGTTTGTCCCTTCAGAGATCGATGCACCAATATTATGCGTCGCAGTTGTCCTCATTCATTGCCGTCTTGCCGTTTACCTTCGAATTTAAATATATGCGCTTGCTGGATTAAGCATCGATCACGGTCGGATTTGTCTACCTTTAGGTTATTATCATCAGGTTCTTTAATTATGTCGTGTTTGAAACAAAGCACAACATTTATTATCGCTGCTTGCATCTCTGAACTCGTTCGCCCGAGCTCACTCGTTTCTAGCTCGCGAGACGTTCGAGCCCCAAGCGTTCGCAATCGTGGCTTATTGTTCTTGCTGGGGGGACTGCCGCTGCTATTGTAGCTGCACACTCGTAGGACATCGCCGATGATGTCATTGTAATTAAAGGCAACAAGTTCCAACAACGAGATCACTCTGAAATCTCCTAACAGACGCATCGTTTGTAAAGGGGCACTGTTTTACTTACACGTTACCGGTAATAGTAATAACATCAATTTAGTTGAAGCCCCAAATACTGCAATTGTAGATGAAGTTCGGCAAAATGTGAGATAAATATAGGCAGGTCGGAAAATTTCATACTTGACACAGATATCACGTTTATCGATATGGAAATTGTTAGTAAGTGCTATATTTTATACTGGGTTACAAAGAGCTCCACTTGGTTTTGATAACTTGCGAAAAGGTCACGCAATGTTATGAGAACGTTTTGCGACATCTAAATATATGCCTACGTTTTTGGACAGTTCGCAAAGCCGATATGGACGAGATGGCGGAGGCTGAGATAACAGTCAGAGAGGCTTAAATTGACGTGCGACACAAGCGGCATCACGATATAATCACATACTTATAAAACAATGGTACCAACTGAATTTACATGGCCATTAGAGCATCATTCGTATTATCGCGTCTGTTTTTGAGAGTATAGACGACGCTGATTACCGTCGCTACCGAAGCTGCTTTCTATGTCTGTCCATGTTCGTTGAATTTGCCTTGTATATAGGACGCCAGTAACGCTATCTGTCCGTTTGTCAACATGTAGGCTGGCTATGGCGCTACTCGGTAACGCTACGCTAGATTGGAACCAACGGCTGATGGCAGCCGTGATTTTGACGCTTCAGACTATTCGAAGCCAGTTTTTTTCTTTTCGATTCTTGTTTATTATCGCAGAACTCGCTTGAGCAACATTTATATAAGCTTCGTATACTCGACGCATGAAACGTACGACAAAAGATGCACCGTCAGATGGAACTAAGCGAACGCGTACACATAAGTTACAGTTAAGTGGCTACTTACTGCCTATCATATTCAAGCACAGTCATGGCTTATTGACTAAGTTCATGTCGATTCCCATCGGCAGAATTATTCTTCGTTGTTCGATTGGGCCAACGTAAGTTAGCCGGTGTACACATATAGACATGTTTTATATCTATATGATTGAATACCGTGTTATCGAGCTCTGCTATTGAAGCGTACTGGACACGTATCATATAAAGCAGCAGTACGTCTCTAGTTTCTTTTTCATATACCTGTAAGGAATTGTATTGCGCGACATACAACTTGCTGATCGTTCTTTATCCTGTGAGCACAGTAGAATACGTACGTCGTAGAACCTATACGCTCCCTATATATATCTATATATATGTATGTATGTACATATATATGCCGCATCTTCATCCCAAGCACAACTCCATCTACCGATGGGTATGGTTCACGCTGATAATGCCAAGGTGAACTATCAGCCACCGTGTATTAATATCACAACATATGTAGGTATTTGATGCTGATATTAAGACTATGGCTACTGGTATATCTGGAGAATGTGACGTGAGTCGTCTCCACGTCCAGCGTATATCTTAATAAGACCTCATCCGAACGCCGTCGTCTAATACGCTACGTCGGATGCACGCCGGCAGAGGCTGAAGCAGGATGTACAGCCGACAAGAGTGCTTGCGCCCAACGAGTCGTAACGGATTCCATTCGTGTGATAGACGAAGATACAGTGAAACCATATATGGAACCATCCATGACTAATATAGTAAAAACTGGGATGTTATGGCTTGGACTGATATAGTAAGGAGCTAACAACGAAAGCCACGAATAGAAGAAAGGCCGTGTTTTTTTATGGTTATATAGATTTTTGCGTTGGATATATTTTGACAGTCTCATTATCACGTTCACAAGGGAATCAAGTCCTCCTAAAGATATTTATTATAATTTAATTATTGCGTTCAGTCCTGTTTGCGTACGTATATACGAAACCGAACTCCCAGCAGACGGTCCACGGGACAGACCTGCATATATTTGGAGTGCCCATGCAGAATATTCTCTTTTATACTATAGGTATTAGTTTTTTCAGAGTATAGTCAACAACTGCAAGTTACGTCGACCGTCTGCTAGGACAAATCACCACTCGCCCGGGCTGAGATGATCGTATCGAACCCGCTAGATGTGTGGATTCTGTGCTGGGTGCCGTCTGGATCATATCGTTGAGTTCTAGATAAAAGGCCGATTGAAGGCGTACAAAGAAATGGCGATAAAGATACTGTCCATTATCCAGATTTATACATGCAAAATCTAGTGTCACTGACAATGAACACCGTTTAGGAACTACGTGGAGCACAGACGAGAAGTGAAGGCATCTGTACTTCGTTGTCTTGCTGCCGTAACCAACTGAATGTTAAAGAACAATGATTATCTATTTGACTTTATTTACTGTTGACGGAAATGATAGTCATCGATAAGGTAGGGTCTTGGTCATTAACTTTATACTTCATAATCGTTTATTTGGGCAACGATATGCTTTTATTAGACATCTATTCACTCGTGGGTCAAGAAGTGGGACGCAAGACGTTTAGTCGTATTACACTGCGAAAATCTGCTAGGTTCAAATACCGAAAATATTTAAACAGTTATCAAATAACACCTCAATAATTTCCTATAGATTGCCAACTATTTCTGATACGATGGGCTTATTTCACGCACAACAAATCACGGTAGAAAGTGTTGGAGAAAGTGGTAGTTATTGAAAGTGAAGAAAGCATGATTACGCCGTGTAGCGGATAAAATCAAGAAGTTTTTATTCCACATTACTGAATACCAACCATTAAGGTAACCATTTGTCGTTT
Organism: Varroa destructor; assembly: GCF_002443255.2. NCBI lineage: Eukaryota > Metazoa > Arthropoda > Arachnida > Mesostigmata > Varroidae > Varroa > Varroa destructor. Next base: position 4,798,137 of record NW_019211456.1, read on the forward strand.
TTTGGTAAACTTCCTCTGTAACAAGTGCTCCTATAGATATTGTACTGCGGCAATTCCAAAACATAACTACCATATCCCAATACGGAACTGGAAACTACAATTCTAATGGAATCATTTCTTGGCAGTCTAACAAGTGAGGTACAACAGCAGTGGCAGTGGCAAGCACGCGAAGTTTGCTGGAAGCTCCCGCTGGAAGTTTCATCCATTTCAAGTTTCCCCTTTCTACAGGTAGCGATATAAAATAGCGTACCGTTGATGAATGTCTATTTAAAGTGGAGCATCATTTATCGTGTTAAGGGCTTTCTATGTTTAATATAAAATTAGCTTTTGATTTTTAGCATGGAACCGATCCTCTTAGCGGATGCGAGCCATTACAGACGAGTTGATCAGGCTGGGGCTATTAGCCATACACAGTGAACATGATGGTGTCAGCGTGTCGTTATCGTCTGCTACGACAGTATTTACTAAGCCTAGCACTAAAGGGGAGGAAGGAAGGGCGATTTCGTTCATTCCGCCTACCCTCGTACGGTTCCAAGAGTGAACGTGTTTGGTATGTGCATCTCTTCGGGACAGTCCAACCACGATGGCGATATGTGAGGTCATCACCCCGGGCGTCACCACCACTCTTCGAAGCTGGTGAACCGATAACGCGTTGAAACGGGCGTTACTGTTAAAGTCACCAATGTGCTCTATGTTGCCTGTGTATGAGATATAGATAGCAGGAAAGGAAGTGGCTCGGTAGTAACGGCGACTAGCGGGAGCTTGGAAAACGTGCATAGTCAGTCGAGCAGTGGTTCGTTCAAATAGCTGTGGCCCCACTCGCCAGTGACCCGCCAGTTTTAAATGTTACACCGTCTATGCGTATCGGCAGAGCTGGTGGGACTAGGTAGGTTTCAGCGAAGCGTTTGGCCACACCGTTATAGGCCGGGCTCATTGATGGGCACGGTCCGTACATAAATCCAGAGAGGAAGCAATAGTGTAATATTAGTGTTTCAGATGACTTCCCGTCGGTTGGTCGTACTTGGTCGACTAACGAATTTGCCCGTTAAACAAAAACGTAATAGTGGTACCCGTCTCTTAAATACTCAGAGTGCTTTGGCACGTGTGAATAGCGCCCTTAAGTAGAGAATAGGAAAAGGTATAGAACACTGAGGAGGCGAGTACATAACTTATTTGCCATGCGCGGTCATCAGTTGTCATCGTGACCGTTTAGAAGGACGATGTGTGGGCAGAAGCGTCAAAGCGACGTCTTCCAACGGCAGAAATAGTCGAAAAAATTCAACCCATCCAATGAATGCAAAGTTGCTATGGGTGCGGAAGAACCCATACGATGAAGAAATACAGTCGTACATTGACGAGGTTCATAGTAGTGGTCGCGGTGCCTGCAGCGAGAGCCAGGTGCAGCTCAAAGGAGTGCCACCGCGTTGCCTCACAAGTCCTCACAGGACGATGCTGATGATCATGTGCTGCTTTTTCCTTCGGCTTGGTCTTTCCTTTTTTTTTTTTTATCGACTTTGTTTTCGCTAGGCAGCCAAGCCACAGGACCGCTTTACAACGCTACGACTAGGAAAAGTCATCACGAACATTGCGCTGAAATGTAAAAATATACCAACGGTGCAATACTTTATATGGCCCAGGTTTTCATGTGTTAGTGGATGCAAGTTCAATAGTATAAACACGTGTAACATCGCAAGCGTCAGTAAGAACCGTATTTCTAATAGACACCAAAAATTCGATTCTCCTAAAAAAAAAAAAAAAAAAAAAATGCATTTTCCATAGTTCTTACAACACGGAAAAATGTACATCTGTTGATCGATTTGCCGCTGCGTGTACTGAAAAACACAGTACATGTTATGAGATACGTCGAAATCAATTCAAATTTACCATCTGCTTATTGCTTCTACAGAATATCAACGGGTCACTAAGTAAGTGGCATTTAAGGCACCATAGAGCGATTACAGGACTAAAATTGGTTTGTCTAATTATGCCGCTTTTCTCTTCATTCAGTCATCGTATAAATACAGTTCTGCCGTCTGTGTCTGGCCAATTTCGGTTGTCTAATTCAATAGTTTGTAAATCAAATTGAAATTTAACGGAACTCTTCCGTCGCCGAAGCCAGGTGTCAGCCCGGATGTAGCACAACTCGCTTCGTAGCCACACGACAGAGACCGAACGCTGATCACTGAAGAAAAAATAGGTCTGATCAAAAAGCCTTTAAGTTCGCTTCGCTTTAAGCAGGTGATCACCGTGAAATGGACACTGTGGAATTAGGATAAAATCAAAGGAACATAAATAGGAATCTTTTCTCTTTACTCCGTCTTTGCGGCTTCGATAATCAGGCACAGAGGCAACGAGCCTACATGACGACAATAAACAACAGTGAGATCTGAAACCAACAAAAGCATGCGAACCTATACCGAAGCTGACCCATAGTAGCAGTTGACGCTATCGAGCAGTAATTGAGCATAATATTTACCGTTACGGGGTATTTTGGATGCGGTAAGTCTCGCTAAAAGATTGTCGTTTGTCTGATCAGATTTCCATGAACAAGGTTTATGTAAGTTTTAAGAGATCATTGACAGGCTTGAAAGCTGCCTAGAGATTCTGGAAGCGGCCGAGACCCGCAAACGCGAGAGATCGGCTGGAGGCCAGTAGCGGACAAGTGACACAGCAAAAAATTGTCATCTTTTTCTTTGGCTTCTTTTACATTTGAGGTTGACGAAAATTGCTCGCTGCGTAGGCGCCTGAATCGATAAAAGGGACAGGCAGTAAGTGATCTCACTTAAACAGTGTTTAACACTGCAAATGGCAAATAGATGTACAAGCTGCAGATCATCCTGATGGTTTACATATAAGTGCGCCGAAGAATATCCACAAGTCTGTCCTGCGTTGTCTGATTACATCGTGCAAAAACAAAGTAAATTATCGTTGCTATAATGAAACGCTATTTCGATCGAACTGTACATGTATACTGAGGGGGCGAAGCGTATGAAAATGACATCTCAAAGTTTGGACGTTCAAGATCATACAATTGACGAATGCGCACCCCATTACGAGGGGCATTTTTGTCGTACTCGTTCTAAATAGTTGCAACGGAACTGGTGTCAACATGAAATCTCATCTCTACCTAAATTTGATGCGGATAAATTCTTCTGTAGGGACAGAGGTCATTTCTATCACTTTCAGTCCATAAGCCTATGCAGTGTGCTTATGCTCGCCAACTACAAATGAGAACAGTGCGTGTAGATTTCAGCGAGACGACAAAACTAGTAAAAGAATAGAATAGAAAATAGATAATAAATGTATTTGTTGCCGTTCATGAATACTTCCTATAGGTAGTAACATTTCGGTTTGCTCGTGAGTCTGACGTGACGACGGAGCTCTCTACTGAATTGCTACCGATACTTTGGTATTAAGCGATTGTAATAACAGAAGCTGTAGGCTTTTCTGTATGTTCGTTTCTGTACACGATCAGTTGCGGTGTGCTGATGGGTAAGCACTTCTATCGGAGCCGTTAGTGAAAATTTAGTTGGTAAGCTAGATGAAAGAACCATGCTACCGGCACAGTCACTTAACCACCAATATTTACGAATTCGTGCTCTACGTATTTGGTAAACATAACTCAATCATTTGATCTAATTATAGCAAGATGAACCAATCCAGCTCCACGAAAATCGTCCCCTCTAATTATGAGAACCCCCTTCCACCTAGTTAAAGAATATTGGAACCTGGACTCGTTTTTCTCCTTTATGCCAAATTCTCAAATGGACCTCAAAACGCAGCCGACTTTATTTTCTTTTGCACATAATGTATCTAGTATTGGCGTAGGCAAAATGTAGCTCATTATAAAGTTGTGTTTATTATTTCGTTAGTAGAACCGGAATGCTATACTGGCTTCAAGGACCATCTTCGTACGTGACTAAAATGATCTTGATCGGACTTGCACCCATGATGTTCCTCAACGCCTACGACGTTTAGATTTATATATATATATATATATGTCGATCCAGAATAACTGCGAGCAATTTTATGAAAAAAATATCATTCAATCTTAAACGATTCAACAAAACGGGTGTACAATTATTAAACCACGTATAAAAATCTAATTTATATATATATATATATACACACACACACAAATACACAATGAAAGCCTGTAACAGTATTCTTGTCTGCGGTGCACAGGCCAACTACGTCATATTAATATATCATAATAACGATTAGCATTATTATTGCTATCACAATAGTATAATAACAAGCATAGCAAACAATAGGCGATGTTGTGACAAGCCGAGACGGCAGAGCTCCGCTCTCCTTCCTTTTTGCGCTAATGATGGGGCCTTTACCTTATATACATATTTAATAAAGTTTATATACGTATGTATTCCGCTGTTGCTGACTGATCGTCTGCAAACTGCCCGATGATTGGTGCAGTCGAACTTTGTCGATCGATTCTCGCATGAAGAAAAATATCGACTGCAGACCCTACTCTATCGAGTAATAGTGCCTAAGATTGCTAGGCGATCATAAAGAATACCTGTCGAAAACAGGGGGCACCACTATGGTTTCACTGCGCTCGCCTCGTAGAAAGTTTTTAGAGATCAACTTATGAGTAAAGTGAAACAAAATGCAAACCCCTTACGCACATTGTGATCGCTGCGATACGGGAACGATAGCAGGAACTAACTCATGAAGTTGAATTTGCTTGCGACTTTCTCCGAAGATATGGATTATTAGGTAGTTATACCTAATTATATGATAGCAAGGCTTGGTCATGGAAGCAACCCCGTTCGAGACAGTCCCTAAAACCCTTGCGGTTTAAAAACAACCACCTAGCACAGCATACGCAGTCCATCCTAGACAACAAGTCAGATCCGTTCCCATGATCTAGTTATGCCCGACAGCTAGAACTCGCATTGTCTGCCGTCATTGTAGATATATAATGGATATTTCACTGTCAAAGGCGCATCTCATTTGTTCTGCTGTGTCATGTCTGTGTTTGCTTTAAAGACTTCAACAACGCCGAAACCTCCTTAAGTTCTGTAGTTGTGATTCAAGTATATCAAAAAAGGATATCCAAGAAGATTTGCACTAGGCAGAAGTCGCGACGCCAGCTTCACCACCTTCGAGTAATGATAGCGTGACTGTCGAAAGGGCTATCTGTTGTGAGCCGTACAGGCAGCGGCAAAGCTTGAAACGAAAGTTGCATTCTCGCCAGAGTCGATAGACCGTTTAAGCACGAAGCAGTGGATCGGTTATTCTGTCAGTTAAACAGCGCCATTTGAACTACTTTTTCAGCGAGCCGCGATGTTGATGGCACGCACGCAGCAGTGGACTTGGCCGGGTAAACCGTCATCTTCAGAATCGCCACCAGCGCATTGGCCGGTGAGTTGTCGTTGAGGCTCAAGGTACAGACAGAGCCTATATAGAACTTGCAGTGGTGATAGTGTGCAATGCTGAAGGGAAGGTCCAAGAAGCTCAGGACGGCTCAGGCCGCGGCCTCCGATGGTAACGAGGAAGCAAAAGCAGAGCAAGAAAACCATTTTTGATAACAATAATATCATCACAATGATGTATGCTATCAAAGATAAATTTCTAGTGAGTGAATGAGTGCGATTTAAGCGTATATTTGCTAGATAAGTCTACTTTTTAGCATGTTATTTTCGTTAAGGGTATAGAGGACATTCTCGAGATCTGACTGCTACTATGTAATATGGATATAAATCATAACCGAATAAATTTATTAATTGCGTGCAGTGAAGTTGAGCGCATGAGACAGACACGTTAAACAGCAGGAGATGACTCAATGAGACCAGGAGTGGTAGTAGTGAATCAACTGAATTACACAACGCAACCCTAAATATGAAGTTACTGTATTGTAGATGAACTTCAGCGTACCTATGCTATTTCAAAAAAACGTTAAAATAGATAAGCGTGTCAAACAGTTGCTTCGGCAATAGATTTTTTAAACACCTCTTTTACTTCAGTCATTCACTCAACGAATATTTACGTAAGCTGTAAAATAGTGTACGGTAGTATACTATATGATGCTGGACTCTCGACGCCAGGACTCTGATCAGCTGCTAGGAAGCTTCTGATATCTTTTTTTCGGGTTCATTCTTTTTTTATTATGACAAAGGTGACAGCTATCTGGCAGGAGGGGAGTCCTCATATCGCAGCGCTTTTAACTCTGCGAGTGTCAATGACGTAAAATAGTTGTCGTCTTGTCTTGTTTCATTTGGCACGTTGTTCTATTCAGGCTAGTTTGCAGATCCAATGGTTACTTAGCATTTGAATGAACGAAGAGTGATGCATGAGAAAAACGAAAATGAAAATAGTAATGATAATCGTAATGGCAAAAAATAGAAGTAGCACATTCTCAAAAGGCAGGAACATTTGTGTTTTTCTGGAACCCAATAGAGAAAAGCTACGAAATGAATGAATTGAAGTATAGAAATCGCTTGTAGCCGGTCAAGTGGCGTCTTTACCTACTGACTACTCTTTCACTCAAAGGTCGTGTTCGCATTCATCTGGATATCAGTTAGAATGGTGGTGTAGATGGAACCTGTTGTAAAGCCTCCGACCAGCTTTCTAAAAAAAACGTTTAGCCCCAATTTTCAGCTGTGGTATCATGAGCACGATCAATAATGTTACGGTACTGTGTTTGATGATAGTACCTGATCACAGTTTGGTAAATATCTATGAATAATCGAACTAAGATAGAACTTTTCATATGGCTATTTGGCACGGGGATTACCATTATCGCAACTCGGAGAGGGCTGCATGGGCAGCAAGTAAAATCATTGACAAGCGGAATCCATTGAATAATTCTGCTTACTCTTAAGGTCTTTGCCTGTCATCTTTGTCTTAACAAATATACTGCTGTAAGAATCGCTTGTAGATCGTAGTCTTTATCAACAATCTGCGTATTTATCGTTTCGTATGGAATCAGGGAGGCAACATTAATCCCTTTCCTTGAGCTTCGTTTTCATCCGATTCACGATTGAACACGTATGCTTGAAGTCGGACTTCGTTTGCCAGTGGTTGCTTGTCTGCCGCCGGCGTAGATCTGACTGCGGTAGGGCGGGCCACCTGAGCCGCAAACATCGGATCTCAAACAGTCTCCCACTGGAGCAGGACCACCCCCAAAGGCTGCGTGCATCTACCGTATAATATAAACAATGATACGAAAGAAAGCAGGAACCGATCAACCAAACGCTCCAATGTTCATGCGACCATTTAGGCGGAGCAGCAAAAAAAGCCGAGACAAAAAAGCGTTAACAACGTCACATTTGAATGGCCGCAATGGAGAAAACTGTCGGATCTCAGAGTGCTCTGAACGATTTTGAGATTCACCATTACGGGGGGTCTAATAAAGCAGAAAAACGGTGTTCATGCCTAACCTAAGCTTCGGTACTAGGCAATTCAGGAGGAGGCCATGGCCACTCAGGAAGAGCCGTATTTATGTGTAGCATTTCTATCACAGACCTACTAGCAACAATGTTAGATTATAAAGGAACAAAAAATGGCCTCTACGGAAAGTAGACATACAAAAAGAAAGTGGAAAAACGATTTTCGAAATAAAAATCGGCCTATAAAGCTAACGTAAGTCGCAAGCAGTATTATGGCTTTTGAGGCGTTGTGCTGGCAGAAAATTCACGCGGTTGTCAAGGCGCACACATGTGTGTGGTCATCTAGTGAATTTAGCCCTGCAGAAGCAATTGGCTAAAAAAGTGATCCTACCAAAGGGTTATTGAAAATAGGTTATTGTTCCAATAAATTAGCAACTGCTAAACCGTAAGGGACTCGCCATTTTAACTACGATTCTCTGTGTACCGTGTCTGAAGGCAAACTGATCAGTTCATCCATGAATTTTTTCCTTATTCGCTTGTCTTGAGCTAGATTTTATCGTATGTTCGGTAGAAATTCAGCAAGAAAAGCCAAACTGTTTTATTAGCTGAATCAGCGAACCACCTCACGTACGAAAGGCTCAGTTCAAAATATTTTTTACTAGTTTTTATTACTAGCCCAATCCAGAAACAAGCGACGCCACACCTTCATGAATAATAGATAATAACAAAATAAAGAAAGACATCTAACCAAAGTCAACTATTAGATTGTTATTGATTATATTGTTTCATCACGTTCATTGTCGTCATCGCTGCAGTCGCAACATTGTTTAATGGTCTGAAACTGGGGGGTTTGAAGTGTAGTACATAGAGAGACACACATGCATACGCACCAGGATACATGTGTCATCATTTCTGTTACTGATGTTTGTAGTAAGGCAGGAATAGATGAAGTAGTTATGCAGCAATGTCGATGTCTGGCAGAACCCATCTGCCGAAGTTAATCACACGCCGCATGTTGTCTCGGTAGGTGTCAACGGCAACTTTGTGGTTTGGCTAGCAAATAGACATGCAGTAGCAGAGGTATAGAGGCGTTACACCCGCAGGCAGAATGAAATTGCTAGTACAAGAAATAAAAGAACAAAGGCATCAGTTGCTATTCCCTATTGGTAAAGCATGTTTCTAGAAGAAGGTCTCTGCCTTCAGCTACCGCAGCTTCCGAGAGACAAACGGCATCGATGCTGCCCGTTGTTGTTATTGGTAACTGCTGCTCAGTGGCCAAAGGGCTGCGCCGCTAACCTACGCCGTGCGATGCGTCAGTCTGACGATGTGTTCCTGCTGTCGTTGTGGTACGACTGCGTGCGTACGCTCGTCCCATCTACTGCCACTACAACTATTATAGTTACAGTTACGAACAGACTACGATGAAAAAGCGGGACCCTACCGGACCCTGAAGGCTTCGGCCAAACCGAGTGCCTGTTTTTGTTTCTGCCTTTCTTTGAACATGTGTTTTTCTGGTAGCTCTTTTCATTTTTCTTCTTTCACTAGCCTCTATCCCCTGCTTTTTTTTATCGTTGTCTTCACCATTGTCTACTCCGTGTTCTTCCCATTATCATCATCGTCGTCGTAGATCTCTCCGACCTTTACAAACGAAAACAGGCACAAAAAAGCCTAGCTAACAGCAGCCGACCCCATCACCTAACTGACGTCGATTGCATCGACGGCAAGAACACGACTGACAACCAGTCAATTCCGCGAGGTCAACTCAAACCTCAACTTCACCAGGGGCGCTTCAACCAGCGCTAGTACAGCTGCTGGCTAGATACTTACTGCCATAACCCTTCGTCGTCTGACTTTCAACAGCTCGCTGTTGCTCCCATCCGACAACTGCTTCTAGTACTTTGTGAAATGTTGTATAGCTGAACGCTACTAGCGCGCGTCACCATCATCATACGTATGCCATATCACTATATATACCCGCGAAACACGCGTCACACTGCTCGGCCGGAGACACAGAACCTGTATGTCTGCATGTGTCTATGTGCATTTCTATTACTTAGCGCTCAGACGAGACGCCGAGCGGAGCCTTTCTGTAATGACCATGGCGCTCCAATGATAGAGTCGTATTGAATTGTGTCAGATCGCTTTTGATCGAGCCACGACGCTGTAGAACGACGCAACAAACGAAAGCAACGAGGGTCTGTCTTCATTTACTTCGGTGTTCGATGACTGGCATTGTTTTGTGCTTTTATTATGGGGCGGGTTCTCTTGTGCGTTCGACACGAGCGAGTGACTCGAACTGTTAGGGAACGACAAGACGAAAATTACGTGGACAAGTATTTTTTATGGTTGAGGGAAGGATCTAATAGGCGAAAGAAGAGCCAGTGAAAAGCGACGAGCAAGAAATGAAACAGGCGATAAGGAACAATCGTGATTAGGACAACTGTTATTTGGAGTGGCAAGATTCTTCGAAAAAATATCACTAGTAAGTGATAGACACTAATATCAGTGATACTACACAGTCAAGCTGTACGCATAAGTTTATAGAAATCAAGTAAGTTGGGGAAACTGGATATTCAGCACAAAAAAAATACCGTTTGATGTTGCATAGGAAGACCAACATCAGCCACTGCATTAACAGCGACCATGTAACAGTGAGAAATAAAACGCGTCTTTTTCACATCTGGATTTTAAAGTATTCCCAAAATAGATTACAGAGAATATTGATGGCATCAATTAGTCGATGTTGTTGGATGAATACTCAATGAAAATGTGCCATGTAGTTCTTTTCGATTTTTCGGATAGAACTGTACGACATATATATATATCTGCACAGAAGTATCTCGCTGATTAGATGTTTCGGTTTCCTTTTCGCTAGAAAGACGAAAATAATCATTTGTAGAGTATAAAAACAAATCTATCCTGTGTTCTGTGAAAAATAGCCCAGCAAGTATTGAATAACTACTTCGATTTGAACTTTTGTTGCACTATCTTTTGGCTATTTTATCATTTATCTTTCTTAAACATATAGACATATAACATTGCGCGCGTTCATAAAGATCTACGGCTACACTATATAAATACATACAGAGATCCTAATCCGCGGACGCAACAACGCTTCCTCGTGCCGTCGTTTATGATAGCCAAAAATTTGTTTTCGTCCTCATCAACAACGACAACGGTAACCTAACTTTTCTTCGTTAGCTACTCTCCTCACCGGTAAATATCAACGTAGATATTCAGCTTCTGCTTGGGAATACTGCCAAGTGCCATTATCACCGTTAACGAACAATAAAAACAATGAATAAACATTTATTTTCAACACTCCTATCACTCCACTGGAGATCGCGGTCCGTCTCCACCGCTCAATCCATTCCAAATTATGACTGCCGTACAGGTCGACAACCGCTACAAAGGTGGTAGACCCTTGAAAAGTAAAATTTCGATATTATTCTTGTTAATATTGTCATCGTCGCTGTTTTAGTAAACATAACGACTTGAAGGCTACAAGTATATAGATATATACGCGCTTACTGTGAGGCAGCAATTGAGAAGCGGCATCAGGCATATACTAATATGTAAGAAGATAAAGACGTTTTAAATACTCGACCACGTCAGCCAGTGCCGAGAATACAGATAGATCGAGCACGTCGCTGACTCTAAAACAAAAAAAAAAGAAAAGTAGTAGTCGTTCCTATATATAGACGTCGTTGATATTCGGGTGCACTGAGTGAGTCCAAAATGCGTGGAACAAGACATGTGGGTGAATAGACTGGCAGCTAGAAGCAGCCAGCGACGATAGTACCTGAAGTAAGTCAGATCCAGGTTAGCATGACTCGTTGTTTTTTTTACTTCTAGTTTCGCCTGACTATTCCAGACCTCGTCGGCTCCTATATCGATCAATGACTATCTTCGATAGAAGTGCTTGCATGGCATTTTAGTACCAGGTTCTACATGACAAATTCGGCTGACGACTATCGGAAATGGCGTGAAAACATTGTAGTTGCAGTGGCTCGTGGCTGTCAGTCAGCTATAGCACCCCCCCCCCCTCTCTCTCTCTCTCTCTCTCTCTCTCTGTTTTCGTTATTGCCATCGAACCTCAGGCTGTCACCTGTTCAGAGTGCGTATATGATAATGTTAGATATGCTCTTGACAGCTAATAAAAATATGTCCATTTCGTTTAAAAGCAAATTCAGTAAGAATGTTTTTTGTAGAAATAAAAAAAAACGTTAAATTTAGGTTACTTTTTCATGTATTACGATGGACTGTGTGTCCAACCATATCCTTAATACGGAAGCAACGAAAGCTTTAACCAACACATTGGAATATATGACGTTATACACATTTGTGTGCTAGTGTAGTCATGAACAGTTCATTGATAAAAAAAAAACTGAAACATAAAATAAACACTAAAGTAGTAGAATGTAATTGTATTCAATTAAAAATTGCATAGCACCGCTCTTGTATATACATAAACAATCGACGCTTTTAAGAAAAAAAAACTGTTGTGCCTGAAAAGAAAAACGATAGTAATACTGGGTTATCTTTTCTATAATAGCTAGAAGTATACTATTGATGCCGAATATAATACACGACCGTAATACCTTCGGGTAGTAGATAAGTGAGCGCACTTGGTCCCGTTCTGAGTATGGCGGTCCAGTTTTTCTGCTTTATGAATTCGCCGTGTAACCTCAATAATTACATCGTGTTACTCGCTATTCCTTTTGGCGAGAACCACAACAACAGCAGTAACGACTTCCGATTTCATAATTGAGTTCCCCAGTCGCCAACATCTCTAAAGCGCAAAATGATATTTCCAATTTCTGATATCTATATATATGCATGTTCTATTTATCAGATAGAAACATAAAATATATGAAATGTATAATAATATTTCGCTAACGGATGAAATGATCCTTGTAGGCAGACAGATGGCCTGAAAGATTGAACGACTAACGCTCATCTCATAGAAATTCTTCTCTGCGTCGTCATTTTGTCGCCGGTAGCTGCGACGATTTTCGGATGCCAAAGCGATCTTCGTTAGCCGACATGCGACCGGGATACATTTGAATCATCGATGGACTTTTTTACGTCGTCAAATCGATGCTTTTGTTGTTACAGCAGATCATCAGCAGCGAAGAATCGATGACGAATATTTTTTCTGCATCAACAAAGAAAACGCGGCAAAGGAAAACGTTAAACTGCAAAGAACGAAAGAAAATGGTAGATCAGTACCAGCGTTCCATGCCCATCGCGACTGAAGCGACTAGTCTGATCCTCAGCAGCAGCAGCAGCAGCAGCATCACGAAATACACCGAAGTCTTCGAACGGTGGAGGAAAAATGAAGAACTGGGGTTCTAAAGGTGGTCCACTGCGATGCACACAAAGGTACTGAAAGCCGGAACAGTTCGAACTTTGGAAATGAATAATTTCAACTCAAAATCGTCTGCCGCCAGAGTGTTTCACTCAGTCGGCGACTGCTTCTGGTGTTGGCTTTGTGTTTCTGATGTACGATAATGCTACGATCAGGCGGAAAGCAGCTGCAGTCTGCGACCTGGCCATGGCAACGTTTCTACATTTAAGCACGAACTCAGTTACAAAGAAACGGGACCAAAAACAAACATCAACCTAGGTAAGCATCGGTTCAAAAAAGCCAACCATCGGCAAGCGGCGAAAAGGACACGTCGTTTTCTGTACTTTAACGTCTTAACCCGGCATTCCCTTAAGCTTTTTACCACTTCTATCAACTCTGCCTTACACACAAAAGGCAAATACGGAAAAACCTACGCCGCCGGTTCGTGCTCAGGACAGGAACGAAAAAAAACAAAGGACCTTATCCTGGCGAAAGGGACCATCAATGTGATGTACCTAATATCTCTAGATATTCCCTGTGAAAGAAAATGCTTTTCTACAGAAGAAGATCTATGAGATCCTTAAAGCTGTGAACGCACTTGATTGAGACTGCACAGGCATGAACAGACGGAGAGAGAGCGGGGCAAGCAAATAGCTCGAGTGGACTTCTTGACTGCCTGAGATATTTCATGCTTAACGAATTAGTTTACACTCGCAGCGACAACGACTTTAAATATATGTGAGAATACGAGACAAACTTCAAAACCAAAAGCATTCCGTAAAAGAAGGTTGATTATGGTACAGCGGCAAATAAATGCAGAAGCTCCGAGTTTCGATGACCCTAACAAGGTCCATTATCACCGGTTCGCCTAAAGTTATCGAGAAACTTTTAAGCATAACGTAGATGTTTTGAGTACGGCCACAGTAGGTCACATAGAAAAAAAATCTGTAAGGAATACTTGAAATAGAAATTGTCGTCCGAAGTTAGTGAGGTGAACAGCTTTCAACATCATTTTCATTCCAATCAGAGACTAACTTTAAATACGAGGATGGATTCCTTGTATTCGGATCGACGAAGGCTGGTATCGGAAATAAGCACATCAGTCGCCTCCAACATTAGTAAATGTTACATTTTACTGAAAATAAATTCTCAGTTGTAGTACCGACACGTTAATTATTCTGTTTCTGCAGCAGGGTAATAAACATGAAGGAAACTGCCACTGGCAAGCGTGCTTTTGTGTCAAAATGTCGACGGCGCATTATGACTAACGGTGTTCGTCTTATTGACGGTATCTAAAGGATAATGTTCTATCTAGAATGAATGAAGACGCAGCAACGAACCTTCCCATAGCGGCCATGCACTTAGACCGTCATCCCGGTGCTAAGGGACGTAATCAGCTTATACAGCATTGTAATCGCTATACAAATCGCAAACTATCATCCCATCATTCAAATGTATCTGTGCACTAATCACAAAGACAATGTACTTCGGTACGATGTTCAGCATAATGGGTCGAATACAGTTTGTGCGTATATTTAACTTAACAACGCCTGTAGACGAATTTAGTATGAATCGAATCGTATCCGTGTATACGTGTTCTGTGGTGGGATTTTATTTATCTCGAGTACCTTAATGTACAGGTATCCCACTGATATGCAAAGGCGCATAGAGGTGTATTAGAAACCGCAGCGTTTTGCCCGTTCATTGATCCACTAAAAGTATGAAGTTAACAATTAGCAAGACTGATATGTCATCCCGTATCCTCAATAACGCTGTGTATGTACGTACTTATGCATGTACGTGTGTACACTATCTCTATCGGAACCTGTCTATATCTACAAATGAGGTATAGCTTTATGTAAATATATATTATTATTAAATTATACCTATGTATTCTAACCGGTGTGTCCACCGATACCTCGTCTGTCATTAATCCATTTCGTTTGTATTTTCGTTTATCTGTTGGCCTGTTCGTCGCTCCCCGCAGGGCCTCAATAACAGCAAAACAACAACGCAGGCCGTTTTCCCTAGGCAAATGAAACAATGAGAGCCGCGCTGCATGAAGGGCCGAAACGGGATGGACGTAAGGGCTGACGGTCGGTCGTTCAGCCGCGGCGGTAGCAGAATAGACCACGGCGTTTTGTTTGTCAGTTACTCCTACCTAAAGTGTGTCATCACGCTGACCACTTCACAGCGCGTAATGCTTGTTATGTAGCCCTACAAATTTTCAGCACCTCTATCATGACAACAACAATACGGATAACATTGAGTAGTACGGTTGTTCGTATTATATTCGACTCACCTATTTTTCGTCTGCTTTTAAGTAATCTGGTAAATGTATCCTCATTTTCATAAGGCAGGTTTCGTATTGAGTACCATTCTCTCTTAAAAACTCCGCGCGTACACAACAAAGAACAAGCACACACGCACCCACAGAGAGAAGAACCACTGATCAATGCGGGTTCACCTTAATACACTTCACAACGACGATGGTGTATATCCGAGCGTGTTCCTAAGCGAGTTTTAGCCGAATACTCAATTTAACCACTTGGCAAACATTTCACAAATAAGTAATTAAACTACCATGTACAATCCAAAGTTCCCTTTCATCAGTTCTTTTGGTTTGGCATTGCTCCCCCGTAGCGGTCGTAACCCCACTGTTACAATTATGGCTCGAACCTTTTTTCTCCTCGCATCGTGTATGCGTATCCAATAGGCGACTAATGAGATGCACTTCAAACACAGGTTAGTAGCACATGAAGCTGACGAAACCTAAGAAATTTAACAGTGTAAATTTTGTTTTAGTTGATAAATAAAGGTTAGACTTGGCGTACCAAAGAAAACCATAAATAAGATAGGCTTCTTGTGTACCGATCCGTTTCTTTGAGCAGCTCTGATCCAGTCGGGCTGAACTAACTGAACCAGGTTCGCGTTACCGCGTTTCACTTTGGATTTACTCTCTGCGGTTCGTATCGTTTGCTCGCTCACCGTTGGCGCTGCGTTCTTCCCGTCGTGACTTTCCCAGCGACACCTGGTGGACGAGGCACGAAATTCGAGCGTTAGCGCGGAGAAGCACCAAAAGCAACGGCGGCGGCGCCAACAGTAGTAGCGAGAAAGGGCGTTGGGTTGGGTAGCCGCGGGTTGTTAGTGCCGACAACGATAACGAACCCTTAGCGCAAGTAATCAAAAAACCCAACGAAATGCTACGAATTACGGAACAGACAGCAGCAGCAGCAACAACGATGACGAAGGGAGCTGACCCGAGTGGAGCAGATAGGAGGCGGGGGTACCAGCAGCTTCGCATAAGATATCTAGTCTTACCTATGTTAAATGCTGCTATTACCCGTATAACTGGCAGTCGTAACATCAGCGATGGTTGTGGCACCAGAAGCGGTGCTGCTACTTGCCGTAACAATGGTTACGTACTGAGCTCGATGCGAACCCTGGAACCTCTTCTGACCCTCCTGGTTTTTCTGGTCCCCACACTCCATGCAAACGTATCTGGATGCACACACAACAAAGCTCGAACAAACCCACCGGGGCTATCAAACGAATGCGTCTTAGCAGAAATTTCGAAACAAAAGATAACCAGCGGCTAAACAAACTGCATCGTTTTGCAATCTCTCAAGATTGTTACGCCTAGGTCTAAGCAACCGTCTATGTTGCCTATCTGTTTGTGCCTTCTATTGCATACAGGCTGAGATACTAGTCGAGAGGGCATCGTTAGCATCTACTTGCAGGTTACTGCATCATGGCGATGCTATGTTCCTCATGAAGCGCCCAGCCCTGTTTCGACGGGTATGAAATGTGGCCAAACAACGGCACAATATGCGCAACTGGCCGTCTATTGGCAATACACAGCCAGCCAACGAGTTAGTAAGTCAGTACCAGCGATGAATGGCCTTCATCGATTATGGAACTGCTGCTGCTGCCGCCGTCACCGCTGTTACCGCTTAACAGAACTTTTCGTGAGATCTCCCCACTCGTTCTTTTTGCCGCTGCCGATTCGTCGCATCGGCAATCCTTCGTACGCTGATTCCTAGGGGCGCTAGTCATCCGCGGCGGTTCGGCCGGCGCGAATCCATCCGTACGTCCGTTCGTCCGTAAATCGTCGTCTTAGCGAAACGTTTCTGTGGGCGAGCGCAAGGTGAGCGTGCGCACATAGTTCGCGGAGTCATGGAAACCCCACTGGGAATCTGCAGGACACTCGTCACGCGGTGGAACCAAGCTTGTCGCCTGTGCATGCAATACTCTCTAATGAAATCTCGATAGGGCGAAAGCTTACTCATCAAAAAGAAAACGTGTGTCAAACATCAAACACAGAAGAAAAAGCATAAAGTTACACGGTCTGATCCACTGCAAGTGCCCAGCTGTTAAAAAAAGAGCCTCGAACGTAAGCGTAGATTTTTCAAGCAAGCTACTACTGCAACTACTACTACTGATATTTTCCTAATCACTACCGAATACAATCAGCTATTCATAGATCTTTCTGTGCATAACCACTGATCACCTCCCGTAATTTGTGTGAACGACCTTTATGCTGACCTGTAGTCGATGCGCAATTGTAAGAGATTAGTGAACATGGAGAAAACCGATAATTTCAATGTCAGGTGTGACATAGGTAATTATCCGTAATGCTATCTCTAATACGTTAGAACGTTGCAACGTAATATCGAATTGAACGACAATTAATTTATCTATATTAGGTCTCAGTATGCGATGCTCCACGGGCGCGGTTTTCCTTTGTTTTTCGTACGATGATAGATAACCGTGACCGTTAATGGTCTCCATCCTAGAATTACTGATACTTACACGAACAGAACATCTAACTATTGCTAAGCGTTATGTTGAAACGCCGCTCTGGACACGTGTGACGTTATTTAAGCTATACGGTAGGGGCCGCACCGGAAGGAGGAAAAGTTGTCGAACTTTACAGTACGGGAAAAACCAGGGACGAAGCGGAATTCCTAAATGACAACTGCAAGTAACAGTTAGATGATAGAAGGATACAACCAGCCCAGGAACCAAGTAGCCGGTAGAATAATAGCCGGCTGCAGGAACACCAGGTGGCTGACACAGCCTGGCTGGTGATAATTGTTTGCGTAGCGATGTTATTGCGCACTGCAGACGATCAACAACTTCGTTTCTTCCATCTTATTTCATTATTTCCTTGGAACCCGCGCAAGAACCTGTTCACAGTCAGCGTACTAAATGCTACGACTGCTGCTACTATGGCCGAAACCGCTACGACAGTCACAACAAAGAAGTCATTCAGACTCGCTATTTGCGCTCACCAAGCGTCAACGAGGCAACTAGCTCAATACTTGTGCGATTTCGAAAACCGCAAATCCAACGTAGAGACGTAAACGAAGAAGAAATGGAAACGATAGATCAACAGCTAACTCATGGTTTCGTGTCAGTCTCGACAGAGAGGCATGGGGGGCCAAACCTCTATGGCTTGCTTCTCAACATCCATCGCTAGACATCAATGGCTCTTTGTTGTTGTTGTTGTTGTTCCATTATATATACTGCGTTTTTCCAATGCGTGATCACCGCAGTGGACGTTATCTGCATGTTCTCCATACGACGCACGATTTACGATCCCGATATTGCCGGTAGGAACCGCGCTGCGTTTAGGTGATCGTCTTAATCGCTTCATAGATTTTTTCATTGCTCGTGATTATAGGCTCGGATAACCTGACACATCACGAAAATAGTTCAAGTAGACTGAATTCTCAAAAAAAAAGTTTCATTTTCTTATATATATATATATATATAACGACCGACACGACTGTAAGTGTTTAGCGGTAGCTTATCGCCGCCGCTAAATGTCAGTTATCAGTATTATGTCAGAAAAAAAGACATTGACTCTAAATGTCAGATATCAGAGTCTACTTGGACTACTGAATACTACGAGAGAAGCTAAGTCTGACGCTACGAATGGGTTCGACAAGCCAGAAATCTGTCCATTAGGAACGAAAATGAAATTCCCGGTAGTATCACATATACGCAGATGGCCTTAAGCTTTATAAACACTCGAAGATTAGAACCGCTCTAGGTTCCTTACAGTATGCTTATGAACCCACACAACGGCCTCCTCACTGCGTTCTGATTTTAAGTGTAGATTATACTTAAAAAAAAGTTCCTCGAAGATTGGACAGTGCCGATCTAAATATACGTATAGAGCAGGTGCCAATGAAGTGTAATAGTTCGAAGTAACATGTTGAAGTATTAAATATGAGTAGTCGTACAATAGAGTTTACCTTCAGATTCGTAGTAATTTAAGAAAAATAAGCTTACTTGAGCATTTCGTTAATATAATTTGTGTGAATTCTTAGATGTGTGGGGGCACCTTACGGCCTGGCGGTAGCGGACTATTTAACCGAACGTATAATCTTTTAGTCTGGTGCGTGTCGACCTCATCTAGAAAATTAACTTAATACATTTAGCAGTACTTCAGTTGTGCTTGCTACCAAGCACGGTAATAACTTTTCCCCTAAAGAAGCAATACAGGTAAATTTCTTGGAACAAATTATTGCTCTAATCTTAGAAAACATGAGTACATTTCAAAGCCGTATGAATAAATTTGATCAACAGAGAGGTTATTACTTTGTGAAAATGAACAGATTGATCCTTCTCGTAAGGATGCCGGATGGGTTGTCCATCTGGCATCCTTACGATGCGAGAATCTGTTTGCTTAAGCTGTCTTCTAGATTAGGAAGGTTTGACGCTTGTTTGATGATGGGCAAGCTCGTCTCACGCTGCTCATCAAAAATCAAAGCTTTCGCGACCTTTTATCAATTTATTCTGAGTTTTCGTTTTTTGTCGATTTACTACGTAACTGTAGTCATTCCAGAGATTTTTCCAGAGTTGGGTCTTGACCTCCGCGCATAACGTTCTACTCTCTGTTTTCTGCCCGCCTTAGATGCCTATTTTCAAGACACTCTACGGTTTAGTAAAAAAATACGCAAATCTGTACTGTTTATCTTTCAAATAATTTATCATCTCCAGGTTGACCAGTTTCGGAGCAGTTTTTAAATATGTGCTTTTAGTTACGGTTAAAATACGATGGCCAGCACCCTTGTTAAGGGTACGTCTTTCACATAAGTATCACACACTATAAGCTTATTACGCTCCTTGAACTTATTACGAATGCTCATTTCGAGAGGAATACATGCACGTATAGATACATAGCTGGTATGGATCGAAAACGGTGCTTGAAACAATTTGTCAAATGCCGTACAAAACAATACCATTGATAGAAACATCGTGTTAAAGCCATTCTAGCTAAACAGGATATTTCGTTTGAGAAGCATACCTTTCATTAAGGACATAGTACAGCAGTTACTATATGTTAACATGGTGTCTTCATACACCCAAAGCCCGTCAAATCTACTTAGTACCCCAATACAACCTGGCATTATTATCCAGACTACTTCCCGTAGCCGCGTCTCTTGATGATTCATGCTAAAAAAAATTCGTCTTTCTCAGCCCGATGTCGTCTCAATGTGGATATAGGATTGGACCAATCCCTATTTTTCTTCGTAGTAGCGTCGTATAAAACCGGCAAGGTCATCCTTCTTAGAAGAAACTAGTCGTTCGGTAAGCCGAAGCCAAGATCCGTTCTAGCTGGTGCCGTTTGTATCGACATCTACAGTGACCTGCTTAACCTGCAAAATGCCTGCGACGGCTTCAGACGCCTTTGTTCGAAAACATTCGAGACGGACTTCGAGTCCGGTTTAGCACAACTGTTGAATAAAACTATCTTCTTTGGTTTGCTTCTTTTGAACACGAAAAGGCGGTCATTGTTCTCTAATAAATTCGCAGATAAGGGCAAGTAAATGAATGGGTTGAGGAGGTTTCCAGCGATTTTGTTCTGGGATCGATGTTTGCCATGGAAAAAAACTCATTACAAAAAACGACCTAGGCGTAAGGATTTGACTTGAAAAGAGTATACGAGGACTTCGGCCACAGTGAAGCAGTACTGCTGTTTCAGATTACGATCAGGCTTGAACTCTATAGGGTAGACGGTGGGCCGTTTTGCAAAGACCACTTTCAGTTGAAATGTCACATGCACCTTTTTGGCAGGTTCTTCACTGTTTAAAATTAAATTCAACATTGGACCTAAGCGAACCTTAGGTTTCAAAAATTGTTCATTACTTCTCATTTGTAATTCGGTTTTTTTTTTGCTAAAGATACAATATGTTTTGTATAACACGGAAAGGCTGGCTTGTTACCCTTTACGCTTGTCACCGTTGCGGACGTCGAATCACATAATTCTTTGGAGCTTGGGTTCTAAAGTGATTATATCATTTTGCAGAAGACGACAACTAAGGTATCGTACAAAAAAAAAAAATACAGAAATTTGGGTTTTAACAAGGCCGTAAGAATATACACCAGCATATCAGAACTGCTACACATTATGCCATGCGAACCACAAATCAATTGTATGGCTGAAGAAGAGTCTCCCAACACTTACCAATCGGTAAAGACGACAGTTAGAGGAAGCAAGCAAAAAAACAACATAGGAACCTATCTACAAGTCTAATAGTATATCGATATATGTGGATCTAATATTAAATGATGAAAGCACCTTTAGGCTAGACTGCATCGAATCTGCCGTAGATATTGATCCTAGAGAGGGCGTTGTCTTACTTTCTGGCGGTATACGCAGTTTCTAAAAAAAAAAAAAAAAGGAAAAAAAAAAAGTTTCAGTACACCGTCTTCAAGCTGCTCGAGCTTTGGGGCTATGTTATGTTATTTTAACGGTAGCCTTCCACTGAATTTTGTACGAAGCAACTTCATATTAACTAATAGGTTGTCATGTAGTAATCCCAGCTGCCACTTACACAAATCATTCCCTAAGGGTTCCTTATTTTTACAGTCTGTTCGTACCTAACGAGTATTACGTAGATTGCTTCCTACAACTCCTCTCAAAGGTTAACAAGCTTAACTGCACCTTGTTTATGGCCGCACTTCTTCGATTCCGAGACTTCATTCATAAATGGCTTTCGAACCGCCTAACATCAAACGCGCAAAAAAAAAGTTCAAGCAAAAGAACAACTCTTGTGGTCTTGTCGTAAGATAGCTTCGCGTAGCTGTTAATTAAAGATGTACGGGTCCTTAGGCGGCGAAAGCAAGAAGGACCCTGAAGATCCTTCAGCTGGCCTTTGCTAAGTAAGACAACAAGAGCTGAAACGTTTGGACTCTGATCCTTTTAGTGAATTATGAAGAGTGAATTATGAAATGACTTGTTCTGCATCTCATTGCGTCTAGTAATTTCTAGCTCTGATTAGTTACCTAGCATGGTAACACATCGGTTGCTTACAGATATCGATGTATTTTTGACTGTTAACTTAATACTATTATTCTTAAATTTCTTAAAAAAATATATGTACTATCAAATATACTAAATAAATAATGAAAGTTTTGTTTAGTAATTTATCAATATTGATGTTTCGTTGTAAATGGTATCAATTTATTCAAAATCTCGATCATATTAGTCTATGAGGAGAAGAATGGAGCTAAGAAATAACTAAACACAAAAAGAAAAAATCGAACAAAGATAATAAGAAATGTAAAATTGCTATTATTATCTTTAATACTTTATTTAGCAGATCTCGGTAAACAGTGAACGCAAGGAACTTTGAAGGAGGATAAAGCAACTCATGGTTCGATTCTTAATCGGACAATTCAACTTCGAATATAACAACTGAAACTGCTTTAACAAGCTTGAACAGCTAACTTCTACCAACTTCAAGGTAACTGTACTCATTGTGCTCACCGTCCTTACTTACTTCGATTTGAGTGGGACCACAAATTAGACGCCACCGAGAAAACATTCACTGGACCAAAGTTAATCCGATTGAACCCGCCAAAAAAAAGAACGATATACGCTACCCGGTTAGGGAAATCAAGTCAAACAAATATAACATGACGTTTTTCTTTCGAACTTTTTTATTTTAAAGTGTCCTATTTTGCAAAGATGATATACATCCTATTTACACGTGCAGTGCCTTTGTGTAGGCTTCATGCATAGAGTTCTGTGACTGAACTAGTATAATATATATTTTTCTTTTTTTTTATAACAAATCTCTCTTCTCTGCCAATTAACGAGTTCACCATTAATGTATGTATGCTACCGACAATTCCATGAGTAATATTCGACTCGTTAGCATTTCGTTCTGTCCAAAAAGGAATCCCTGTACATACAAATAACGGATTCCTTGTTTTTTATTCAAGCGTTTTTCTAAATAAATCATATGCATGAATTTATTCAATTTTTTTTTCTAAAATTGTCCTTTCAATATATGAGTAGACGAATTAACATCGTTGTGATTTTGGACAACGGAAATTGTTCCATTATTTGTTATGACCGTTTGTTATTTCCATCTTGTGGTACATAAGGAAAAAGTCCCCGTGTCCTAATTGTATTCGCATTAAACTATTGTAGTACCAAATAACGGGAAGGCTAATATTTAAATTCGACCAAAGATACCTATTTAAAATGGCTACTTTGCCCGAGATGAGTATCGCAATTCCATCTTTAGAAAGCCGTATTATCGAAACGATATTGAGCCATAACAATGAAATACTAAAAATATACAGCTTTTGGAGCTAAATCGCATACAAACAATTTCGTCCTAGCCTCAATCGCGGTTCCTACAGTCTTACGAGGTTAACGAGGCCGAACATCAATGAACCAGTCAGAGTTGAGTTTTACGTTGGAGAAGGCGACCTGTGAAACACTGGCCTCTACTAAACTGATTTCAAATTAGGCAGTTTGCCTATGCAGTAAAACACTCGAACAAGGACGATTTTAAAATATCAGGTACTAGACAGGACGATATGCTAATGTTTTGACAACGGATGCTTCCTTTAGAATATCACAACGCCTATTAACACGTTCGACGTAAATAATCCTACTAGAATAATTATATTGCTCCGGCTAGATACTCTATTTAGGTAAATGCTAAGGCTGTGAACGTAATACGAAAACAACAGAAGTCTCCAAGGGCAGATGAGCTTAGTACTACATAAATAACGCGCCGTAATAGACAAGAGATTTGAGTGGCCGGATTGCGCAGCTTTACAAAACTGAGGTCTCAATATGGTGCGAAACATCTTCAACCACTACAACTCCTTTAAAAGTTTCCAATATATCCGTGCAGGTAATTATTGCCTTGTTTTTATCTTGCTAATTTTTTTTTTGTATAGCTGAGTCTCTATGCCTTGCGTATGTATATGAATCGTTGATCTATGCGATACCAGTTTAAACTATCCACACCGATTACGCAGTCGGTACTCGATAATAGTACTGAAAAGAAAGTTTGACGTGCAGTTACCTAAATAGCTGGCAGGGCAGACCGGCGTCCGTCCATCCATGTGGGGGGTACGCAGCTGCAGCAGAAACCAATCAAGCAAACAACTATTTATTGATCTTTAGCAAATAGGTAAAAAATGCTTGTGGTTGCTAAAAGATAACAAGCCAAACTATCATTCGCACGTATTCTTTGTAACATCTTCGTTAGGTGCAAGCATTGGGCGTTGGGCGGCCTTTTTTCGTTGGCGTTCTAACCCCTCTCTACATTGCGTTCTTCATACGAACACGGTCGATAGTGGATCATTGTCCACTTTAGTTTCTGGAGGTTCCTCTTTCACCTCTGCGTCAATCGCTCCGGCTGTCTCGTACGTACTGTATATGATGGTCCTCCTTATGTTTTTCGCTTTTGCGAGAAGCATCTGTAAACACAGTTGCGAAGAAAGTTAATCATTCGATATGCCGCCGCGGCGGCTGTGTTGTAGGGGTGAACAAACCGTTATCACATAGGTACACAGACGTCGGGAAACAGTCAAAGAGCGTGCGCCGATCCCTAGTTAATCGTCAAGGTCTGGTGGACGGTGCTACGTCTATCGAGGACTACCTTCTGCGCTCAGCGTAGCCACTTTTCTCGATTGCGCGTCACGTCGAACGTCGATTGCAGAACAAAAACATGCTATCAGGCCAATAGGCGGTTACTCAAACATGCAGGACTCACTAGTGCATTAAGCGGACGAGGCTGGCTTGCTAGCGACAAAAACAAACAAAAAAAAACAATATCGCAATGAATAGGTTGGGGAAAACACGATCGAATCTCGGCGGTGTCAATGTTGCTTCGATCGTCATCAAAATAAATGTAAAATGACAACTAATACAAACCATGAAGCGCAGAAAAAACACGTACAACAACAGCAGGCTCAAATGAAAAAACAGCAACAAGCTCAATATCAATGCTTTCGCGCCCCATTAACATGCCCCTTTACATAAAGCCATTTAGATAAGTCACCTGCCTTCCCATTTTCTTTATCCCTAGATTCTCTGTATATTGACTTATTAGCGGTGACGTGATAACCACAAGTTCCATTGCGTTCCAATTATTTCAATTGTTATCATTCTTTATAAGACCTCGCGCAAGGACCTTTCTGGACCAGAATAACGTGAGCTAGAGAAAGGACTTCTTTTTTACATTTTAGAAAAAAAACGTCGCTACAACTATAATATTCATAGTATGCTTTAGATATATCATCTTTAGCAGCTGTCACACAGATTCAAACTAGGACCACCTATGGTCATCAGCCTGGGGGATGTCCGAATCAAAGGGCTGAGATCTACTGACGCGCACTGATGCACTAACAGCAAAAATATTAGCTCCGATATTGGAACTCTATAAACAGAAAAAAGAAATAGATTACTACCGCAATTTGTCTATGACGAGATTCGATTTAATTGTTGTATGTTGTTTTTTTTTTTTCGTATTATTTGTTCTACTATCAATAGAAGAAAACTGCAGATAATAGAGCTTGCCACATGATGCTAATAGGCCTCTCATAAGATGAT
The DNA here is from genome assembly GCF_002443255.2 of Varroa destructor. Lineage (NCBI taxonomy): Eukaryota > Metazoa > Arthropoda > Arachnida > Mesostigmata > Varroidae > Varroa > Varroa destructor. The sequence continues at coordinate 4,823,716 of NW_019211456.1, forward strand.
AAACCGTAGATTTACTATTATGCGATCCAATGTTCGCCTCGAACTAATGCCCATTGCAGCCAGTTTGTTAGTCATCGAACAATATATCTCCCGAAACAAAAATTAAAAATAAGCGTTCAAAGAAACCGACAATCATTATCGAACGCAATCTGTCATCGATCAGAGACTAGACGAAAATTTTGGCAGTGTGAACACTGTGCACCGTATTTATTTTACAGGAAGCAAGAAAAATGCCGACACCGGGAGCATGATTCACCATTGGCCAAATGTACTCGCGTTCATCTGCTGCTTTTTTCTCAAGCCAGCTTTTCTATTTGTCATTGTGGTTCGTGCCGTTTTCATGTTACTGCATAAATTTTACTGGTAAAATCACTGTAGTTTCGCCAATATTGCGATAATTTCTATCTTTACATTTTCAGGTATTATGCTTTTTGTTCTAAGCTAGAAATGTGCTCCGAAAAAACCTATAACAACGACGACAACAATAACGGTACACATTGTGTTGCCAGGCTCATTTTCGACAACAATATTCATAAATCGTCGATGCCCTGTCGCCGCTCAGGAAAACAGTCGCTGTGGATGCAATGCGTTTATTTAAAGCCAGTATTAAAAAAATAAGAAAAGTTAATTAAAAATGTGAAGAATATATTTCAAAATGATTAGCGAGTGGGTTAGGTTACTAATCGAGAGGTTATATAAATATATGGGTTATCTTTATTGAATACGGACCGCTATGGATTATATGGACCAAAGCTTGCTTCTAGCTATTTTTCAAGAGGGCTAACGCCATGGGAAAAGATTTATATCAGTACATTCGTCAAAGGCCATTTTACTGATAAATTGAATACAATGGAAAAAGAAATAGGCCCAGTACAATTCATGATCCTCAAGAAAAAATGAATTATAGACACTCGTGTCGTTAGATTACAGAGGTCCACAAAATGCGTCTTCATGGGCGAGAAATAGGGCTACATGAGCCGCTAATAATTTCATTTAAAGAAGTCCATAATTAAAAGGAGCGATTTTCTTCATAGAATAGGCGATGATTACAGCTGGAGAAGCCGACGCTTTATACCAAGTCAAATTCACATTACGTTCAGCTGGGCAGTGTAAAATGGGCTTTGTAATATCTCGGATACTGGCATGCCCACGAGCTGCATTGTATTGGGAAAGTTAGAAGGAATCGTTTTCCGAAGCTAACCTAGCCACGGTGAAACTGGCTATGCATTACCTTGGTGTAAACTATCCTCCACGCCATTTTCGTCCGTAATTATGATTACCCACATTGTGTTATTTTTTCGAGCGATGCGTTAGGCCAATACAGTCATCAATATTTTTTTAGAAGCTACCATGTGTGACGCGTCAACGACATGTGCTATAACTAGTGCAAAAATACGATGTGTTACTTTGGCTTAACATATGTGCAGATAGTTGTTTCAATTTTCTGCAAAAATAGTATCGACGACATCTACTTTAATAAATGCTCAGTGCAGTAGTCCATAGAACCCAATTTCGTCCTAACAAAATATTTGCATCGGCGTAGGGCGATCATGTCGTATGGTAATGACTCGAGGTAATGACTTCTAGAGAACTTACTTGTTACTTGCTCCGAGTTTAACTTTAAAAAGTAGCTTTGAGATCAGCTAGGCTGTGGTAGGAAAATGAACTATGTTTTGGATCACTTTTTCGAAAAAAAATTCAATAGAATACGAAAAAATTGCTTAGGTGTGCCATGCTGACCAGATTTTATAAATTCGATTAAAGAAAAAATTCTAAAGTTAAAATTCTAAACAAAACACTTGACCCTGGTGTATAGAAGAAATTTACACAACCCGATAGTATTAAAATTCTATACTAACCTGCCTTTGCTACAGAAAGGAAGAGAATGACCCATATAGCCTTACATGATCCTTATATAATCCTTTGTTCAAAAATTAGTGAGTTGTTTGTTCCTGATTGATAGGTATTCATTTATCTCTCTCAATTCAAATTATTCCCTTCTCAGCAGTCTTTGTTAAATGCAATAATATACTTACATCGCCGCTTCTCCCAGTCCTTAAAATACTTTTGAAATTTAATCGTCGGAACAGCCCTCAGATCAATCAACAATGTTTTTAATCATTTTTCTTATCGTGGCTCCTTCAACAGATTTTTCTACATTTTTGGGAATAAAGATCGTGGGAGCTGGATCGGCTGAATATGGGGGTTAAGATAACACGGATTGAGTTTTTTTAGCTAAAACTGCTGGACGAGTAGCAGAGTGTAAACCGGTGTATTGTTGTGATGGGGAACCCAAGACCAGCTGTGCCCTCGTTCTGATACCTCGCGTTAAACAGGCTGGCGCAATCCTCCTACAACTTCCTGATAGTACTCTTTGATGCCGAATGCCATAAACTAATAATTTTCTAACGATGTACGACAATCGTGAAGACCTCTGATCCGTGGTCGCTGTCACCAGCCCTTCTATATGAGGATTGTTTTTGACATATTACGGTCCTTCCTCGAAACATTCGAATCATCTGTTTACTTAAACTGTATTCAGGATCCGAAAACATTCTGCTATATTCGCAAAGTATCTGAACGGTTACCCCTATTTTTTACATAAAAACATGCTGCTCCATTTGGGAAAATTATAGAACACTCAATATATGGTCTTACACAATCTCACCCGAATTCGTGAGATTGCATCAGATTCTTATGAAAAATCACTTGAATGTAGTGAGAGTTATGCTATTTTTGAGACAATAAAAGTGAACTACAAGGTATCATATAGCGGCGCGCAAATTCAAATGATTCATTCATTTGCGAGCAATGTAGTATTTGTATTTAGTTCAATCCGTCTACATAATAAAAGAATCTTGGACGTACTTGAATTACACTGCTACCATTTTTTTGCCGGTGGCAACACTTTTGCCTATATATATATACCTCACGGACTTAGAAGCAACAAATTGTGTCAAAGCAACACTGTTTAGATAGAATTCTGTTGAATTTAAGTTCAGCGCTTGATCTTTAACATACGGGAGCGCTAGACAGCTTAAGTTAAAGAAAAAAAAATTAGAAAAGTTATAATAAAGAATATTAGATGTAGAACCTGCACAGTCAGGTGCCGATGTCGGCAACAAGGTGGTCTACGCAGAAGCCACTCTGAGGAGTGCTCGGTGATATGAAAAATTTTTAGTTAAGCCACGGTAGCACGCCGTTTAAAGCGAGCGAAATACAGCCAAACTGCGTTCTGAAACTTGTAATGATCATTTCCTGGCCTTTAATCTTGTAGTATCTCTTACCGTACGACACGCACCATTTCTACATACTATCCAGATACGAGGTGTACAGCTCTTTAGTATAACAATGTCCGAGACAAGGCCCGATAGTCAGCAGTGGTCTTGAGATTTGCTTTTATAGGTCGCGCACCTCAGTCCGGCTCTCTTTATCTCCTGTGGTGAAATTGGGTGCGCTTTAATAAGAATCGGGCATTAATTTACTTTTGTGTTCAGAAGCGACAGCCACTTCCATGTCGGAACGTGTTCTGAATTTGTCGCAACCGGAAATCACTTCCGTTGTAGCAAGCACGACCTGTATATAGGCTATTACGTGAGGTAGGTCGACTGTCATCATCATTTACTGCCAATCTCTTTCGAAGTGCAGAGTCCCGCCATAGGCGCTCTTTATTAAAAATCTTCTGAGAACAAATAGCTAGCACAAGATTATTTAGCCGTATTGCAACCGTATTTTTAGGCGGGTCACCTTTTGCGACGTAAATATAGTGCCAACCTGCTTACGGTTACAACAACGACCGTTAGAATCTTCTATGATAATTACTTGTCTCTACCGAACCGAATTGGCAGTATCGCCCCACTGGATTGCGTTGTTTATGTCTGAAAGTATATATGTTAATTCCGGATACTGTTCCGATCGAAATCGTCCCAGTCCTATCTTCCAACAGCATTCTCAGTCCACGAATGGTATAGGTTTAATAGTAATTTTACTTTTTTTCTTTAACACCTGCATATGTCATTTAAGTTTATTTCCATTTTTTTTTTGTTGTCTTTTAGGATAGAGCGATAGTATACTTCGAAGAACTCAAATCTTTCTTTTCAGCCAGTTTTAATCTTATTTATCATAAAAAAAAGTATGTTTGTACGTATGCCACTTAAAAATATGACTAAATGCTATCATTAAAAACACACCTAATTGGTAGCTAGTTTACCATATCGACAAAATTACATTATTGCAGTCTTATAACACCTTTTATAAAAGTTAAGTCTACCTAAGGTATCCAATCATGTGAAAAGTAATCACTGTTTTTATTTTGCGTTTTTGAAATTCTATCTTGTCCAAATTAAGCATCGTTTGAAATTTCTTTTTTTTAACCTTAGGTTGACACATTTGCGATACGTTGACAAAACGTACAATTGTCCGTCAGATCTATTAAGGATATTTATCACAGACAGTTTGTTGTGAATTTGTGACTCGCAGGAAATATTGAAGCCAAGTGCTTTACTTCAGTGAAGGTGTCACATCTTCACCTAAGAATCGCATATGGTCTACAGATATAAATATTATATAACAAGACGACGTCACATTCAAGATTTCCCACTTTCAGCTGATACTGTACACATAGACGGGTGTAGCTATTTATCAGGGCCTAATTCGAGTGATCAGGTGAAAAATGTTACATTATAGATTGAAACAGCAAAAGTATCGTAGTCGCTTCACTCTCTCCTAAGATCGTTAACTGTTGTGGCACATTCTTCCAAAACAAATCTCTCACCGTAAGTCTGAACCTACCGGTATCACGTGGTTCTCTTTTCAACTTTTGTGTCGGTCGCCATTTACCCTCGTGTCTACTTCTCCGTTTCGTCCTTTCTCAACGAACAGATGACTCCTTCCTTGTTTGTTCGTCGGCCGCTGACGGCGGTCGTTTCCAAGGCTGTCGCTGTTGATAGCGGCACCAGGCTCGCTGGGTCCGTGTGGTCGATCTGGTAGCAGCGACCACCAGGAAAGGACAACGCGCGGGGAAGCCCCGACATTCTTGGTTGCGCCAAGTCGACAGTGAAGACGACGGTGACGGTGATGGTGACGGTAGTGGCGGTGGTGGCGACGGCTGTGAACAAGAAAACGTCGACGTTGGAATTACAGGCGGAAGCACGCGGGAAGAATAACTACGGCAACATTGGCGCCAGCATTGAAGTTGTTGTGTGCTCCTACGAAACTTATCCGTGTGTAGCCGCACCTGACTTAGTCGCTGACGCTGCAAACGCTGCCGTCGTCGTCGCAAATTACGCCAGCTGCTCTTTCCTCTAGCTGTAGCAATGGCCTGTTAATACGGCTGTTATTACTGTTAGCACTCATACAATTTGCTGTTGTTATGAGCGTAAGAAAACCGTGAAGTTCTCGCCTTTGTCCAGTTTGCTAACTTCAGACGCACAAACTCACAGCTCGTTCTATATGCCTGAACAGTGCAATGATGTCCGCTGAAAGAACTGGGAAGTGTTTCAATAAGTACGGTGCCATTGTGTTATGCATAAATTGAATTAATTCACTTATGGTGTGCGACAATAGTCTATTCAGTTATAGAAGGTAGACAAGTGTTAAATGTGATAGAATCATCAACATTAGCAGAAGCATCAGTCAGAAAAACGCCGCAGAAACGAAAATCCTGTATACAGATAACTGTCATTATCAACGAATAGGCACTACAAGCTGAGGTTTGTCCTGTAATGTCTATACCGAATAATGGTTGATTTATAATGACACTCAAGTCTACGACTGTATCCACCTGTATGTTGTTGTGTAATATTTGAAATTAACGCTAATGATAAATTTTTATGATAGATATTAAATGCTCTACGTGTTTTTGACTGTGAGCGGCAGGCTACTAAAACAAAAAAAAAAAATGTTATCGCGTTCCGTATTATAAACAAGGGATTTTTAGCGTGAAAACAATCGGATTAGTTTATCTGAATATCTACGTGATTTCAGAACGCTTTATTAGAGAAGATAAACGTGAAATACGGTGTTTTCCAACTTAGGCGTATAATTGTGTGTATCATTCGATTTTAAAAAGCAGTATGTATACACATAGTCTGAGTGAGCTGCTGGCAACCAAATGGATTAGGAACGTGCGCAGAACTTCTAAAAGCCGGTAGCGGGTGGTCGTCCAGCCGTTCCGCTATAGAATAGAAGAATTATTATTGTGGTCACTCCCGGTATGCCCTTGAGAGAAAACCCTAGAGGTTATTGTTATAAGAGGTGTATTGGTTAACAACCTTTGAAACAAATATGCTCCTGTGCTGCCAAAATAGCCTGTTTGCTTGAGCAGAATCAGGTCTACGAAGAGACCGCACTATGAAAAGTTTCGAAACTTACAGCGGTTCCCATAGAGAACCCAGGAGGACCCAGCAAGCGTATGAGCTCAGGAGTTACCTGCTCAAGAACGTTGCTCTCCGCAGGCGACCAATGAATGGACTTCTCAGTTACACGTATTCAATAGATAACGATAGCTGGCTGTAGCGTTTTCATCATGAAACGAAGCTGAACCAGATGGAAACATAAAGACAAGAAAATAAACAGTAAACGCTTGATATGCCGCTCATAGTCAGATTTTTCTACTAGTCGGGGTGCTGTGCAGGATATGCCAGGTAGAAAATACAAGCTTGCAATATTCGACGAAGGTTACAATAGACTTGAAAACAAGGTGGAACCGATTACTAAGAACAACACCTCTGTGAACTCGTTAAGATATGTCTATTAATTTTCTGATCGGCAAATTTTTCTATCATTCTACGCCATGCGTTCCTAACCGGAACCGACTTCTAAGAATTTGTTATTAAATTCCATTGTTAAAATCACTCAGCCGAAAATCTGAAAGAAGAGATTGTTAGAAATGTATTCTGATTACGGGCTATTTGAAGGAGTTAAGCGGATCATTTGAGGCGGTGAGTCTGTATTAAAATTAATTCGTTACGGATTTAAGAAACGTTTTTTCTAGGAATTGGCCAGGGGAAGGCCTGCTTGCGCGTGCAATATTAATGGCCTTAATGACGGTGTATAAATACCGTCCGATAAATACTGTGAGTAACTATAAATGCATGAACTACAACGAGTACATATCGAGGGTAAACACAATAACGAAATTTCTCTGCCACTTGATATTTGTTAAGCTGACCATAAGGGCAGATTTTCTGGTTACGTTTAATGGTTCCCGAAACGACTGCTACAAGCGATATTCGAACACAAGGCACAGTTTATCTATCTGTTTGACATTTATTTATCTCTAGATTTATTTCGCTTCTTTTTGGCTCACCAGTTGGCGGGCGTTTGTAACAGCTCATTGAAAACGTGTATGACTAGCGAACAAGAAGATAGGCAATCTGTTTGTCCGTCCGTATTTAATTAACTTTTTCCAATCTGCATCTAACTTACCGAAGAGCAGTTTCCAACGAAGTGATTGTCACAACTTACCACAAACTATCAATTGTCCAGCAATAATCAGGTGCGACTTGTTACGCACTTTGTTTTTTTCTACTATGAAATCACATATTGCAGACTAATGTTTGGTCTAAAAATGGAAGATTGCGTTAATGCGCATATATTTTTATGAAACAGAGTCGGACACCCGACGGTAAAAGCTTTGAGGACACCTTTAGAAGCTTTTACCGTCGGAAGAAGTTAAATTCTAGACGCACAATAATGTTAACTAGTTAACGATGTACTAATGTTAAAACATTCATGAACAAAGCTCTCAGCCTGACGATGAAAGTGACTATTTTAAAGGGGATGAAATGGAAGTCAATTGTATTGGCAGCTGTTATTGCTTTTCGCAGTGAAAAGACTTAACCTAAAGGGAATAGATACATTCAATTTTTGATTTGCTTTCTCTTGAAGACAGGCAAGGTCAAAGTGACATTAATCCTCTCAAACAATAAAAATAAGGGCGTTCTTAACGTCTGATAAAGTCGCGTTAGCGAAATGATCTGTTTGTTTGCAGAGTTGTCAATAAGCTAAAATAGGTAAATTTCATCTATATGCGACTATTGTATGGTGCATCGGTAAATACACCCTGTTAGATTGCGTCTTTCGATTTTGCTTTACATGATTAACACTCCCAGTTTTCGAACACAATTGACTACCTATCGCGCTATCGCTGCTTAGACAAATCTTGCATGACTACGGTTATAATTAGACAGTAAAATTTGTTGGCAGCTTCTCAGTAGACATTGGCATGTTTAGAGTAAGCCCGTTCTAAACACAAAGGCTTTTACATCGGCGCAATGACGGGTCCGTTATGATTTTGCCAAACACTTCTGAAACTTAAAAAAAAACCAATGGAATGTACCATTTACTAATCTCTTGCTCGTTCTTGTTTACTTAGCTATTTGTTGTTATGCCACCGAATAAAAATTATTTTAAATATTAATCGTAGTTGAAAAATTCAGTGATATCAGATCGTTTCAGAATGTAATGGATTCGATTGGAACTTTGGTCGGACAGTAAACGGATCCTTCATCCATTTTAAAAGGTGTGCCGTTCAGATGTTTGTACTGAGTAATCCCAATGTAAGCAATAATGTTTTACCAAGGTCGTTGATAAACTCAGCATATATATACATGTCGACCTTGCGCGCGGCAGTTATGTCTCTTTAGGTAAATGTGTGCGGCCCCGATATACTGTTATGTTTTCTGGTTTTAGTCAAAAATGGAGAGGAGATAGTTAAGGGATAACAATTGTTCTTGCATATGACATGGTAGCAAAATGTAAATCATATATATATCCGAAATAAAACTATTCTGACCAATGTTAGATTAGAAACGAACGTGTCACTGCAGGCCACTTCTTTGCTTGTCGATACGGCGCCAAATGAGTAGTTATAGCGCATGTATTACAATAGAAAATCAAATTTCCATTGGCTTCCGAGTTGGAAAAACGCAGAGCAAAACTTCGGTATCAGTTTTGGTTCCTAGCCAATTGGTTTAGTTTCGTTCGAAAGTGAACAAAGGGTATAACTTCTGGCTACCTACTATAGGTGATGATCCATTTGCTGAGGCGCTTTATCGCGTAAGTTACTACCCTGTCGTAACTTACAAAAGCTAATCAACAACAGAGTAGCTTCATTTTGCATATCGAAGGAAAGTAAAAAAGTTGCTCCGTTCGCAAGTACATGTATCCATGCTAACAGTGTGACTAAACTGCAATGTCGAGCAGGCGATAACACAACTTAAAATAAGAAAAAAAAAACATAAAAGAATATGTATTTTCTTTTATGCAAATACTGCTAGTAAATAAATAACATAACATAGGTGCCAATAACTTCATCAACAATGCATTTCTATATCATTTTCACATGCGATTTAGAT